>NC_072420.2:51011154-51350302 GCF_028858775.2 Pan troglodytes
TGTTTATACAGATGACTTTGTAGGTATATCCATGTTTATACAGATGGCGGTGTAGATATTTCCATGTTTATAGAGATAGCTGTGTAGACATTTCCATGTTTTACAGATAGCGGTGTAGATATTTCCATGCTTATACTGTTCGCTTTGTGGATATTTCCATGTTTATACAGACAGCAGTGGAGATATTTCCATGTTTATACACATAGCGGTGTACATATTTCCATGTTTATACAGACAGCGGTGTAGGTGTTTCCATGTTTATACAGATAGCGGTGCAGATATTTCCATGTTTATACAGATGCCTATGCAGATATTTCCATATTTCTACAGAGGGCTGTGTAGATATTTCCATGTTTATACAGATGGCAGTGCAGATATTTCCATGTTCCTACACATGACTGTGTAGGTATTTCCATGTTTATACAGATGGCTTTGTAGATATTTCCATGTTTATAGAGATCGCGGTGCAGATATTTCCATGTTTATACAGATAGCGCCGTATATATTTCCATGTTTATACAGATCGTGGTGTAGATATTTCCATGTTTATACAGATAGCGGTGTAGATATTTCCATGTTTATAGAGATAGCGGTGTAGGTATTTCCATGTTTATAGACATAGCGGTGTAGATATTTCCATGTTTATATAGATGGCTTTGTAGATATTTCCAAGTTTATACCGATCGCGGTTTTGGTATTTCCACATTTATACCGATAGCAATGTAGATATTTCCATGTTTATAGAACTCGCGGTGCAGATATTTATATCTTTATACAGATGGCATTGTAGATATTTCCTTATCCACACAGATGGCGGTGTAGATGTTTCCATGTTTATACAGATGGCGAAGTAGTTAGTTCCATGTTTATGGAGATGGCAGTGTAGATATTTTCATGTTTATAGAGATGGCGGTGTAGATATTTAAATGTTTATAGAGATTGCAGTGTAGATATTTACATGTTTATACAGATGTCTGTGTAGATATTTCCATGTGTATACAGATGGCATTGTAGATATGTCCATGTTGATACAGATGACTGTATAGCTGTTTCCATGTTTTTACAGATGGCAGTGCAGATATTTCCTTGTTTATAGAGATAGCGATGTAGATATTTCCATGTTTGTACAGATGGCGGTGTTGATATTTTCATCTATACACAGATGGCCGTTTAGATATTTCCATGTTTATACAGATGGCGGCATAGATATTTCCATGGACATGCAGATGTCGGTGTAGATATTTCCATGTTTATACAGATAGCGGTGTAGATATTTCCATGTTTACACAGATGGTGGTGTAGATATTTCCGTGTTTATACACATGGCGGAGTAGATACTTCCATCTTTATGGAGATGGCAGTGTAGATATTTTCATGTTTATAGAGAAGGCGGTGTAGATATTTCTATATTGATAGAGATAGCGGTGTACATACTTCCATCTTTCTACAGATGGCAATGTAGATATTTCCATGTCTATAGAGAAGGCCGTGTAGATATTTCCAAATTTTTACAGACGTCTGTGTAGATATTTCCTTGTGTATGCAGATGGTGGTGTAGATATTTCCATGTTTATTCACATGACTGTGTAGATATTTCCATGTTTTTACAGATGGCAGTGTAGATATTTCAATGTTTATAGAGATGGCGCTGTAGATATTTTCGTGTTTAAACAGATAACGGTGGAGATATTTCTATGTTTATACAGACAGCAGTGGAGATATTTCCATGTTTATACACATAGCAGTGTACATATTTCCATGTTTATAGAGACAGCGGTGTAGGTATTTCCATGTTTATACAGATAGCGGTGCAGATATTTCCATGTTTACACAGATGCCTATGCAGATATTTCCATATTTATACAGAGGTCTGTGTAGATATTTCTACGTTTATACAGATGACTGTGTTGATATTTCCATGTTTATACAGATGGCTGTGTAGATATTTCCATGTTTTTACAGATGACTTTGTAGGTATTTCCATGTTTTACCGATGGCGGTGAAGATATTTCCATGTTTATAGAGATAGCTGTGTTGATATTTCCATGCTTATACAGATAGCGGTGTAGATATTTCCATGTTTATACAGATAGCAGTGCAGATATTTCCATGTTTATAGAGATAGCGATGTAGATATTTCCATGTTTATACAGATGGTGGTGTAGATATTTCCATGTTTACACAGATGACTGTATAGGTATTTCCATGTTTATACAGATGGCGGTGTAGATATTTCCATGTTTATAGAGATAGCGGTGTAGGTATTTCCATGTTTATAGACATAGCGGTGTAGATATTTCCATGTTTATATAGATGGCGTTGTAGAAATTTCCATGTTTATACCGATAGCGGTGTTGGTATTTCCACGTTTATACAGATAGCGATGTAGATATTTCCATGTTTATAGAGCTCGCGGTGCCGATATTTATATCTTTATACAGATGGCATTGTAGATATTTCCTTACTCACACAGATGACGGTGTAGATGTTTCCATGTTTATAAAGATGGCGAAGTAGTTAGTTCCACATTTATGGAGATCGCAGTGTAGATATTTTCATGTTTATAGAGATGGCGATGTAGATATTTCCAGGTTTATAGAGATAGCATTGTAGATATTTACATGTTTATACAGATGGCTGTGTAGATATATCCATGTGTATACAGATGGCATTGTAGATATTTCCATGTTTATACAGACCGCGGTTTAGATACTTCCATGTTTATACAGATAGCGGTGCAGATATTTCCATGTTTGTACAGATGGCGGTGTTGATATTTCCATGTTTGTACAGATGGCGGTGTTGATATTTCCATCTATACACAGATGGCCGTGTAGATATTTCCATGTTTATACAGATGGCGGCATAGATATTTTCATGGACATGCAGATGGCGGTGTAGATATTTCCATGTTTATACAGATAGCGGTGTAGATATTTCCATGTTTACACAGCTGGTGGTGTAGATATTTCCGTGTTTATACACAAGGCGGAGTAGATACTTCCATCTTTATGGAGATGGCAGTGTAGATATTTCCATGTTTATACAGATGGCTGTGTAGATATTTCCATCTTTATACAGATGACTTTGTAGGTATTTCCATTTTTATACAGATGGCGGTGTAGGTATTTCCATGTTTTTAGAGATAGATGTGTAGATATTTCCATGTTTATACAGTTAGCGGTGTAGATATTTCAATGTTTATACAGATCACGGTGTAGATAATTCCATGTATATACAGACAGCAGTGGAGATATTTCCATGTTTATACACATAGCGGTGTACATATTTCCATGTTTATAGAGACAGCGGTGTTGGTATTTCCATATTTACACAGATAGCGGTGCAGATATTTCCATGTATATACAGATGCCTATGCAGATACTTCCATATTTATACAGAGGGCTATGTAGATATTTCCATGTTTATAGAGATAGCGGTGTAGATATTTCCATATTTATACAGATAACGGTGTAGTTATTTCCATGTTTATACAGATAGCCGTGTAAGTATTTCCATGTTTGTTCAGATCACGGTGTAGATATTTCCATGTTTATAGAGATAGCGGTGAAGGCATTTCCATGTTTATACAGATAGCGATGTAGATATTTCCATGTTTATACAGACCGCGGTGTAAATATTTCCATGTTTATACAGAAAGCGGTGTAGTTATTTCCATGTTTATATAGATAGCGGTGTAGATATTTCCATGTACATACACATGGCTGTGTAGATATTTCCACGTTTATACAGATGGCGTTGTAGATATTTCCATGTTTATACAGATACCTTTGTAAGTATTTCCATGTTTATACAGATGGCGGTGTAGATATTTCGATGTTTATAGAGATAGCAGTGGAGATATTTCCATGTTTATACAGATAGCGGTGTAGATATTTCCATGTTTATACTGATCGCGCTGTAGATATTTCCATGTTTATAGATATGGCGGTGTAGATATTTCCATGTTCATAGAGATAGCGGTGTTGATTTTTCCATGTATATAGAGACAGCGGTGTAGATATTTCCCTGTTTACACTGATTGCGGTGTAGATATTTCCTTCTTTCTACAGATGGCGTTGTACATATTTCCATGTTTATACAGATGGCGGTGTAGATATTTCCATGTTTCTAAAGATGGCGGTGTAGATATTTCCTTGTTTATACAGATAGCATTGTGGATATTTCCATGTATATACAGATAGCGGTGTAGATATTTCCATGTTTACACAGATAGCAGTGGAGATATTTCCCTGTTTATACACATAGCGATGTAGATATTTCCATGTTTATACACATAGCAGTGTAGATATTTCCATGTTTATAGAGATAGCGGTGTAGATATTTCCATATTTATACAGAAGGCTCTGTAGATGTTTCCATGTGTATACAGATGGCGGTGTAGATATTTCCATGTTTATACATATAGCAGTGTAGATATTTCCATGTTTACAGATATAGCGGTAAAGATATTTTCATCTATGCACAGATTGCGGTGTAGACATTGCAAACTTTACACAGATAGCGGTGTAGATATTTCCAAGTTTAGACAGATAACTGTGTCGATATTTCCATGTTTACAGAGATATCATTGTAGATATTTCCATGTTTATACAGATAGCGGTGTAGTTATTTACATGTTGATACAGATAGCGGTGTAGATATTTTCAGGGTTATACAGATAGTGGTGTAGATATTTCCACGTTTTACAGATAGCTGTGTAGATATTTCCCTGTTTACACAGATAGCGTTGTAAATATTTCCATGTTTACACAGATAGCGTTGTAGATATTTCCATGCTTACACAGATTGCGGTGTAGATATTTCCAACTTTACACACATAGCTGTGTAGATATTTCCATGTTTACACAGATAGCGTTGTAGATATTTCTTTGTTTATAGAGATAGCGGTGTAGGTATTTCCATGTTTTTAAAGATACCTGTGTAGGTATTTCCGTGTTTAAAAGGTAGCGGTGGAGATATTTCCATGTTTATACAGATAGAGGTGTAAAAATTTCCATGTTTATATGGATAGCGGTGTAGTTATTTCCATGTTTATACAGATAGCGGTGTAGATATTTCCATGTCTATAGAGATAGCGGTGTAGGTATTTCCATATTTATACAGATTGTGGTGTAGATATTTCCAACTTTATACAGATGGCGGTGTAGATATTTCCATGTTTATACAGATGGCAGTGAAGATATTCCCATGTTTATACAGATAGTGGTGTAGATATTTCCATGTTTATACAGATGGCGGTGTAGGTACATCCATGTTTCTGAAGATGGCGGTGTATATATTTTCATGTGTATAGAGATGGCGGTGTAGATATTTCCATGTTTATACAGATGTCTGTGTAGATATTTCCATGTTTATGCAGATAGAGGTGTAGATATTTCCATGTTCATAGAGATTGTGGTATAGTTATTTCTAAGTTTATAGAGATAGCGGTGTAAATATTTCCATGTTTATACAGATGGTGGTGTAAGTATTTTCATGTTTATAGAGATAGCGGTGTAGATATTTCCATGTTTATACAGATAGCGGTGTTGGTATTTCCGTGTTTATACAGATAGCGTTGTAGATATTTCCATGTTTATACAGCTCGCAGTGTAGATATTTCCATCTTTATACAGATGGCAGTATAGATATTTCCATGTTTATACAGATAGCGGTGTAGATATTTCCATGTCTATAGAGATAGCGGTGTAGTTATTTCCATATTTATACAGATTGCGGTGTAGATATTTCGATCTTTATACAGATGGCGGTGTAGATATTTCCATGTTTATACAGATGGCAGTGAAGATATTTCCATGTTTATACAGATAGTGGTGTAGATATTTCCATGTTTATACAGATGGCGGTGTTGATACATCCATGTTTCTGAGGATGGCGGTGTAGATATTTTCATGTTTATAGAGATGGATGTGTAGATATTTCCATGTATATAGAGATAGCAGTGTAGATATTTTCATGTTTATAGAGAAAGCGGTGTAGGTATTTCCATGTTTATAGAGATAGCGGTGTAGATATTTCCATATTTATACAGATAGCGTTGTAGATATTTCCATGTTTATACAGATTGTGGTGTAGATATTTCCATGTTTCTACAGATGGCGGTGTAGATATTTCCTTGTTTATACAGACAGCGGTGGAGATGTTTCCATGTTTATAGAGACTGCGGTATAGATATTTCCATGTTTATACAGATAGCAGTGTAGATATTTCCATGTTTACAGAGATAGCACTGTAGATATTTCCATCTTTGCACAGATTGCTGTGTAGATATTTCCATTTTTACACAGATAGCTCTGTAGATATTTCCAAGTTTACACAGATAGCTGTGTAGATATTCCCATGTTTACACAAATAGCATTGTATGTATTTCCATGTTTATACAGATAGTGGTGTAGATATTTCCATGTTTATACAGATAGCGGTGTAGATATTTCCATGTTTATACAGATAGCGGTGGAGATATTTCCCTGTTTATACAGATAGCGATGTAGATATTTCCATGTTTATACAGATAGCGGTGAAGATATTTCCATGTTTGTAGAGATAGCGATGTAGTTATTTCCACGTCTATACAGATAGCGGTGTAGTTATTTCCACGTTAATACAGATAACGGTGTAGATATTTCCAGGCTTATAGAGACAGCGGTGTAGATATTTCCAGGCTTATAGAGACAGCGGTGTAGATATTTCCATATTTATAGAGACAGATGTGTAGATATTTCCATGTTTATACAGATAGCGGTGTAGATATTTCCATGTTTATACAGATAACGTTGTAGATATTTCCATGTTTTACAGATAGTGGTGTAGATATTTCCATGTTTATAGAGATAGCGGTGTAGATATTTCCATGTTTATAGATATAGCTTTGTAAATATTTCCATGTTTATACAGATAACGGTTTATTTCCATGTTTATAGAGATATCGGTGTAGATATTTCCATGTTTATACAGATAGCAGTGAAGATATTTCCACATTTATACTTATGGCGGTGTAGATATTTCCAGGTTTATAGAGTTAGCGGTGTAGATGTTCCCACGTTTATAGAGATAGCGGTGTAGATATTTCCATGTTTTTAGAGATAGCGGTGTATATATTTCCACGTTTATAGAGATAGCGGTGTAGATATTTCCATGTTTCTAGAGACAGCGGTGTAGATATTTCCATGTTCATAGAGATAACGGTGTAGATATTTCCGTGTTTATAGAGACAGTGATGTAGATATTTGCGTGTTTATAGAGATAGCATTGTAGATATTTCCATGTTTATAGAGACAGTGGTGTACATATTTCCATGTTTATACAGATAGAGGTGTAGTTATTTCCATGTTTATAGAGACAGCAGTGTAGATATTTCCATGTTTATACAGATAGCGGTGTAGATATTTCCATGTTTATAGAGATAGCGGTGTAGGTATTTCCATGTTTATAGAGATAACAGTGTAGATACTTCCATGTTTATACTGATGGAGGTATAGATATTTCCATGTATATACAGACGACTGTGTACATATTTCTATGTTTTTACAGATGGCGGTTTAGATATTTCCATGTTTATATAGATGGCAGTGTAGATGTTTCCATGTGTACACAGATGGCAGTGTTGAATTTTCCATGTTTATACAGATGGCGGTGTAGATATTTCCATGTTTATACACATAACGGTGTGGCTATTTCCATGATTATACAGATAGCGGTGTAGCTATTTCCATATTTGTAGAGATGGCTGTGTAATTATTTCCATGTTTACATAGATGGCAGTGTAGATATTTCCATGTTTATTCAGATGGTGGTGTAGGTATTTCCATGTGACTACAGATGACTTTCTAGGTAATTCCATCTTAATACAGATGGTGGCGTAGATATTTCCATGTTTATAGAGATAGCCGTGTAGGTATTTCCATGTTTATACAGATAGCGGTGAAGACATTTCCATGTTTATAAAGATAGCGGTGTAGATATTTCCATATTTATATAGATAGCAGTGTAGATATTTCCATGTTTATACAGATATCGGCGCAGATATTTCCATGTTTATACAGGTAGCGGTGTAGATATTTCCATGTTTATACAGGTAGCGGTGTAGATATTTCCATGTTTACACAGATCGCGTGGTAGTTATTTCCATCTTTCTACAGATGGCATTGTAGATAATTCCTTGTTTATAGAGATAGCGTGTTAGGTATTTCCGTGTTTATACAGATGGCGGTGTAGATATTTCCATGTTTATACAGATAGCGGTGTAGATATTTCCATGTTTATACAGATAGCAGTGTAGATATTTCCATGTTTATACAGATAGCGGTGTAGATATTTCTATGTTTACACAGATCGCGTGGAAGTTATTTCCATCTTTCTACAGATGGCATTGTAGATATTTCCTTGTTTATAGAGATAGCGTGTTAGGTATTTCCGTGTTTATACAGATGGCGGTGTAGATATTTCCATGTTTATACAGATAGCGGTGTAGATATTTCCATGTTTATACAGATAGCAGTTTAGATATTTCCATGTTTATACAGATAGCGGTGGAGATATTTCCATGTTCATACAGATAGCGGTGTAGATATTTCCATGTTTATACAGATAGCGGTGTAGGTATTTCCATGTTTATAGAGATAGTGGTGTAGATATTTCCATGTTTATACAGATGGCTGTGTAGATATTTCCATGTGTATACTGATGGCAGTGTAGATATGTCCATGTTTATATAGATGGAGGTGTAGATTTTTCCATGGTTGTACACATGATTGTGTAGATATTTCCACGATTATACATATAGAGGTGTAGCTATTTCCATGTTTATTGATATGGCTGTGTAGATATTTCCATGTTTACATAGATGGCAGTGTAGATATTTCCATGTTTATACAGATGGTGGTGTAGATATTTACATGTTTATACAGATGACTGTCTAGTTATTTCCATGTTTATACAGATGGCGGTGTAGATATTTCTATGTTTTTGAGATAGCCATGTAGATATTTCCATGTTTATACAGATAGCGGTGTAGGCATTTCCATGTTAAAAGGGATAGCGGTAAAGATATTTCCATATTTATACAGATAGCTGTGTAGATAATTCCATGTTCATACAGATAGCGGTGAAAATATTTCCATGTTTGTACAGATAGGGGTGTAGATATTTCCACGTTTATACAGATCGCGGTGTAGATAATTCCAGGTTTACACAGATCACGGTGTAGATATTTCAATCTTTCTACAGATGGCAGTGTAGGCATTTCTATGTTTATACAGATAATTGTGTAGATATTTCCTTGTTTATGTATATGGCGGTGTAGATATTTCCATGTTTATAGAGATGGCGGTGTATATATTTCCATGTTTTTAGAGATAGCGGTGTAGATATTTCCATGATTATATTGATAGGGGTGTAGATATTACCATGTTTATACAGCTCAGGGTGTAGTTATTTACATCTTTATACAGATGGCATTGTCGATATTTCCATGTTTATGCAGATGGTGGTGTAGATAGTTCCATGTATATGGAGATGGCAGTTTAGATATTTTCATAATTATATAGATGGCGCTGTAGATATTTCCATGTTTATAGAGATAGTGGTGAAGATACTTCCATGTTTACAGAGATAACGGTGTAGGTATTTCCATGTTTATAGAGATAGCGGTGTGGTTATTTACATGTTGATACAGATGGCTGTGAAGATATTTCTATGGATATACAGATGGCATTGTTGTTATTTCCATGTGTATTCAGATGGCAGTGTAGATATTTAAAAAGTTTATACACATGGTGGTGTAGATATTTCCATGTTTAAACAGATGACTGTGTAGATATTTCCATGTTTTTACAGATGGCGGTGTGGATATTTCCATGTTTATAGTGATAGCGGTGTAGATATTTCCATGTTTATACAGATGGCGGTGTAGATATTTCCATGTTTATACAGATAGCGGTGTAGTTATTTCCATATTTATACAAATGGCGGTGTAAATATTTCCATATTTAACAGATAGCTGTGTAGATATTTACATGTTTATACAGATAGCGGTGGAAATATTTAAAAGTTTATACATATGGCGGTGTAGATATTTCCATGTTTATACAGATCGTGGTGTAGTTATTTTCATGCTTATAAATATGGCGATGTAGATATTTCCTTGTTTATAGAGATAGCGTTTTAGGTATTTCCATGTTTATACAGATAGCTGTGTAGGTATTTCGATGTTTATACAGATAGCGGTGTTGCTATTTCCATGTTTATACAGATAGCTGTGTAATTATTTCCATGTTTATACAGCTCGCGGTGTATATATTTACATCTTTATACAGATGGCAGTGTAGATATTTCCATGTTTATACAGATGGCGGTGTAGATAGTTCCATGTTTATGGAGATGGCAGTGTAGATATTTTCATGTTTATAGAGATGGCGGTGTAGTTATTTCCATGTTTGTAGAGATACTGGTGTAGATATTTCCATGTTTATTGAGAGAGCGGTGTTGGTATTTCCATGTTTATAGAGATACCAGTGTAGATATTTCCATGTTTATAGAGATAGCGGTGCAGGTATTTCCATGTTTATAGAGATAATGGTGTAGATATTTCCATGTTTATACAGATGGCTGTGAAGATATTTGCATGTGTATACAGATGGCAGTGTAGGTATTTCCAAGTTTACACAGATGGTAGTGTAGATCCTTCCTTGTTTATACAGTTGACTTTGTAGATATTTCCAATGTTTTACAGATGGTGGTGTAGATATTTCCATGTTTATAGAGACAGCGGTGAAGATATTTCCATGTTTATACAGATGGGGGTGTAGATATTTCCATGTTTATACAGAGAGCAGTGGAGATATTTCCAAGTTTATATAGATAGCGGTGTAGATATTTCCATGTTTATACAGATAGCGTTGTAGATATTTCCATGTTTATACAGATAGCATTGTAGGTATTTCCATGTTTATAGAGATAACAGTGAAGATACTTCCATGTTTATACAGATAGCATTGTAGGTATTTCCATGTTTATAGAGATAACAGTGTAGATACTTCCATGTTTATACTAATGGAGGTATAGATATTTCCATGTATATACAGACGACTGTGTACATATTTCTATGTTTTTACAGATGGCGGTTTAGATATTTCCATGTTTATACAGATGGCAGTGTAGATGTTTCCATGTGTACACAGATGGCAGTGTTGAATTTTCCATGTTTATGCAGATGGCGGTGTAGATATTTCCATGTTTATACACATAACGGTGTGGCTATTTCCATGATTATACAGATAGCGGTGTAGCTATTTCCATGTTTGTAGAGATGGCTGTGTAGTTATTTCCATGTTTACATAGATGGCAGGGTAGATATTTCCATGTTTATTCAGATGGTGGTGTAGGTATTTCCATGTGACTACAGATGACTTTCTAGGTAATTCCATCTTAATACAGATGGTGGCGTAGATATTTCCATGTTTATAGAGATAGCCGTGTAGGTATTTCCATGTTTATACAGATAGCGGTGAAGACATTTCCATGTTTATAAAGATAGCGGTTTAGATATTTCCATGTTTATACAGATATCGGCGCAGATATTTCCATGTTTATACAGGTAGCGGTGTAGATATTTCCATGTTTATACAGGTAGCGGTGTAGATATTTCCATGTTTACACAGATCGTGTGGTAGTTATTTCCATCTTTCTACAGATGGCATTGTAGATAATTCCTTGTTTATAGAGATAGCGTGTTAGGTATTTCCGTGTTCATACAGATGGCGGTGTAGATATTTCCATGTTTATACAGATAGCGGTGTAGCTATTTCCATGTTTATACAGATAGCAGTGTAGATATTTCCATGTTTATACAGATAGCGGTGTAGATATTTCCATGTTTACACAGATCGCGTGGAAGTTATTTCCATCTTTCTACAGATGGCATTGTAGATATTTCCTTGTTTATAGAGATAGCGTGTTAGGTATTTCCGTGTTTATACAGATGGCGGTGTAGATATTTCCATGTTTATACAGATAGCGGTGTAGATATTTCCATATTTATACAAATGGCGGTGTAGATATTTCCATATTTAACAGATAGCTGTGTAGATATTTACATGTTTATACAGATAGCGGTGGAAATATTTCCAAGTTTATACATATAGCGGTGTAGATATTTCCATGTTTATACAGTTAGCGGTGTAGATATTTCCATGTTTACACAGATAGCAGTGTAGGTATTTCCATGTTTATAGAGACAGCAGTGTAGATATTTTAATGTTTATACTGATGGAGGTGTATATATTTACATGTTTAGACAGATGACTGTGTACACATTTCCACGTTTTTACAGATGGCGGTGTAGATATTTCCATGTTCACACAGATGGCAGTGTGGGTATTTCCATGATTTTACAGATGGTGGTGTTGATATTTCCACGTTTATACAGATGGCGGTGTAGTTATTTCCATGTTTATAAAGATGGTGGTGTAGATATTTAGATGATTATGCAGCTGGCGGTGTAGATATTTCCAAGTTCATAGAGATAGCGGTGTAGTTATTTCCATATTTATACAGAAAGCCGTGTAGATATTTTCATGTTTATACTGATGAATATGTAGATATTTCCCCGTATATACAGATGGCGGTGTAGATATTTGCATGTTTATTGAGATAGCGGTGTAGTTATTTCTATGTTTATACATATAGCGGAGTAGATATTTCCATGTTTATACAGATAGCGGTGGAGATATTTCCATGTTTATGCAGATAGTGGTATAGATATTTCCATGTTTATACAGATAGCAGTAGAGATATATCCAGGTTTACACAGATAGTGGTGTAGAGGTTTCCTTGTTTATACAGATAGCGGTGTAGGTATTTCCATGTTTATAGAGATAGCGGTGTAGATATTTCCATGTTTATACAGATGGCAGTGGAGATGTTTCCATGTGTATACACATGGCAGTGTAGATATTTCCACGTTTATACAGATGGAAGTGTAGCTATTTCCATGTTAATACAAATGACTGTGTAGATATTTCCATGTGTTTACAGATGGTGGTATAGATATTTCCATGTTTATACAGATAGCGTTGTGGCTATTTCCATGTTTATACATATACCGGTGAAGCTATTTCCATATTTATGGAGATGGCTGTGTAGATATTTCCATGTTTATACAGATGGCAGTGTAGATATTTCCATGTTTATACAGATGGTGGCGTAGATATTTCCATGTTAATAAAGATGACTGTGTAGGTATTTCCATGTTAATACAGATGGAGGCGTAGATATTTCCATGTTTATGAAGATAGCGGTGTAGCTATTTCCATATTTATATAGATGGCGATATAGATATTTTCTTGTTTATGTAGATGGTGTTGTAGATATTTCCATGTTTACAGGGATGGCGGTGTATATATTTCCTTGTTTATAGAGCAAGCGGTGTAGATATTTCCATGTTTATAGAGATAGTGGTGTAGATATTTCCGTGTTTATACAGCTGGAAGTGTAGATATTTACATCTTTATACGGATGGCAGTGTACATATTTCCATGTTTATACAGATAGTGGTGTAGATAGTTCCATGTTTATGGAGATGGCAGTGTAGATATTTACATGTTTATAGAGATGGCGGTGTAGATATTTCCATGTTTATAGAGACAGTGGTGTAGATATTTCGATGTTTATAGAGATAGTGGTGTAGGTAATTCCATGTTTATAGAGATAGCGGTGTAGTTATTTCCATGTTGATACAGATGGTGGTGTAGATATTTCCATGTTTATACAGATGACTGTGTAGATATTTCCATGTTTTTAGAGATGGCGGTGTAGATATTTCCATATTTATACAGAAATCGGAGTAGATATTTCCATGTTTATACAAATGACTGTGTAGATATTTCCACGTTTATACAGATGGCGCTGTAGATATTTCCATGTTTATAGAGATAGCGGTGTAGATATTTCCATATTTATACATATAGCGCTGTAGAAATTTCCAAGTTTATACAAATAGCGGTGTAGATATTTCCATGTCTATACAGATAGCCGTGTAGATATTTCCATGTTCATATAGATAGCGGTGGAGATATTTCCATGTTTATTCAGATAGCAGTGTAGATATTTCCATGTTTATACAGATAGCGGTGTAGATATTTCCATGTTTATAGAGACAGCGGTGTAAATATTTCCATGTTTATACAGATGGCAGTGTAGATGTTTCCATGTGTATACACATGGCACTGTAGGTATTTCCATGTTTATACAGATGGAGGTGTAGATATTTCCATGTTTATACAGATGACTCTTTAGATGTATCCATGTTTTTACAGATGGCAGTGTAGATATTTCCATATTTATACAGATAGCGTTGTGGATATTTCCATGTTTATACAGATAATGATGTAGCTATTTCCATATTTATAGAGATGGCTTTGTAGATGTTTCCATGTTTATACAGATGGCAGTGTAGGTATTTCCATGTTTATACAGATGGTGGTGTAGATATTTCCAGGTTTATACAGATGACTGTGTAGATATTTCCATGTTTTTAGAGATGGCGGTGTAGATATTTCCATATTTATAGAGACAGCATTGTAGGTATTTCCATGTTTATACAGATGGCATTGTAGATATTTCCATGTTTATACAGATAGCGGTGGAGTTATTTCCAAGTTTATACAGATAGCGGTGTAGATATTTCCATGTATATACAGATAGCGGTGTAGGTATTTCCATGTTTATAGAGATAACGGTGTAGATACTTCCATGTTTATACTGTTGGAGGTGCAGATATTTCCATGTTTATACAGATGACTGTGTACATATTTCCATGATTATACACATGACGGTGTAGATATTTCCATGTTTATACAGATGGTGGTGTAGATATTTAGATGTTTATGCAGATGGCGGTGTAAATATTTCCAAGTTTATAGAGATAGCGGTGTAGATATTTCCATATTTATACAGAAATCGGTGTAGATATTTGCATGTTTATACAAATGACTGTGTAGATATATCCACGTTTATACAGATGGCAGTGTAGATATTTCCATGTTTATAGAGATAGCGGTGTAGTTATTTCTATGTTTATACAGATAGCGATGTAGATATTTCCATGTTTATAGAGATAGCGGTGTAGTTATTTCCATATTTATACATATAGCGGTGTAGAAATTTCCATGTTTATAAAAATAGCAGTGTAGATATTTCCATGTTTATACAGATAGCCTTGTAGATATTTCCATGTTTATATAGATAGCGGGGGAGATATTTCCATGTTTATACAGATAGCGGTATAGATATTTCCATGTTTATACAGATGGCGGTGGAGATATTTCCATGTTTGTAGAGATAGCGGTGTAGATATTTCCATGTTTATACATATGGTGGTGTAGATGTTTCCATGTGTATACACATGGTAGTGTAGATATTTCCATGTTTATACAGACGGAGGCGTAGTTATTTCCATGTTTACACAGATGACTGTGTAGATATATCCATGTTTTTACATATGGCTGTGTAGATATTTCCATGTTTATACAGATAGCGATGTGGCTATTTCCATGTTTATACAGATAACGGTGTAGCTATTTCCATATTTATAGAGATGGCTGTGTAGATGTTTCCATGTTTATACAGATGGCGATGTAGTTATTTCCATGTTTATACCGATGGTGGGGTAGATATTTCCATGTTTATACAGATGACTTTGTAGGTATTTCCATGTTTATACAGATGACGGTGTAGATATTTCTATGTTTATACAGATGACTGTGTAGATATATCCATGTTTTTACATATGTCTGTGTAGATATTTCCGTGTTTATACAGATAGCGATGTTGCTATTTCCATGTTTATACAGATAACGGTGTAGCTATTTCCATATTTATAGAGATGGCTGTGTAGATGTTTCCATGTTTATACAGATGGCGATGTAGGTATTTCCATGTTTAAACCGATGGTGGGGTAGATATTTCCATGTTTATACAGATGACTGTGTTGGTATTTCTATGTTTATACACATATCGGTGTAGGTATTTCCATGTTTATAGAGATAGCCGTGTAGATATTTCCATGTTTATACAGATGGCGGTGTAGATATTTCCATGTGTATACAGATGGCACTGTAGATATTTCCATGTTTCTACAGATGGAGCTGAAGATGTTTCCATGTTTATACACATGACTGTGTAGATATTTCCATGTTTATATAGATGGCGGTGTAGTTATTACCTTATGTATATGGCAGTGTAGATATTTCCACGTTTATAGAGATAGCGGTGTAGGTATTTCCATGTTTAAAGAGATAGCAGAGTAGATATTTCCATGTTTATACAGATAGCGGTGTAGATATTACCATCTTTATACAAATAGCGGTGTTTTTATTTCCATGTTTATACAGATAGCGGTGTGGCTATTTCCATGTTTATACAGATAGCGGTGTAGATATTTCCGTGTTTATAGAGATGGCTGTGTAAATATTTCCATGTTTAAACACATGGCAGTGTACATATTTCCATGTTTATGCTGATGGTGGGGTAGATATTTCCATGTTAATACAGATGACTGTGTACATTTTTCTATGTTTATACAGATGGCGGTGTAGATATTTCCATGTTTATAGAGATAGCCATGCAGATATTTCCATGTTTATACAGACAGCGGTGTAGACATTTCCATGTTTATAGAGATAGCCGTGAAGATATTTCCATATTTATAAAGATATCGCTTTAGATATTTTCATGTTTATACAGATAGCGATGCTGACATTTCCATGTTTATACAGATCGTGGTGCAGATATTTCCATGTTTATAGAGATAGCGCTGTAGATGTTTCCATGTTTATGCATGTAGAGTTGCAGATATATCCATGTTTACACAGATTGCAGTGTAGATATTTCCATCTTTCTACAGATGGCAGTGTAGATATCTCTATGTTTATACAGATGGCGGTGTAGATATTTCCTTGTTTATACAGATGGCGGTGTAGAAATTTGCTCGTTTATGTAGATGGCACTGCAGATATTTTCATGATTGTTCAGATAGTGGTGTAGATATTTCCGTGTTTATACAGATGGCGATGTAGATATTTCCATGTTTATAAAGATAGCGGTGTAGATAGTTCCGTGTTTAAACAGATAGCGGTGTTGATGTTTCCATGTTTATATACATAGTGATATAGATATTTCCATGTTTATACAGATAGTGGTGTAGATATTTGCATGTTTATACAGATAGTGGTGTAGGTATTGCCATGTTTATTAGGATAGCGGTGTAGATATTTCCATGTTTATACAGATAGCGGTTTAGATATTTCCAAGTTTATTCAGATAGTGGTGTAGATATTTCCAGGTTTACACAGATAGCGGTGTAGGTATTTCCATCTTTATACAGATGACGGTGTAGATATTTCCATGTTTATGCAAATGACTGTGTAGATATTTCCAGGTTTATACAGATGGCGGTGTAGATATTTCCATCTTTATAGAAATAGCAGTGTAGTTCTTTCAATGTTTATACAGATAGCGGTGTAGATATTTCCATGGTTATAGAGATAGTGGTGTAGTTATTTCCATATTTACACAAATAGCAGTGTAGATATTTCCATGATTATACAGACAGCAGTGTAGACATTTCCATGCTTATACAGATAGCGGTGTGGCTATTTCCATTTTTATACAGATAGCGGTGTAGCTATTTCCATGTTTATAGAGATGGCTGTGTAGATATTTCCCTATTTATACAGATAGCGGTGAAGATATTTACAAGTTTATACAGATGGCGGTGTAGATATTTCCATGTTTATACAGATGGCTGTGTAGATATTTCCATTTATATACAAACGGCAGTGTAGATATTTCCATGTTTATAGAGATGGTGGTGTACATTTTTCATGTTTACAGACATAGTGGTGTAGATATTTCCATGTTTATACAGATAGCGGTGTAGATATTTCCATGTTTATACTGATGATGGTGTAGATATTTCCATGTTTATACAGATGGCGGTGTAGATATTTCCATGTTCATAGAGATAGCGGTGTTGATTTTTCCATGTTTATAGAGATATCGGTGTGGATATTTCCATGTTTATACAGATAGGGGTGTAGATATTTCCATGTTTATTGAGATGGCAGTGTAGATATTTCCATGTTTATACAGATCACGGTCTAGATATTTCCATGTTTTTACAGATCGCGGTGTAGATATTTCCATGTTTATACAGATCGCGGTGTTGATATTACCATGTTTATAGGGATAGCGGTGCAAATATTTCCACATTTATACAGATAGCGGTGTAGTTATTAGCATGTTTATACATATAGCGGTGTAGATATTTCCATGTATAAACAGATGTCTGTGTATATATTTCCATGTTTAAACAGATGGCGGTGTAGATATTTCCTTGTTTATACAAATAGCGGTGTAGTTATTTCCATGTTTATGTAGATCACGGTGTAGATATTTCCTTGTTTATACAAATGGTGTAGTTATTTCCATGCTTATACAGATAGCGGTGTAGATTTTTCCTTGTTTATACAAATAACGGTGTAGATAGTTCCATGTTTATACAGATGACTTTGTAGGTATTTCCATGTTTATACAGATGGCCTTGTAGATATTTCCATGTTTATAGAGATAGCTCTGTAGATATTTCCATGTTTATACAGATAGCAGTGTAGATATTTCCATGTTTATACAGATCGTGGTGTAGATATTTCCATGTTTATACAGATACTGGTGTAGATATTTCCATGTTTATACAGATAGCGGTGTAGATATTTCCATGTTTTTACAGATATCGGTGAAAATATTTCCATGTTTACACAGATTGCGGTGTAGATATTTCCATTTTTCTACAGATCGCATTGTAGATATTTCCATGTTTATACAGATGGAGGTGTAGATATTTCCATGTTTATATACATGGTGGTTTAGATATTACCATGTTTATACTGATAGCGGTGTAGATATTTCCATGTTTATACAGATCGCGGTGAAGATATTTCCATGTTTATACAGATCGCGGTGTAGATATTTCCATGTTTATACAGATCGTGGTGTAGATATTTCCATGTTTATACAGATAGCGGTGTAGATATTTCCACGTTTATACAAATAGCGGTGTAGGTATTTCCATGTTTATAGAGATAGCGGTGTAGGTATTTCCATGTTTATAGACATAGCGGTTTAGATATTTCCATGTTTATATAGATGGCGTTGTAGATATTTCCATGTTTATACCGATAGCGGTGTTGGTATTTCCACATTTATACAGATATCGATGTAGATATTTCCATGTTTATACAGCTCGCGGTGCAGATATTTATATCTTTATACAGATTGCATTGTAGATATTTCCTTATTCACACAGATGGCGGTGTAGATATTTCCATGTTTATACAGATGGCGAAGTAGTTAGTTCCATGTTTGCGGTGATGGCAGTGTAGATATTTTCATGTTTATAGAGATGGCGGTGTAGATATTTCCATATTTATAGAGATAGCGGTGTAGATATTTGCATCTTTCTACAGATGGCAGTGTAGATATTTCCATGTTTTTACAGATGTTTGTGTAGATATTTCCATGTGTATACAGATGGTATTGTAGGTATTTCCATCTTTATACAGATGGTGGTGTAGATATTTCCATGTTTATTCAGATGACTGTGTAGATATTTCCATGTTTTTGCAGATGGCAGTGTAGATATTTCAATGTTTATAGAGATGGCGCTGTAGATATTTCCATGTTTAAACAGATAACGGTGGAGATATTTCCATGTTTATACAGACAGCAGTGGAGATATTTCCATGTTTATACACATAGCGGTGTACATATTTCCATGTTTATAGAGACAGCGTTGTAGGTATTTCCATGTTTATACAGATAGCGGTGCAGATATTTCCTTGTTTCCACAGATGCCTATGCAGATATTTCCATATTTGTACAGAGGGCTGTGTAGATATTTCTATGTTTATACAGATGTCATTGTAGATATTTCCATGTTCCTACACATGACTGTGTAGGTATTTCCATGTTTATACAGATGGCTTTGTAGATATTTCCATGTTTATAGAGATAGCGGTGCCTATATTTCCATGTTTATACAGATAGCGCTGTATATATTTCCATGTTTATACAGATCTTGGTGTAGATATTTCCATGTTTATACAGATACCGGTGTAGATATTTCCATGTTTATACAGACCGCAGTGTAGATATTTCCATGTTTATTGACAAAGCAGTGTAGATATTTCCATGTTTGTACAGATGGCGGTGTTGATGTTTCCAAGTATACACAGATTGCCGTGTAGGGATTTCCATGTGTATACAGATGGCATTGTAGATATTTCCATGTTTATACAGATGGTGGTGTAGATACTTCCATGTTTACACAGATGACTGTATAGCAATTTCCATGTTTATACAGATGGCGGTGTAGATATTTCCAAGTTTATAGAGATAGCAGTGTAGATATTTCCATATTTATACAGATAACGGTGTAGATGTTTCCATGTTTATACAGATCGTGGTGTAAATATTTCCATGTTCATAGAGATCACGGTGTAGATATTTCCATGTTTATAGAGATAGCGGTGTATATATTTCCATGTTTATACAGATAGCGGGGCAGATATTTCCATGTTTATACAGACCGCGGTGTAGATATTTCCATGTTTATAGAGATAGCGGTGCCGATATTTCCATGTTTGTACAGATGGCGGTGTTGATATTTCCATCTATACACAGATGACCTTGTAGATATTTCCATGTTTATACAGATGGCGGCGCAGATATTTCCATGGATATGTAGATGGCGGTGTAGATATTTCCATGTATATACAGATAGCGGTGTAGTAATTTCCATGTTTATATAGATAGCGGTGTAGATATTTCCATGTATGTACACATGGCTGTGTAGATATTTCCATGTTTATATAGATGGCGGTGTAGATATTTCCATGTTTATACCGATAACTTTGTAAGGATTTCCATGTTTATACAGATGGCGGTGTAGATATTTCAATGTTTATAGAGATAACAGTGGAGATATTTCCAAGTTTATACAGATAGCGGTGTAGATATTTCCATGTTTATACTGATCGTGGTGAAGATATTTCCATGTTTATAGAGATGGCGGTGTAGATATTTCCATGTTCATAGAGACAGCGGTGTTGATTTTTCCATGTTTATAGAGATATCGGTGTGGATATTTCCATGTTTATACAGAGAGGGGTGTAGATATTTCCATGTTTATAGAGATGGCTGTGTAGATATTTCCATGTTTATACAGATCACGGTCTAGATATTTCCATGTTTATACACATCACGGTGTAGATATTTCCATGTTTATACAGATCATGGTGTAGATATTTCCATGTTTATACAGATCGCGGTATTGATATTACCATGTTTATAGGGATAGCGGTGCAAATATTTCCACGTTTATACAGATAGCGGTGTAGTTATTAGCATGTTTATACAGATAGCGGTGTAGATATTTCCATGTATAAACAGATGTCTGTGTATATATTTCCATGTTTAAACAGATGGCGGTGTAGATATTTCCTTGTTTATACAAATAGCGGTGTAGTTATTTCCATGTTTATACAGATCACGGTGTAGATATTTCCTTGTTTATTCAAATGGTGGTGTAGTTATTTCCATGCTTATACAGATAGCGGTGTAGATTTTTCCTTGTTTATACAGATAGCGTTGTAGATTTTTCCTTGTTTATACAAATAGCGGTGTAGATATTTCCATGTTTATACAGATGACTTTGTAGGTATTTCCATGTTTATACAGATGGCCTTGTAGATATTTCCATGTTTATAGAGACAGCTGTGTAGATATTTCCATGTTTATACAGATAGCGGTGTAGATATTTCCATGTTTATACAGATCGTGGTGTAGATATTTCCATGTTTACACAGATAGTGGTGTAGATATTTCCATGTTTATACAGATAGCGGTGTAGATATTTCCATGTTTTTACAGATATCGGTGTAAATATTTCCATGTTTACACAGATTTCGGTGCAGATATTTCCATTTTTCTACAGATGGCATTGTAGATATTTCCATGTTTACACAGATGGTGGTGTAGTTATTTCCATGTTTATATACATGGTGGTTTAGATATTACCATGTTTATACAGATAGCGGTGTAGATATTTCCATGTTTATACAGATCACGGTGAAGATATTTCCATGTTTATACAGATCGCGGTGTAGATATTTCCATGTTTATACAGATCGCGGTGTAGATATTTCCATGTTTATACAGATAGCGGTGTAGATATTTCCATGTATAAACAGATGTCTGTGTATATATTTCCATGTGTAAACAGATGGCGGTGTAGATATTTCCTTGTTTATACAAATAGGGGTGTAGTTATTTCCATGTTTATACAGATCACGGTGTAGATATTTCCTTGTTTGTACAAATAGTGGTGTAGTTATTTCCATGCTTATACAGATAGCGGTGTAGATATTTCCTTGTTTATACAAATAGCGGTGTAGATATTTCCATGTTTATACAGATGACTTTGTAGTTATTTCCATGTTTATACAGATGGCCTTGTAGATATTTCCATGTTTATAGAGATAGCTGTGTAGATATTTCCATGTTTATACAGATAGCGGTGTAGATATTTCCATGTTTATACATATCGTGGTGTAGATATTTCCATGTTTATACAGACAGTGGTGTAGATATTTCCATGTTTATACAGATAGCGGTGTAGATATTTCCATGTTTTTACAGATATCGGTGTAGATATTTCCATGTTTACGCAGATTGCGGTGTAGATATTTCCATTTTTCTACAGATGGCATTGTAGATATTTCCATGTTTATACAGATGGCGGTGTAGATATTTCCATGTTTATGTACATGGTGGTTTAGGTATTACCATGTTTATACAAATAGCGGTGTAGGTATTTCCATGTTTATACAGATCGCGGTGAAGATATTTCCATGTTTATACAGATAGCGGTGTAGATATTTCCATGTATATACAGATGACTTTGTAGGTATTTCCATGTTTATACAGATGGCGGTGTAGATATTTCCATGTTTATAGAGATAGCTGTGTAGATATTTCCATGTTTATAAAGATGGCATTGTAAATATTTCCTTGTTTATACAGATGGTTGTGTAGATATTTCCATGTTCATAGAGATAGCAGTGTTGATTTTTCCATGTTTATAGAGATAGCGGTGTGGATATTTCCATGTTTACACAGATTGCGGTGTAGATATTTCCATCTTTCTACAGATGGCATTGTAGATATTTCCATGTTTATACAGATGGCGGTGTAGATATTTCCATGTTTATAGTGATAGCAGTGGAGATATTTCCATGTTTAAACAGATAGCGGGGTAGACATTTCCATGTTTATACTGATCGTGGTGTAGATATTTCCATGTTTATAGAGATGGTGGTGTAGATATTTCCATGTTCATAGAGATAGCTTTGTTGATTTTTCCACGTTTACAGAGATAGCGGTGTGGATATTTCCATGTTTATACAGATAGGGGTGTAGATATTTCCATGTTTATAGAGATGGCGGTGTAGATATTTCCATGTTTATACAGATCACGGTGTAGATATTTCCTTGTTTATACAAATAGCGGTGTAGATATTTCCATGTTTATACAGATAGCGGTGTAGATATTTCCATGTATATACAGATGGCTGTGTAGATATTTCCAGGTTTATACCGATGGCTGTGTAGATATTTCCATTGTTATACAGATGACTTTGTAGGTATTTCCATGTTTATACAGATGGCGGTGTAGATATTTCCATGTTTATAGAGATAGCTGTGTAAATATTTCCATGTTTATACAGATAGCATTGTAAATATTTCCATGTTTATACAGATGGCGGTGTAGATATTTCCATGTTCATAGAGATAGCGGTGTTGATTTTTTCATGTTTATAGAGATGGCGGTGTAGATATTTCCATGCTTATACAGATCACGGTGTAGATGTTTCCATGTTTATACAGATCATGGTGTAGATATTTCCATGTTTATACAGATCGCGGTGTTGATATTACCATGTTTATAGGGATAGCGGTGCAAATATTTCCACATTTATACAGATAGCGGTGTAGCTATTAGCATGTTTATACAGATAGCGGTGTAGATATTTCCATGTATAAACAGATGTCTGTGTATATATTTCCATGTTTAAACAGATGGCGGTGTAGATATTTCCTTGTTTATTCAAATAGCGGTGAAGTTATTTCCATGTTTATACAGATATCGGTGTAGATATTTCCATGTATATACAGATGGCTGTGTAGATATTTCCATGTTTATACAGATGGCTGTGTAGATATTTCCATGTTTATACAGATGACTTTGTAGTTATTTCCATGTTTATACAGATGGCGTTGTAGATATTTCCATGTTTATAGAGATAGCTGTGTAGATATTTCATGTTTATACAGATAGCGGTGTAGAGATTTCCATGTTTATACTGATCGTGGTGTAGATATTTCCATGTTTATAGAGATGGTGGTGTAGATATTTCCATGTTCATAAAGATAGCGGTGTTGATTTTTCAATGTTTGTAGAGATAGCGGTGTGGATATTTCCATGTTTATACAGATAGGGGTGTAGATATTTCCATGTTTATAGAGATGGAGGTTTAGATATTTAAATGTTTATACAGATCACGGTGTAGATATTTCCTTGTTTATGCAAATAGCGGTGTGGATATTTCCATGTTTATACAGATATCGGTGTAGATATTTCCATGTATATACAGATGGCTGTGTAGATATTTCCAGGTTTATACAGATGGCTGTGTAGATATTTCCATGTTTATACAGATGACTTTGTAGGTATTTCCATGTTTATACAGATGGCGGTGTAGATATTTCCATGTTTATAGAGATAGCTGTGAAGATATTTCCATGTTTATACAGATGGCATTGTAAATATTTCCTTGTTTATACAGATGGTGGTGTAGATATTTCCATGTTCATAGAGATAGCAGTGTTGATTTTTCCATGTTTATAGAGATAGCGGTGTGGATATTTCCATGTTTATACAGATAGGGGTGTAGATATTTCCATGTTTATAGAGATGGTGGTGTAGATATTTCCATGTTTATACAGATCACGGTGTAGATATTTCCTTGTTTATACAAATAGCGGTGTAGATATTTCCAGGTTTATACAGATAGCGATGTAGATATTTCCATGTATATAGACATGGCTTTGTAGATATTTCCAGGTTTATACAGATGGCTGTGTAGATATTTCCATGTTTATACAGATGGCGGTGTAGATATTTCCATGTTCATAGAGATAGCGGTGTTGATTTTTCCATGTTTATAGAGATAGTGGTGTGGATATTTCCATGTTTATACAGATAGGGGTGTAGATAATTCCATGTTTTTACAGATATCGGTGTAGATATTTCCATGTTTACACAGATTGCGGTGTAGATATTTCCATCTTTCTACAGATGGCATTGTAGATATTTCCATGTTTATACAGATGGCGGTGTAGGTATTTCCATGTTTATAGAGATAGCAGTGGAGATATTTCCATGTTTATACAGATAGCGGGATAGACATTTCCATGTTTATACTGATCGTGGTGTAGATATTTCCATGTTTATAGAGATGGTGGTGTAGATATTTCCATGTTCATAGAGATAGCGTTGTTGATTTTTACACGTTTACAGAGATAGCGGTGTGGATATTTCCATGTTTATACAGATAGGGTTGTAGATATTTCCATGTTTATAGAGATGGCGGTGTAGATATTTCCATGTTTATACAGATCACGGTGTAGTTATTTCCTTGTTAATACAAATAGCGGTGTAGATATTTCCATGTTTATACAGATAGCGGTGTAGATATTTCCATGTATATACAGATGGCTGTGTAGATATTTCCAGGTTTATACCGATGGCTGTGTAGATATTTCCATTGTTATACAGATGACTTTGTAGGTATTTCCATGTTTATACAGATGGCGGTGTAGATATTTCCATGTTTAAAGAGATAGCTGTGTAAATATTTCCATGTTTATACAGATAGCATTGTAAATATTTCCATGTTTATACAGATGGCGGTGTAGATATTTCCATGTTCTTAGAGATAGCGGTGTTGATTTTTCCATGTTTATAGAGATGGCGGTGTAGATATTTCCATGCTTATAAAGATCACGGTGTAGATGTTTCCATGTTTATACAGATCATGGTGTATATATTTCCATGTTTATACAGATCGCGGTGTTGATATTACCATGTTTATAGGGATAGCGGTGCAAATATTTCCACATTTATACAGATAGCGGAGTAGTTATAAGCATGTTTATACAGATAGCGGTGTAGATATTTCCATGTATAAACAGATGTCTGTGTATGTATTTCCATGTTTAAACAGATGGCGGTGTAGATATTTCCTTGTTTATTCAAATAGCTGTGTAGTTATTTCCATGTTTATACAGATATCGGTGTAGATATTTCCATGTATATACAGATGGCTGTGTAGATATTTCCATGTTTATACAGATGGCTGTGTAGATATTTCCATGTTTATACACATGACTTTGTAGTTATTTCCATGTTTATACAGATGGCGTTGTAGATATTTCCATGTTTATAGAGATAGCTGTGTAGATATTTCCATGTTTATACAGATAGCGGTGTAGATATTTCCATGTTTATACAGATCGCGGTGTAGATATTTCCATGTTTATACAGATCGCGGTGTAGATATTTCCAGGTTTATACTGATCGTGGTGTAGATATTTCCATGTTTATAGAGATGATGGTGTAGATATTTCCATGTTCATAGAGATAGCGTTGTTGATTTTTCCACGTTTACAGAGATAGCGGTGTGGATATTTCCAAGTTTATACAGATAGGGGTGTAGATATTTCCATGTTTATAGAGATGGCGGTGTAGATATTTCCATGTTTATACAGACCACGGTGTAGATATTTCCTTGTTTATACAAATAGCTGTGTAGATATTTCCATGTTCATACACATAGCGGTGTAGATATTTCCATGTATATACAGATGGCTGTGTAGATATTTCCAGGTTTATACCGATGGCTGTGTAGATATTTCCATTGTTATACAGATGACTTTGTAGGTATTTCCATGTTTATACAGATGGCGGTGTAGATATTTCCATGTTTTTACAGATATCGGTGTAAATATTTCCATGTTTACACAGATTTCGGTGCAGATATTTCCATTTTTCTACAGATGGCATTGTAGATATTTCCATGTTTACACAGATGGTGGTGTAGATATTTCCATGTTTATATACATGGTGGTTTAGATATTACCATGTTTATACAGATAGCGGTGTAGATATTTCCATGTTTATACAGATCACGGTGAAGATATTTCCATGTTTATACAGATCGCAGTGTAGATATTTCCATGTTTATACAGATCGCGGTGTAGATATTTCCATGTTTATACAGATAGCGGTGTAGATATTTCCATGTATAAACAGATGTCTGTGTATATATTTCCATGTGTAAACAGATGGCGGTGTAGATATTTCCTTGTTTATACAAATAGCGGTGTAGTTATTTCCATGTTTATACAGATCACGGTGTAGATATTTCCTTGTTTGTACAAATAGCGGTGTAGTTATTTCCATGCTTATACAGATAGCGGTGTAGATATTTCCTTGTTTATACAAATAGCGGTGTAGATATTTCCATGTTTATACAGATGACTTTGTAGTTATTTCCATGTTTATACAGATGGCCTTGTAGATATTTCCATGTTTATAGAGATAGCTGTGTAGATATTTCCATGTTTATACAGATAGCGGTGTAGATATTTCCATGTTTATACATATCGTGGTGTAGATATTTCCATGTTTATACAGACAGTGGTGTAGATATTTCCATGTTTATACAGATAGCGGTGTAGATATTTCCATGTTTTTACAGATATCGGTGTAGATATTTCCATGTTTACGCAGATTGCGGTGTAGATATTTCCATTTTTCTACAGATGGCGTTGTAGATATTTCCATGTTTATGTACATGGTGGTTTAGGTATTACCATGTTTATACAAATAGCGGTGTAGGTATTTCCATGTTTATACAGATCGCGGTGAAGATATTTCCATGTTTATACAGATAGCGGTGTAGATATTTCCATGTATATACAGATGACTTTGTAGGTATTTCCATGTTTATACAGATGGCGGTGTAGATATTTCCATGTTTATAGAGATAGCTGTGTAGATATTTCCATGTTTATAAAGATGGCATTGTAAATATTTCCTTGTTTATACAGATGGCGGTGTAGATATTTCCATGTTCATAGAGATAGCAGTGTTGATTTTTCCATGTTTATAGAGATAGCGGTGTGGATATTTCCATGTTTATACAGATATGGCTGTAGATATTTCCATGTTTTTGCAGATATCGGTGTAGATATTTCCATGTTTACACAGATTGCGGTGTAGATATTTCCATCTTTCTACAGATGGCATTGTAGATATTTCCATGTTTATACAGATGGCGGTGGAGATATTTCCATGTTTATAGAGATAGCAGTGGAGATATTTCCATGTTTATACAGAAAGCGGTGTAGATATTTCCATGTTTATACTGATCGTGGTGTAGATATTTCCATGTTTATAGAGATGGTGGTGTAGATATTTCCATGTTCATAGAGATAGCTGTGTAGATATATCCATGTTTATACAGATGGCATTGTAAATATTTCCATGATTATACAGATGGCGGTGTAGATATTTCCATGTTCGTAGAGATAGCGGTGTTGATTTTTCCATGTTTATAGAGATAGCGGTGTGGATATTTCCATGTTTATACAGATAGGGGTGTAGATATTTCCATGTTTATAGAGATGGTGGTGTAGATATTTCCATGTTTATACAGATCATGGTGTAGATATTTCCTTGTTTATACAAATAGCGGTGTAGATATTTCCATGTTTATACAGATAGCGATGTAGATATTTCCATGTATATAGACATGGCTTTGTAGATATTTCCAGGTTTATACAGATGGCTGTGTAGATATTTCCTTGTTTATACAGATGGCGGTGTAGATATTTCCATGTTCATAGAGATAGCGGTGTTGATTTTTCCATGTTTATAGAGATAGCGGTGTGGATATTTCCATGTTTATACAGATAGGGGTGTAGATAATTCCATGTTTTTACAGGTATCGGTGTAGATATTTCCATGTTTACACAGATTGCGGTGTAGATATTTCCATCTTTCTACAGATGGCATTGTAGATATTTCCATGTTTATACAGATGGCGGTGTAGATATTTCCATGTTTATAGTGATAGCAGTGGAGATATTTCCATGTTTATACAGATAGCGGGGTAGACATTTCCATGTTTATACTGATCGTGGTGTAGATATTTCCATGTTTATAGAGATGGTGGTGTAGATATTTCCATGTTCATAGAGATAGCGTTGTTGATTTTTCCACGTTTACAGAGATAGCGGTGTGGATATTTCCATGTTTATACAGATAGGGGTGTAGATATTTCCATGTTTATAGAGATGGCGGTGTAGATATTTCCATGTTTATACAGATCACGGTGTAGATATTTCCTTGTTTATACAAATAGCGGTGTAGATATTTCCATGTTTATACAGAAAGCGGTGTAGATATTTCCATGTATATACAGATGGCTGTGTAGATATTTCCAGGTTTATACCGATGGCTATGTAGATATTTCCATTGTTATACAGATGACTTTGTAGGTATTTCCATGTTTATACAGATGGCGGTGTAGATATTTCCATGTTTATAGAGATAGCTGTGTAAATATTTCCATGTTTATACAGATAGCATTGTAAATATTTCCATGTTTATACAGATGGCGGTGTAGATATTTCCATGTTCATAGAGATAGCGGTGTTGATTTTTTCATGTTTATAGAGATGGCGGTGTAGATATTTCCATGCTTATACAGATCACGGTGTAGATGTTTCCATGTTTATACAGATCATGGTGTAGATATTTCCATGTTTATACAGATCGCGGTGTTGATATTACCATGTTTATAGGGATAGCGGTGCAAATATTTCCACATTTATACAGATAGCGGTGTAGCTATTAGCATGTTTATACAGATAGCGGTGTAGATATTTCCATGTATAAACAGATGTCTGTGTATATATTTCCATGTTTAAACAGATGGCGGTGTAGATATTTCCTTGTTTATTCAAATAGCGGTGAAGTTATTTCCATGTTTATACAGATATCGGTGTAGATATTTCCATGTATATACAGATGGCTGTGTAGATATTTCCATGTTTATACAGATGGCTGTGTAGATATTTCCATGTTTATACAGATGACTTTGTAGTTATTTCCATGTTTATACAGATGGCGTTGTAGATATTTCCATGTTTATAGAGATAGCTGTGTAGATATTTCATGTTTATACAGATAGCGGTGTAGAGATTTCCATGTTTATACTGATCGTGGTGTAGATATTTCCATGTTTATAGAGATGGTGGTGTAGATATTTCCATGTTCATAAAGATAGCGGTGTTGATTTTTCAATGTTTGTAGAGATAGCGGTGTGGATATTTCCATGTTTATACAGATAGGGGTGTAGATATTTCCATGTTTATAGAGATGGAGGTTTAGATATTTAAATGTTTATACAGATCACGGTGTAGATATTTCCTTGTTTATGCAAATAGCGGTGTGGATATTTCCATGTTTATACAGATATCGGTGTAGATATTTCCATGTATATACAGATGGCTGTGTAGATATTTCCAGGTTTATACAGATGGCTGTGTAGATATTTCCATGTTTATACAGATGACTTTGTAGGTATTTCCATGTTTATACAGATGGCGGTGTAGATATTTCCATGTTTATAGAGATAGCTGTGTAGATATTTCCATGTTTATACAGATGGCATTGTAAATATTTCCTTGTTTATACAGATGGTGGTGTAGATATTTCCATGTTCATAGAGATAGCAGTGTTGATTTTTCCATGTTTATAGAGATAGCGGTGTGGATATTTCCATGTTTATACAGATAGGGGTGTAGATATTTCCATGTTTATAGAGATGGTGGTGTAGATATTTCCATGTTTATACAGATCACGGTGTAGATATTTCCTTGTTTATAGAAATAGCGGTGTAGATATTTCCAGGTTTATACAGATAGCGATGTAGATATTTCCATGTATATAGACATGGCTTTGTAGATATTTCCAGGTTTATACAGATGGCTGTGTAGATATTTCCATGTTTATACAGATGGCGGTGTAGATATTTCCATGTTCATAGAGATAGCGGTGTTGATTTTTCCATGTTTATAGAGATAGTGGTGTGGATATTTCCATGTTTATACAGATAGGGGTGTAGATAATTCCATGTTTTTACAGATATCGGTGTAGATATTTCCATGTTTACACAGATTGCGGTGTAGATATTTCCATCTTTCTACAGATGGCATTGTAGATATTTCCATGTTTATACAGATGGCGGTGTAGGTATTTCCATGTTTATAGAGATAGCAGTGGAGATATTTCCATGTTTATACAGATAGCGGGATAGACATTTCCATGTTTATACTGATCGTGGTGTAGATATTTCCATGTTTATAGAGATGGTGGTGTAGATATTTCCATGTTCATAGAGATAGCGTTGTTGATTTTTACACGTTTACAGAGATAGCGGTGTGGATATTTCCATGTTTATACAGATAGGGTTGTAGATATTTCCATGTTTATAGAGATGGCGGTGTAGATATTTCCATGTTTATACAGATCACGGTGTAGTTATTTCCTTGATAATACAAATAGCGGTGTAGATATTTCCATGTTTATACAGATAGCGGTGTAGATATTTCCATGTATATACAGATGGCTGTGTAGATATTTCCAGGTTTATACCGATGGCTGTGTAGATATTTCCATTGTTATACAGATGACTTTGTAGGTATTTCCATGTTTATACAGATGGCGGTGTAGATATTTCCATGTTTAAAGAGATAGCTGTGTAAATATTTCCATGTTTATACAGATAGCATTGTAAATATTTCCATGTTTATACAGATGGCGGTGTAGATATTTCCATGTTCATAGAGATAGCGGTGTTGATTTTTCCATGTTTATAGAGATGGCGGTGTAGATATTTCCATGCTTATACAGATCACGGTGTAGATGTTTCCATGTTTATACAGATCATGGTGTATATATTTCCATGTTTATACAGATCGCGGTGTTGATATTACCATGTTTATAGGGATAGCGGTGCAAATATTTCCACATTTATACAGATAGCGGAGTAGTTATAAGCATGTTTATACAGATAGCGGTGTAGATATTTCCATGTATAAACAGATGTCTGTGTATATATTTCCATGTTTAAACAGATGGCGGTGTAGATATTTCCTTGTTTATTCAAATAGCTGTGTAGTTATTTCCATGTTTATACAGATATCGGTGTAGATATTTCCATGTATATACAGATGGCTGTGTAGATATTTCCATGTTTATACAGATGGCTGTGTAGATATTTCCATGTTTATACACATGACTTTGTAGTTATTTCCATGTTTATACAGATGGCGTTGTAGATATTTCCATGTTTATAGAGATAGCTGTGTAGATATTTCCATGTTTATACAGATAGCGGTGTAGATATTTCCATGTTTATACAGATCGCGGTGTAGATATTTCCATGTTTATACAGATCGCGGTGTAGATATTTCCAGGTTTATACTGATCGTGGTGTAGATATTTCCATGTTTATAGAGATGATGGTGTAGATATTTCCATGTTCATAGAGATAGCGTTGTTGATTTTTCCACGTTTACAGAGATAGCGGTGTGGATATTTCCAAGTTTATACAGATAGGGGTGTAGATATTTCCATGTTTATAGAGATGGCGGTGTAGATATTTCCATGTTTATACAGACCACGGTGTAGATATTTCCTTGTTTATACAAATAGCTGTGTAGATATTTCCATGTTCATACAGATAGCGGTGTAGATATTTCCATGTATATACAGATGTCTCTGTAGATATTTCCAGGTTTATACCGATGGCTGTGTAGATATTTCCATTGTTATACAGATGACTTTGTAGGTATTTCCATGTTTATACAGATGGCGGTGTAGATATTTCCATGTTTTTACAGATATCGGTGTAAATATTTCCATGTTTACACAGATTTCGGTGCAGATATTTCCATTTTTCTACAGATGGCATTGTAGATATTTCCATGTTTACACAGATGGTGGTGTAGATATTTCCATGTTTATATACATGGTGGTTTAGATATTACCATGTTTATACAGATAGCGGTGTAGATATTTCCATGTTTATACAGATCACGGTGAAGATATTTCCATGTTTATACAGATCGCAGTGTAGATATTTCCATGTTTATACAGATCGCGGTGTAGATATTTCCATGTTTATACAGATAGCGGTGTAGATATTTCCATGTATAAACAGATGTCTGTGTATATATTTCCATGTGTAAACAGATGGCGGTGTAGATATTTCCTTGTTTATACAAATAGCGGTGTAGTTATTTCCATGTTTATACAGATCACGGTGTAGATATTTCCTTGTTTGTACAAATAGCGGTGTAGTTATTTCCATGCTTATACAGATAGCGGTGTAGATATTTCCTTGTTTATACAAATAGCGGTGTAGATATTTCCATGTTTATACAGATGACTTTGTAGTTATTTCCATGTTTATACAGATGGCCTTGTAGATATTTCCATGTTTATAGAGATAGCTGTGTAGATATTTCCATGTTTATACAGATAGCGGTGTAGATATTTCCATGTTTATACATATCGTGGTGTAGATATTTCCATGTTTATACAGACAGTGGTGTAGATATTTCCATGTTTATACAGATAGCGGTGTAGATATTTCCATGTTTTTACAGATATCGGTGTAGATATTTCCATGTTTACGCAGATTGCGGTGTAGATATTTCCATTTTTCTACAGATGGCATTGTAGATATTTCCATGTTTATACAGATGGCGTTGTAGATATTTCCATGTTTATGTACATGGTGGTTTAGGTATTACCATGTTTATACAAATAGCGGTGTAGGTATTTCCATGTTTATACAGATCGCGGTGAAGATATTTCCATGTTTATACAGATAGCGGTGTAGATATTTCCATGTATATACAGATGACTTTGTAGGTATTTCCATGTTTATACAGATGGCGGTGTAGATATTTCCATGTGTATACAGATGGCTGTGTAGATATTTCCAGGTTTATACCGATGGCTGTGTAGATATTTCCATTGTTATACAGATGACTTTGTAGGTATTTCCATGTTTATACAGATGGCGGTGTAGATATTTCCATGTTTAAAGAGATAGCTGTGTAAATATTTACATGTTTATACAGATAGCATTGTAAATATTTCCATGTTTATACAGATGGCGGTGTAGATATTTCCATGTTCATAGAGATAGCGGTGTTGATTTTTCCATGTTTATAGAGATGGCGGTGTAGATATTTCCATGCTTATACAGATCACGGTGTAGATGTTTCCATGTTTATACAGATCATGGTGTATATATTTCCATGTTTATACAGATCGCGGTGTTGATATTACCATGTTTATAGGGATAGCGGTGCAAATATTTCCACATTTATACAGATAGCGGAGTAGTTATAAGCATGTTTATACAGATAGCGGTGTAGATATTTCCATGTATAAACAGATGTCTGTGTATATATTTCCATGTTTAAACAGATGGCGGTGTAGATATTTCCTTGTTTATTCAAATAGCTGTGTAGTTATTTCCATGTTTATACAGATATCGGTGTAGATATTTCCATGTATATACAGATGGCTGTGTAGATATTTCCATGTTTATACAGATGGCTGTGTAGATATTTCCATGTTTATACACATGACTTTGTAGTTATTTCCATGTTTATACAGATGGCGTTGTAGATATTTCCATGTTTATAGAGATAGCTGTGTAGATATTTCCATGTTTATACAGATAGCGGTGTAGATATTTCCATGTTTATACAGATCGCGGTGTAGATATTTCCATGTTTATACAGATCGCGGTGTAGATATTTCCAGGTTTATAATGATCGTGGTGTAGATATTTCCATGTTTATAGAGATGATGGTGTAGATATTTCCATGTTCATAGAGATAGCGTTGTTGATTTTTCCACGTTTACAGAGATAGCGGTGTGGATATTTCCAAGTTTATACAGATAGGGGTGTAGATATTTCCATGTTTATAGAGATGGCGGTGTAGATATTTCCATGTTTATACAGACCACGGTGTAGATATTTCCTTGTTTATACAAATAGCTGTGTAGATATTTCCATGTTCATACAGATAGCGGTGTAGATATTTCCATGTATATACAGATGTCTGTGTAGATATTTCCAGGTTTATACCGATGGCTGTGTAGATATTTCCATTGTTATACAGATGACTTTGTAGGTATTTCCATGTTTATACAGATGGCGGTGTAGATATTTCCATGTTTTTACAGATATCGGTGTAAATATTTCCATGTTTACACAGATTTCGGTGCAGATATTTCCATTTTTCTACAGATGGCATTGTAGATATTTCCATGTTTACACAGATGGTGGTGTAGATATTTCCATGTTTATATACATGGTGGTTTAGATATTACCATGTTTATACAGATAGCGGTGTAGATATTTCCATGTTTATACAGATCACGGTGAAGATATTTCCATGTTTATACAGATCGCAGTGTAGATATTTCCATGTTTATACAGATCGCGGTGTAGATATTTCCATGTTTATACAGATAGCGGTGTAGATATTTCCATGTATAAACAGATGTCTGTGTATATATTTCCATGTGTAAACAGATGGCGGTGTAGATATTTCCTTGTTTATACAAATAGCGGTGTAGTTATTTCCATGTTTATACAGATCACGGTGTAGATATTTCCTTGTTTGTACAAATAGCGGTGTAGTTATTTCCATGCTTATACAGATAGCGGTGTAGATATTTCCTTGTTTATACAAATAGCGGTGTAGATATTTCCATGTTTATACAGATGACTTTGTAGTTATTTCCATGTTTATACAGATGGCCTTGTAGATATTTCCATGTTTATAGAGATAGCTGTGTAGATATTTCCATGTTTATACAGATAGCGGTGTAGATATTTCCATGTTTATACATATCGTGGTGTAGATATTTCCATGTTTATACAGACAGTGGTGTAGATATTTCCATGTTTATACAGATAGCGGTGTAGATATTTCCATGTTTTTACAGATATCGGTGTAGATATTTCCATGTTTACGCAGATTGCGGTGTAGATATTTCCATTTTTCTACAGATGGCATTGTAGATATTTCCATGTTTATACAGATGGCGTTGTAGATATTTCCATGTTTATGTACATGGTGGTTTAGGTATTACCATGTTTATACAAATAGCGGTGTAGGTATTTCCATGTTTATACAGATCGCGGTGAAGATATTTCCATGTTTATACAGATAGCGGTGTAGATATTTCCATGTATATACAGATGACTTTGTAGGTATTTCCATGTTTATACAGATGGCGGTGTAGATATTTCCATGTATATACAGATGGCTGTGTAGATATTTCCAGGTTTATACCGATGGCTGTGTAGATATTTCCATTGTTATACAGATGACTTTGTAGGTATTTCCATGTTTATACAGATGGCGGTGTAGATATTTCCATGTTTAAAGAGATAGCTGTGTAAATATTTCCATGTTTATACAGATAGCATTGTAAATATTTCCATGTTTATACAGATGGCGGTGTAGATATTTCCATGTTCATAGAGATAGCGGTGTTGATTTTTCCATGTTTATAGAGATGGCGGTGTAGATATTTCCATGCTTATACAGATCACGGTGTAGATGTTTCCATGTTTATACAGATCATGGTGTATATATTTCCATGTTTATACAGATCGCGGTGTTGATATTACCATGTTTATAGGGATAGCGGTGCAAATATTTCCACATTTATACAGATAGCGGAGTAGTTATAAGCATGTTTATACAGATATCGGTGTAGATATTTCCATGTATAAACAGATGTCTGTGTATATATTTCCATGTTTAAACAGATGGCGGTGTAGATATTTCCTTGTTTATTCAAATAGCTGTGTAGTTATTTCCATGTTTATACAGATATCGGTGTAGATATTTCCATGTATATACAGATGGCTGTGTAGATATTTCCATGTTTATACAGATGGCTGTGTAGATATTTCCATGTTTATACACATGACTTTGTAGTTATTTCCATGTTTATACAGATGGCGTTGTAGATATTTCCATGTTTATAGAGATAGCTGTGTAGATATTTCCATGTTTATACAGATAGCGGTGTAGATATTTCCATGTTTATACAGATCGCGGTGTAGATATTTCCATGTTTATACAGATCGCGGTGTAGATATTTCCAGGTTTATACTGATCGTGGTGTAGATATTTCCATGTTTATAGAGATGATGGTGTAGATATTTCCATGTTCATAGAGATAGCGTTGTTGATTTTTCCACGTTTACAGAGATAGCGGTGTGGATATTTCCAAGTTTATACAGATAGGGGTGTAGATATTTCCATGTTTATAGAGATGGCGGTGTAGATATTTCCATGTTTATACAGACCACGGTGTAGATATTTCCTTGTTTATACAAATAGCTGTGTAGATATTTCCATGTTCATACAGATAGCGGTGTAGATATTTCCATGTATATACAGATGGCTGTGTAGATATTTCCAGGTTTATACCGATGGCTGTGTAGATATTTCCATTGTTATACAGATGACTTTGTAGGTATTTCCATGTTTATACAGATGGCGGTGTAGATATTTCCATGTTTTTACAGATATCGGTGTAAATATTTCCATGTTTACACAGATTTCGGTGCAGATATTTCCATTTTTCTACAGATGGCATTGTAGATATTTCCATGTTTACACAGATGGTGGTGTAGATATTTCCATGTTTATATACATGGTGGTTTAGATATTACCATGTTTATACAGATAGCGGTGTAGATATTTCCATGTTTATACAGATCACGGTGAAGATATTTCCATGTTTATACAGATCGCAGTGTAGATATTTCCATGTTTATACAGATCGCGGTGTAGATATTTCCATGTTTATACAGATAGCGGTGTAGATATTTCCATGTATAAACAGATGTCTGTGTATATATTTCCATGTGTAAACAGATGGCGGTGTAGATATTTCCTTGTTTATACAAATAGCGGTGTAGTTATTTCCATGTTTATACAGATCACGGTGTAGATATTTCCTTGTTTGTACAAATAGCGGTGTAGTTATTTCCATGCTTATACAGATAGCGGTGTAGATATTTCCTTGTTTATACAAATAGCGGTGTAGATATTTCCATGTTTATACAGATGACTTTGTAGTTATTTCCATGTTTATACAGATGGCCTTGTAGATATTTCCATGTTTATAGAGATAGCTGTGTAGATATTTCCATGTTTATACAGATAGCGGTGTAGATATTTCCATGTTTATACATATCGTGGTGTAGATATTTCCATGTTTATACAGACAGTGGTGTAGATATTTCCATGTTTATACAGATAGCGGTGTAGATATTTCCATGTTTTTACAGATATCGGTGTAGATATTTCCATGTTTACGCAGATTGCGGTGTAGATATTTCCATTTTTCTACAGATGGCATTGTAGATATTTCCATGTTTATACAGATGGCGTTGTAGATATTTCCATGTTTATGTACATGGTGGTTTAGGTATTACCATGTTTATACAAATAGCGGTGTAGGTATTTCCATGTTTATACAGATCGCGGTGAAGATATTTCCATGTTTATACAGATAGCGGTGTAGATATTTCCATGTATATACAGATGACTTTGTAGGTATTTCCATGTTTATACAGATGGCGGTGTAGATATTTCCATGTATATACAGATGGCTGTGTAGATATTTCCAGGTTTATACCGATGGCTGTGTAGATATTTCCATTGTTATACAGATGACTTTGTAGGTATTTCCATGTTTATACAGATGGCGGTGTAGATATTTCCATGTTTAAAGAGATAGCTGTGTAAATATTTCCATGTTTATACAGATAGCATTGTAAATATTTCCATGTTTATACAGATGGCGGTGTAGATATTTCCATGTTCATAGAGATAGCGGTGTTGATTTTTCCATGTTTATAGAGATGGCGGTGTAGATATTTCCATGCTTATACAGATCACGGTGTAGATGTTTCCATGTTTATACAGATCATGGTGTATATATTTCCATGTTTATACAGATCGCGGTGTTGATATTACCATGTTTATAGGGATAGCGGTGCAAATATTTCCACATTTATACAGATAGCGGAGTAGTTATAAGCATGTTTATACAGATAGCGGTGTAGATATTTCCATGTATAAACAGATGTCTGTGTATATATTTCCATGTTTAAACAGATGGCGGTGTAGATATTTCCTTGTTTATTCAAATAGCTGTGTAGTTATTTCCATGTTTATACAGATATCGGTGTAGATATTTCCATGTATATACAGATGGCTGTGTAGATATTTCCATGTTTATACAGATGGCTGTGTAGATATTTCCATGTTTATACACATGACTTTGTAGTTATTTCCATGTTTATACAGATGGCGTTGTAGATATTTCCATGTTTATAGAGATAGCTGTGTAGATATTTCCATGTTTATACAGATAGCGGTGTAGATATTTCCATGTTTATACAGATCGCGGTGTAGATATTTCCATGTTTATACAGATCGCGGTGTAGATATTTCCAGGTTTATACTGATCGTGGTGTAGATATTTCCATGTTTATAGAGATGATGGTGTAGATATTTCCATGTTCATAGAGATAGCGTTGTTGATTTTTCCACGTTTACAGAGATAGCGGTGTGGATATTTCCAAGTTTATACAGATAGGGGTGTAGATATTTCCATGTTTATAGAGATGGCGGTGTAGATATTTCCATGTTTATACAGACCACGGTGTAGATATTTCCTTGTTTATACAAATAGCTGTGTAGATATTTCCATGTTCATACAGATAGCGGTGTAGATATTTCCATGTATATACAGATGGCTGTGTAGATATTTCCAGGTTTATACCGATGGCTGTGTAGATATTTCCATTGTTATACAGATGACTTTGTAGGTATTTCCATGTTTATACAGATGGCGGTGTAGATATTTCCATGTTTTTACAGATATCGGTGTAAATATTTCCATGTTTACACAGATTTCGGTGCAGATATTTCCATTTTTCTACAGATGGCATTGTAGATATTTCCATGTTTACACAGATGGTGGTGTAGATATTTCCATGTTTATATACATGGTGGTTTAGATATTACCATGTTTATACAGATAGCGGTGTAGATATTTCCATGTTTATACAGATCACGGTGAAGATATTTCCATGTTTATACAGATCGCAGTGTAGATATTTCCATGTTTATACAGATCGCGGTGTAGATATTTCCATGTTTATACAGATAGCGGTGTAGATATTTCCATGTATAAACAGATGTCTGTGTATATATTTCCATGTGTAAACAGATGGCGGTGTAGATATTTCCTTGTTTATACAAATAGCGGTGTAGTTATTTCCATGTTTATACAGATCACGGTGTAGATATTTCCTTGTTTGTACAAATAGCGGTGTAGTTATTTCCATGCTTATACAGATAGCGGTGTAGATATTTCCTTGTTTATACAAATAGCGGTGTAGATATTTCCATGTTTATACAGATGACTTTGTAGTTATTTCCATGTTTATACAGATGGCCTTGTAGATATTTCCATGTTTATAGAGATAGCTGTGTAGATATTTCCATGTTTATACAGATAGCGGTGTAGATATTTCCATGTTTATACATATCGTGGTGTAGATATTTCCATGTTTATACAGACAGTGGTGTAGATATTTCCATGTTTATACAGATAGCGGTGTAGATATTTCCATGTTTTTACAGATATCGGTGTAGATATTTCCATGTTTACGCAGATTGCGGTGTAGATATTTCCATTTTTCTACAGATGGCATTGTAGATATTTCCATGTTTATACAGATGGCGTTGTAGATATTTCCATGTTTATGTACATGGTGGTTTAGGTATTACCATGTTTATACAAATAGCGGTGTAGGTATTTCCATGTTTATACAGATCGCGGTGAAGATATTTCCATGTTTATACAGATAGCGGTGTAGATATTTCCATGTATATACAGATGACTTTGTAGGTATTTCCATGTTTATACAGATGGCGGTGTAGATATTTCCATGTTTATAGAGATAGCTGTGTAGATATTTCCATGTTTATAAAGATGGCATTGTAAATATTTCCTTGTTTATACAGATGGCGGTGTAGATATTTCCATGTTCATAGAGATAGCAGTGTTGATTTTTCCATGTTTATAGAGATAGCGGTGTGGATATTTCCATGTTTATACAGATATGGCTGTAGATATTTCCATGTTTTTGCAGATATCGGTGTAGATATTTCCATGTTTACACAGATTGCGGTGTAGATATTTCCATCTTTCTACAAATGGCATTGTAGATATTTCCATGTTTATACAGATGGCGGTGGAGATATTTCCATGTTTATAGAGATAGCAGTGGAGATATTTCCATGTTTATACAGAAAGCGGTGTAGATATTTCCATGTTTATACTGATCGTGGTGTAGATATTTCCATGTTTATAGAGATGGTGGTGTAGATATTTCCATGTTCATAGAGATAGCTGTGTAGATATATCCATGTTTATACAGATGGCATTGTAAATATTTCCATGATTATACAGATGGCGGTGTAGATATTTCCATGTTCGTAGAGATAGCGGTGTTGATTTTTCCATGTTTATAGAGATAGCGGTGTGGATATTTCCATGTTTATACAGATAGGGGTGTAGATATTTCCATGTTTATAGAGATGGTGGTGTAGATATTTCCATGTTTATACAGATCATGGTGTAGATATTTCCTTGTTTATACAAATAGCGGTGTAGATATTTCCATGTTTATACAGATAGCGATGTAGATATTTCCATGTATATAGACATGGCTTTGTAGATATTTCCAGGTTTATACAGATGGCTGTGTAGATATTTCCTTGTTTATACAGATGGCGGTGTAGATATTTCCATGTTCATAGAGATAGCGGTGTTGATTTTTCCATGTTTATAGAGATAGCGGTGTGGATATTTCCATGTTTATACAGATAGGGGTGTAGATAATTCCATGTTTTTACAGGTATCGGTGTAGATATTTCCATGTTTACACAGATTGCGGTGTAGATATTTCCATCTTTCTACAGATGGCATTGTAGATATTTCCATGTTTATACAGATGGCGGTGTAGATATTTCCATGTTTATAGTGATAGCAGTGGAGATATTTCCATGTTTATACAGATAGCGGGGTAGACATTTCCATGTTTATACTGATCGTGGTGTAGATATTTCCATGTTTATAGAGATGGTGGTGTAGATATTTCCATGTTCATAGAGATAGCGTTGTTGATTTTTCCACGTTTACAGAGATAGCGGTGTGGATATTTCCATGTTTATACAGATAGGGGTGTAGATATTTCCATGTTTATAGAGATGGCGGTGTAGATATTTCCATGTTTATACAGATCACGGTGTAGATATTTCCTTGTTTATACAAATAGCGGTGTAGATATTTCCATGTTTATACAGAAAGCGGTGTAGATATTTCCATGTATATACAGATGGCTGTGTAGATATTTCCAGGTTTATACCGATGGCTATGTAGATATTTCCATTGTTATACAGATGACTTTGTAGGTATTTCCATGTTTATACAGATGGCGGTGTAGATATTTCCATGTTTATAGAGATAGCTGTGTAAATATTTCCATGTTTATACAGATAGCATTGTAAATATTTCCATGTTTATACAGATGGCGGTGTAGATATTTCCATGTTCATAGAGATAGCGGTGTTGATTTTTTCATGTTTATAGAGATGGCGGTGTAGATATTTCCATGCTTATACAGATCACGGTGTAGATGTTTCCATGTTTATACAGATCATGGTGTAGATATTTCCATGTTTATACAGATCGCGGTGTTGATATTACCATGTTTATAGGGATAGCGGTGCAAATATTTCCACATTTATACAGATAGCGGTGTAGTTATTAGCATGTTTATACAGATAGCGGTGTAGATATTTCCATGTATAAACAGATGTCTGTGTATATATTTCCATGTTTAAACAGATGGCGGTGTAGATATTTCCTTGTTTATTCAAATAGCGGTGAAGTTATTTCCATGTTTATACAGATATCGGTGTAGATATTTCCATGTATATACAGATGGCTGTGTAGATATTTCCATGTTTATACAGATGGCTGTGTAGATATTTCCATGTTTATACAGATGACTTTGTAGTTATTTCCATGTTTATACAGATGGCGTTGTAGATATTTCCATGTTTATAGAGATAGCTGTGTAGATATTTCATGTTTATACAGATAGCGGTGTAGAGATTTCCATGTTTATACTGATCGTGGTGTAGATATTTCCATGTTTATAGAGATGGTGGTGTAGATATTTCCATGTTCATAAAGATAGCGGTGTTGATTTTTCAATGTTTGTAGAGATAGCGGTGTGGATATTTCCATGTTTATACAGATAGGGGTGTAGATATTTCCATGTTTATAGAGATGGAGGTTTAGATATTTAAATGTTTATACAGATCACGGTGTAGATATTTCCTTGTTTATGCAAATAGCGGTGTGGATATTTCCATGTTTATACAGATATCGGTGTAGATATTTCCATGTATATACAGATGGCTGTGTAGATATTTCCAGGTTTATACAGATGGCTGTGTAGATATTTCCATGTTTATACAGATGACTTTGTAGGTATTTCCATGTTCATACAGATGGCGGTGTAGATATTTCCATGTTTATAGAGATAGCTGTGTAGATATTTCCATGTTTATACAGATGGCATTGTAAATATTTCCTTGTTTATACAGATGGTGGTGTAGATATTTCCATGTTCATAGAGATAGCAGTGTTGATTTTTCCATGTTTATAGAGATAGCGGTGTGGATATTTCCATGTTTATACAGATATGGGTGTAGATATTTCCATGTTTTTACAGATATCGGTGTAGATATTTCCATGTTTACACAGATTGCTGTGTAGATATTTCCATCTTTCTACAGATGGCATTGTAGATATTTCCATGTTTATACAGATGGCGGTGGAGATATTTCCATGTTTATAGAGATAGTGGAGATATTTCCATGTTTATACAGAAAGCGTTGTAGATATTTCCATGTTTATACTGATCGTGGTGTAGATATTTCCATGTTTATAGAGATGGTGGTGTAGATATTTCCATGTTCATAGAGATAGCTGTGTAGATATTTCCATGTTTATACAGATGGCATTGTAAATATTTCCATGATTATACAGATGGCGGTGTAGATATTTCCAGGTTCGTAGAGATAGCGGTGTTGATTTTTCCATGTTTATAGAGATAGCGGTGTGGATATTTCCATGTTTATACAGATAGGGGTGTAGATATTTCCATGTTTATAGAGATGGTGGTGTAGATATTTCCATGTTTATACAGATCACGGTGTAGATATTTCCTTGTTTATACAAATAGCGGTGTAGATATTTCCAGGTTTATACAGATAGCGATGTAGATATTTCCATGTATATAGACATGGCTTTGTAGATATTTCCAGGTTTATACAGATGGCTGTGTAGATATTTCCATGTTTATACAGATGGCGGTGTAGATATTTCCATGTTCATAGAGATAGCGGTGTTGATTTTTCCATGTTTATAGAGATAGCGGTGTGGATATTTCCATGTTTATACAGATAGGGGTGTAGATAATTCCATGTTTTTACAGATATCGGTGTAGATATTTCCATGTTTACACAGATTGCGGAGTAGATATTTCCATCTTTCTACAGATGGCATTGTAGATATTTCCATGTTTATACAGATGGCGGTGTAGGTATTTCCATGTTTATAGAGATAGCAGTGGAGATATTTCCATGTTTATACAGATAGCGGGGTAGACATTTCCATGTTTATACTGATCGTGGTGTAGATATTTCCATGTTTATAGAGATGGTGGTGTAGATATTTCCATGTTCATAGAGATAGCGTTGTTGATTTTTACACGTTTACAGAGATAGCTGTGTGGATATTTCCATGTTTATACAGATAGGGTTGTAGATATTTCCATGTTTATAGAGATGGCGGTGTAGATATTTCCATGTTTATACAGATCACGGTGTAGTTATTTCCTTGTTTATACAAATAGCGGTGTAGATATTTCCATGTTTATACAGATAGCGGTGTAGATATTTCCATGTATATACAGATGGCTGTGTAGATATTTCCAGGTTTATACCGATGGCTGTGTAGATATTTCCATTGTTATACAGATGACTTTGTAGGTATTTCCATGTTTATACAGATGGCGGTGTAGATATTTCCATGTTTGAAGAGATAGCTGTGTAAATATTTCCATGTTTATACAGATAGCATTGTAAATATTTCCATGTTTATACAGATGGCGGTGTAGATATTTCCATGTTCATAGAGATAGCGGTGTTGATTTTTCCATGTTTATAGAGATGGCGGTGTAGATATTTCCATGCTTATACAGATCACGGTGTAGATGTTTCCATGTTTATACAGATCATGGTGTATATATTTCCATGTTTATACAGATCGCGGTGTTGATATTACCATGTTTATAGGGATAGCGGTGCAAATATTTCCACATTTATACAGATAGCGGAGTAGTTATAAGCATGTTTATACAGATAGCGGTGTAGATATTTCCATGTATAAACAGATGTCTGTGTATATATTTCCATGCTTAAACAGATGGCGGTGTAGATATTTCCTTGTTTATTCAAATAGCTGTGTAGTTATTTCCATGTTTATACAGATATCGGTGTAGATATTTCCATGTATATACAGATGGCTGTGTAGATATTTCCATGTTTATACAGATGGCTGTGTAGATATTTCCATGTTTATACACATGACTTTGTAGTTATTTCCATGTTTATACAGATGGCGTTGTAGATATTTCCATGTTTATAGAGATAGCTGTGTAGATATTTCCATGTTTATTCAGATAGCGGTGTAGATATTTCCATGTTTATACAGATCGCGGTGTAGATATTTCCATGTTTATACAGATCGCGGTGTAGATATTTCCATGTTTATACAGATCGCGGTGTAGATATTTCCAGGTTTATACTGATCGTGGTGTAGATATTTCCATGTTTATAGAGATGATGGTGTAGATATTTCCATGTTCATAGAGATAGCGTTGTTGATTTTTCCACGTTTACAGAGATAGCGGTGTGGATATTTCCAAGTTTATACAGATAGGGGTGTAGATATTTCCATGTTTATAGAGATGGCGGTGTAGATATTTCCATGTTTATACAGACCACGGTGTAGATATTTCCTTGTTTATACAAATAGCTGTGTAGATATTTCCATGTTTATACAGATAGCGGTGTAGATATTTCCATGTATATACAGATGGCTGTGTAGATATTTCCAGGTTTATACCGATGGCTGTGTAGATATTTCCATTGTTATACAGATGACTTTGTAGGTATTTCCATGTTTATACAGATGGCGGTGTAGATATTTCCATGTTTATAGAGATAGCTGTGTAAATATTTCCATGTTTATACAGATAGCATTGTAAATATTTCCATGTTTATACAGATGGCGGTGTAGATATTTCCATGTTCATAGAGATAGCGGTGTTGATTTTTCCATGTTTATAGAGATTGCGGTGTAGATATTTCCATGCTTATACAGATCACGGTGTAGATGTTTCCATGTTTATACAGATCATGGTGTAGATATTTCCATGTTTATACAGATCACGGTGTTGATATTACCATGTTTATAGGGATAGCGGTGCAAATATTTCCACATTTATACAGATAGCGGTGTAGTTATTAGCATGTTTATACAGATAACAGTGTAGATATTTCCATGTATAAACAGATGTCTGTGTATATATTTCCATGTTTAAACAGATGGCGGTGTAGATATTTCCTTGTTTATTCAAATAGCGGTGTAGTTATTTCCATGTTTATACAGATATCGGTGTAGATATTTCCATGTATATACAGATGGCTGTGTAGATATTTCCATGTTTATACAGATGGCTGTGTAGATATTTCCATGTTTATACAGATGACTTTGTAGTTATTTCCATGTTTATACAGATGGCGTTGTAGATATTTCCATGTTTATAGAGATAGCTGTGTAGATATTTCCATGTTTATACAGATAGCGGTGTAGATATTTCCATGTTTATACAGATCGCGGTGTAGGTATTTCCATGTTTATACAGATCGCGGTGTAGATATTTCCATGTTTATACAGATCGCGGTGTAGATATTTCCATGTTTATACAGATAGCGGTGTAGGTATTTCCATGTTTATACAGATAGCGCTGTTGATATTTCCATGTTTATACAGATGGCAGTGTAGATATTTCCATGTTTATAGAGATGGCGGTGTAGATATTTCCATGTTTATTGAGATAGCGGTGTAGATATATTCATGTTCATAGAGATAGCAGTGAGGATATTTCCATGTTTATACAGATAGCAGTGTAGATATTTCCATTTTTATAAAGATAGCGGTTTAGATATTTCATGTTTATACAGATCGTGGCGTAGATATTTCCATGTTTATACAGATACCGGTGTAGATATTTCCATGTTTATACAGACCGTAGTGTAGAAAATTCCATGTTTATAGAGATAGCAGTGTAGATATTTTCATGTTTGTACACATGGCGGTGTTGATGTTTCCATCTATACACAGATTGCCGTGTAGGTATTTCCATGTGTATACAGATGGCATTGTAGATATTTCCATGTTTATACAGATGGTGGTGTAGATATTTCCATGTTTACACAGATGACTGTATAGGTATTTCCAAGTTTATACAGATGGCGGTGTACATATTTCCATGTTTATAGAGATAGCGGTGTAGACATTTCCGTATTTATACAGATAACGGTGTAGAAATTTCCACGTTTATACAGATAGCGGTGTAAATATTTCCATGTTTATACAGATCACGGTGTAGATATTTCAATATTTATACAGATAGCGGTGTAGATATTTCCATGTTTATACAGACCGCGGTGTAGATACTTCCATGTTTATACAGATAGCGGTGCAGATATTTCCATGTTTGTACAGATGGCAGTGTTGATATTTCCATCTATACACAGATGACTGTGTAGATATTTCCATGTCTATACAGATGGCGGCGCAGATATTTCCATGGATATGTAGATGGTGGTGTAGATATTTCCATGTTTATTCAGATAGCGGTGTAGTTATTTCCATGTTTATATAGATAGTGGTGTAGATATTTCCATGTATGTACTCATGGCTGTGTAGATATTTCCATGTTTATACAGATGGCGGTGTAGATATTGCCATGTTTATAGAGATAGCAGTGGAGATATTTCCATGTTTATACAGATAGCAGTGTAGATATTTCCATGTTTATAATGATCGCGGTGTAGATATTTCCAAGTTTATAGAGATGGTGGTGTAGATATTTCCATGTTCATAGAGATAGCGGTGTTGATTTTTCCATGTTTATAGAGATAGCGGTGTGGATATTTCCATGTTTATACAGATAGGGGTGTAGATATTTCCATGTTTATACAGATGGCGATGTAGATATTTCCATGTTTATACAGATCACGGTGTAGATATTTCCTTGTTTATACAAATAGCGGTGTAGTTATTTCCATGTTTATACAGATAGCGGTGTAGAAATTTCCAAGTATATACAGATGGCTTTGTTGATGTTTCCATGTTTATACAGATGGCTGTGTAGATATTTCCATGTTTTTTTCAGATGACTTTGTAGGTATTTCCATGTTTTACAGAGGGCGGTGTAGATATTTCCATGTTTATAGAGATAGCTGTGTAGATATTTCCATGTTTATAGAGATAGCGGTGTGGATATTTCCATGTTTATACACATCGCGGTGTAGATATTTCCATGTTTATAGAGATCGTGGTGTAGATATTTCCATGTTTATATAGATAGCGGTGTAGATATATCCATGTTTTTACAGATATCGGTGTTGATATTTCCATGTTTACACAGACTGCGGTGTGGATATTTCCGTCTTTCTACAGATGGCATTGTAGATATTTCCATCTTTATACAGATGGCGGCGTAGGTATTTCCATGTTTATATAGATGGTGGTGTAGATATTACCATGTTTATACAGATCGCGGTGTAGATATTTCCATGTTTATACAGATAGCGGTGTAGATATTTCCATGTTTATACAGATAGCGGTGTAGATATTTCCATGTTTATAGAGATAGCGGTGTAGGTATTTCCATGTTTATAGACATAGCGGTGTAGATATTTCCATGTTTATATAGATGGCTTTGTAGATATTTCCATGTTTATACCGATAGCGGTGTTGTTATTTCCACGTTTATACCGATAGCTATGTAGATATTTCCATGTTTATAGAACTCGCGGTGCAGATATTCATATCTTTATACAGATGGCATTGTAGATATTTCCTTATTCACACAGATGTCGGTGTAGATATTTCCATATTTATACAGATAGCGGTGTAGATATTTCCATGTTTATACAGAGAGCGGTGGAAATATTTCCATGTTTATACAGATAGTGTTGGAGATATTTCATGTTTATACAGATGGCGGTGTAGATATTTCCATGTTTATACATATAGCGGTGTAGATATTTCAAAGTTTATACAGATAGCGGTGTAGATATTTTCATGTTCATAGATATAGCATTGCAGATATTTCCATGTTTATACAGATGGCGGTGTAGATAGTTCCAAGTTTATGGAGATGGCGGTGTAGATATTTTCATGTTTATAGAGATTGCGGTGTAGATATTTCCATGTTTCTAAAGATAGTGGTGTAGGTGTTTCCATCTTTTTAGAGTTGGTGGTGTAGATATTTCCATGTTTATACAGATGGCTGTGTAGATATATCCATGTGTATACAGATGGTAGTGTTGATATTTCCATGTTTATAGAGATGGTGGTGTAGATATTTCCATGTTTATACAGATGTCTGTGAAGATATTTCCATGTTTATATAGACGGCGGTGTAGATATTTCAATGTTTATAGAGATAGCGTTGTAGATATTTCCATGTTTATAGAGATAGCGGTGTAGATATTTCCATCTTTGCACAGATTGCGGTGTAGATATTTCCATTTTTGCACAGATAGCGGTATAGATATTTCCATGTTTACACAGATAGCTGTGTAGATATTTCCATGTTTACACAGATAGCTGTGTAGTTATTTCCATTTTTACACAGATATCATTGTAGATATTTCCGTGTTTATACAGATAGCGTTGTAGAGATTTCCATGTTTATAAAAATAGTGGTATAGATATTTCCATGTTTATAGAGATAGCGGTGGAGCTATTTCCATGTTTATACAGAAAGCAGTGAAGGTATTTCCATGCTTATACAGATAGCAGTGTTGTTATATCCATGATTATACAGATAGTGGTGTAGATATTTCTAAGTTTATACAGATAACTGGGGAGATATTTCCATGTTTATAAAGATAGCGGTGGAGATATTTCCATGTTTATATAGATGGCGGTGTAGATATTTCCATGTTTATACAGATAGCGGTGTAGATATTTCCAAGTTGCTGCAGATAGTGGTGTAGATATTTCCATGTTTATAGAGATAGCAGTGTGGATATTTCCATGTTTACACAGATAGCGTTGTAGATATTTCCATGTCTATAGAGATGGCTGTCTAGATATTTCCATGTGTATACAGATAGCGGTGTAGATATTTCCATGTTTATACAGATGGCGGTGTAGATAGTTCCATGTTTATGGAGATTGCGTTGTAGATATTTTCATGTTTATAGGGATGACGGTGTAGATATTTCCAAGTTTATAGAGATTGCTGTGCAGATATTTCCACGTTTATACAGATAGCGGTGTTGGTATTTCCATGTTTTTAGAGATAGTGGTGTAGCTATGTCCATGTTCATGCAGATCGCTGTGTACATATTTCCATGTGTATACAGATGGCAGTGTAGATATTTCCATGATTATAGAGATGGTGATGTAGATATTTCCATGTTTATACAGATGACAGTGTAAATATTTCCGTTTATACAGATATCAGTGTAGATATTTCCATTTTTATACAGATAGCGGTGTAGATATTTCCATGTTTATATAGATAACCGTGTAGATATTTCCATGTTTATAGAAATAGCTGTTTAGATATTTCCATATTTATACAGATAGCATTGTAAATATTTCCATGTTTATAAAGATGGCGGTTTAGGTATTTCCATGTTTATGGAGATCGTGGTGTAGATATTTTCACATTTATACAGATAGCGGTGTAGATATTTCCATGTTTATACAGATAGCGGTGTAGATATTTCCATGTTTACACAGATAGCGGTGTAGATATTTCCATCTTTGCACAGATTGCGGTGTAGATATTTCCATCTTTAGACAGAAAGCGGTGTAGATATTCCCATATTTATAGAGATAGCGATGTAGGTATTTCTATGTTTATACAGATCGCGGTGTAGATATTTCCATGTTTCTACAGATGGAATTGTAGATATTTCCATGTTTAAACAGATGGCTCGGTAGATATTTCCATGTTTATACAGATAGCAGTGTAGATGTTTCCATGATTACACAGATAGCGGTGTGGATATTTCCATCTTTGCACAGATTGCGGTGTAGATATTTAGATGTTTAGACAGAGAGCTGTGTAGATATTTCCATGTTTACACAGATAGCGTTGTAGATATTTCCATGTTTATAGAGATAGCGGTTAAGATATTTCCATGTTTATAGAGAGAGCGGTGTAGACATTTCCATGTTTATAGACATAGCGGTGTAGATCTTTCCATATTTGTACACATAGCAATGTCGATATTTCCATGTTTATACAGATAGCGGTGTAGATATTTCCATGTTTCTATAGATGGATGTGTAGATATTTCCATGTGTATACAGATGTCATTGTAGATATTTCCATGTTTATAAAGATGGTGGTATAGATATTTCCATGTTTATACAGATGACTGTGTAGATATTTCCATGTTTTTACAGATGGCAGTGTAGATTTTTCCATGTTTATAGTGATAGCGGTGTGAATTTTCCATGTTTATACACATAGCGGTTTAGATATTTCCATGTTTATAGAGATAGCGGTGTAGATATTTCTATGTTTACACAGATAGTGGTGTAGATATTTGCATGTTTATACAAGGAGTGGTGTAGATATTTCCATGTTTATACAGATCGCGGTGTAGAGATTTCCGTCTTTCTTCAGATGGCAGTGTAGATATTTCCATGTTTATAGAGATAGTGGTTTAGGTATTTCCATGTTTATACAGATAGGGGCGCAGTTATTTCGAAGATTATACAGATAGCGGTGTAGGTATTTCCATGTTTATACAGATCATTGTGTAGATATTTCCATGTTTTTAGAGATGGCAGTACAGATATTTCCATGTTTATACACATGGCTGTGTAGATATTTCCATGTTTATACAGGTGGCAGTGTAGATATTTCCAAGTTTATAGAGATGGTGGTGTAGATATTTCCATGTTTATACAGATGACAGTGTAGATATTTCCATGTTTATACAGATGGCAGTGTAGATATTTCCATGTTTATAGAGATGTCGGAGTAGATATTTCCATGTTTATACAGATAGCGGTGTTGGTATTTCCATGTTTATACAGATAGCAGTGTAGATATTTCCATGTTTATACAGTTCACGGTGCAGATATTTACATCTTTATACAGATGGCAGTGTAGATATTTCCATGTTTACACAGATGGCGGTGTAGATATTTCCATGTTTATACAGATGGCAGAGTAGATAGTTCCATGTTTATGGAGATGGCAATGTAGATATTTTCATGTTCATGCAGATGGCGGTGTAGATATTTCCATGTTTATAAAGATAGTGATGTATGTATTTCCATGTTTTTAGAGATAGTGTTGTAGGCATTTCCATGTTTATACAGATGGCGGTGTAGATATTTCCAAGTTCATAGAGATATCGGTGGAGATATTTCCATTTTTATAGAGATAGCGGTGTAGATATTTCCATATTTATAGAGATAGCGGTGTAGATATTTCCATGTTTATACAGATAGCAGTGTAGATATTTCCATGTTTATACAGATGGTGATGTAGATATTTCCATGTTTATACAGATAGTGGTTTAGATATTTCCAAGTTTACGGAGATAGCTGTGTAGATATTCCCATCTTTGCACAGATTGCATTGTAGATATTTCCATTTTTACACAGATAGCGTTGTAGATATTTCCAGGTTTACACAGAGAGCTGTGAAGATGTTTCCATGTTTACACAGATAGCTGTGTAGATATTTCCATGTTTACACAGATAGCATTGTAGATATTTCCATGTCTATACAGGTAGATGTGTAGATATTTCCATGTTTATAAAGATAGTGGTGTAGATATTTCCATGTTTATAGAGATAGCGATGGAGATATTTCCATGTTTATACAGATAGCGGTGAAGGTATTTCCATGATTATACAGATAGCTGTGTAGATATCTCCATGTTTATACAGATAGCCATGTAGATATTTCTATGTTAATACAGATAGCGGGGGAGATATTTCCATGTTTATACCGATAGCGGTGTAGATATTTCCATGTTTAAACAGATGGCGGTGTAAATAATTCCATGTTTATACAGATAGCGGTGTAGATATTTCCAAGTTTATGCAGATAGCGGTGTAGATATTGCCATGTTTATACAGATAGCGTTGTAGATATTTCCATCTTTACACAGATAGTGGTGTAGATATTTCCATGTTTAGACAGATAGCTGTGTAGATATTTCCGTGTTTCTCAAGACAGCGGTGTAGGTATTTCCATGTTTTTAGAGTTAGTGGTTTAGATATTTCCATGTTTATACAGATGGCTTTATAGATATTTCCATGTGTATACTGATGGCAGTGTACATATTTCCATGTTTATAGAGATGGTGGTGTAGATATTTGCACGTTTGTACAGATGACAGTGTAGATATTTCCATGTTTATACAGATGGCAGTTTAGATATTTCCATGTTTATAGAGATAGCGGTGTAGATATTTCCATGTTTATGCACATAGCGGTGTAGATATTTCCATGTTTATAGAGATAGCTATTTAGATATTTCCATATTTATACAGATAGCAGAGGAGTTATTTCCGTGTTTATACAGATGGCGGTGTAGATATTTCCAGGTTTAAAGAGATGGTGGTGTAGATAGTTCCATGTTTATACAGATAGCGGTGTAGATATTTCCATGTTTATACTGTTAGCGTTGTAGATATTCCATGTTTATACAGATCATGGTGTAGATATTTCCATGTTTATAGAGATAGCGGTGTAGATATTTCCATGTTTATACAGATAGCGGTGTAGATATTTCCATGTTCATACAGATTGTGGTGTAGATATTTCCATGTTTATAGAGATAGTGATGTGGATATTTCCATGTTTATACAGATCGCCATGTAGATATTACCATCTTTCTATAGATGGCATTGTAGATATTTCCATGTTTATACAGATGGCGGTGTAGATATTTCCATGTTTACACAGATAGCAGTGTAGATATTTCCATCTTTGCAAAGATAGTGTTGTAGATATTTCCATGTTTAGACAGATAACTGTGTAGATATTTCCATGTTTACACCGATAGCATCGAAGATATTTCCATGTTTATAGAGATAGCGGTTTAGATATTTCCATGTTTATACAGATAGCGGTGTAGATAATTACATGTTCCTTCAGATTGTCGTGTAGCTATTTCCATGTTTATACAGATTGCGGTGTAGATATTTCCATGCTTATACAGATAGCGATGTCGATATTTCTTTCTTTATACAGATAGCGGTGTTGGTATTTCCATGTTTACAGATAGCGGTGTAGATATTTCCATGTTTAAACAGATGGCACTGTAGATAGTTCCATGTTTATGGAGATGGCGTTGCAGATATTTTCATTTTTATAGTGATGGCGGTGTATTTCCATGATCGTTGAGACAGCAGTGTAGATATTTCAAGGTTTATACAGTTGTCTGCGTAGATATTTCTATGTGTATACAGATGGTAGAGCACATATATCCATGTTTATACAGTTGGAAGTGTAGATACTTACATGTTTATACAGATGACTATGTAGATATTTCCATGTTTTTACAGATGGCGGTGTAGATATTTCGAGGTTTATACAGACAGCGGTGGAGATATTTCCATGTTTATACAGATAGTGGTGGAGATATTTCCATGTTTATACAGATGGCAGTGTAGGGATTTCCAAGTTCATACAGATGGCGTTGTAGATATTTCCATGTATATAGAGATAGCAATGTAGATATTTCCATGTTTATACAGATAGCGGTGTAGGCATTTCCATGTTCATAGAGAAGGCATTGTAGATATTTCCATATGTAGACACATAGGGGTGTAGATATTTCCAAGTTTATACAGATGGCGTTGTAGATATTCCCATGTTTATACAGATAGCGGAGTGGCTATTTCCATGTTTATACAGATAGCGATGTAGATATTTCCATGTTTATGGAGATGGCTGTGTAGATATTTCCATGTTTATACAGATGGCTGTGTAGATATTTCCATGTGTATACAGACGACTGTATAGATATTTCCTTGTATAAACAGATGGCGGTGTAGTTATTTCCATGTATATAGAGATAGCCATGTAGATATTTCCATGTTTATACAGATAGCGGTGTAGTTATTTCCATGTTTATATAGATAGCGGCGGAGATATTTCCATGTTTACACAGATAGCGGTGGATATATTTCCATGTTTATACAGATAGTGCTGTGGCTATTTCCATGTTTATACAGATAGCGATGTAGATATTTCCATGTTTATACAGACCGCGGTGCAGATATTTCCATGTTTGTACAGATGGCGGTGTTGGTATTTCCGTCTATACACAGATGACCGTGTAGATATTTCCATGTTTATACAGACGGAAGCGCAGATAATTCTATGGATATGTAGATGGCGGTGTGGATATTTCCATGTATATACAGATAGCGGTGTAGTTATTTCCATGTTTATAGAGAGAGCGGTGTAGATATTTCCATATTTATACAGATAACTTTGTAACTATTTCCATGTTTACACAGATGGCGGTGTAGATATTTCCATGTTTATACAGATCGCGGTGTAGATATTTCCATGTTTATACAGATAGCGGTGAAGATATTTCCATGTTTTTATAGATATCGGTGTAGATATTTCCATGTTTACACAGATTGCGTTGTAGTTATTTCCGTCTTTCTACAGATGGCATTGTAGATATTTCCATGTTTATACAGATGGCCGTGTAGATATTTCCATGTTTATATAGATGGTGGTGTAGATATTACCATGTTTATACAGATAGCGGTGTAGATATTTCCATGTTTATACAGATCGTTTTGAAGATATTTCCATGTTTATGCAGATCGTGGTGTAGATATTTCCATGTTTATACAGATAGTGGTGGAGATATTTCCATGTTTATACAGATATAGGTGTAGATATTTCCATGTGTATAGAGATAGCAGTGTAGGTATTTCCATGTTTATAGACATAGCGGTGTAGATACTTCCATGTTTATGTAGATGGCGTTGTAGATATTTCCATGTATATACACATGGCTCTGTAGATATTTCCATGTTTATACAGATGGCGGTGTGGATATTTCCATGTTTATACACATAACTTTGTAAGTATTTCCATGTTTATAACCATGGTGGTGTTGATATTTCGATGTTTATAGAGATAGCAGTGGAGATATATCCATGTTTATACAGATAGCGGTGTAGATATTTCCATGTTTATACTGATCGTGGTGTAGATATTTCCATGTTTATAGAGATGGCGGTGTAGATATTTCCACGTTCATAGAGATAGCGGTGTTGATTTTTCCATGTTTATAGAGATAACGGTGTGTATATTTCCATGTTTATACAGATAGGGGTGGAGATATTTCCATGTTTATAGAGATGGCGGTGTAGATATTTCCATATTTATACAGATCACGGTGTAGATATTTCCTTGTTTATACAAATAGCAGTGTAGTTATTTCCATGTTTATACAGACAGCGGTGTAGGTATTTCCATGTATATACAGATGGCTGTGTAGATATTTCCTTGTTTATACAGATGGCTGTGTAGATATTTCCATGTTTATACAGATGACTTTGTAGGTATTTCCATGTTTATAGACATAGTGGTGTAGATATTTCCATGTTTATATAGATGGCGTTGTAGATATTTCCACGTTTATACCCATAGCGGTGTTGGTGTTTCCACGTTTATACACATAGCGATGCAGATATTTCCATGTTTATACAGCTCGCGGTGCAGATATTTATCTCTTTATACAGATGGCATTGTAGATATTTCCTTGTCCACACAGATGGCGGTGTAGATGTTTCCATGTATATACAGATGGCGGAGTAGTTAGTTCCATGTTTATGGAGATGGCGGTGCAGATATTTTCATGTTTATAGAGATGGCGGTGTAGATATTTCCATGTTTGTAGAAATAGCAGTGTAGATATTTACATATTTCTACAGATGACTGTGTAGATATTTCCATGTGTATACAGATGGCATTGTAGATATTTCCATGTTTATACAGATGACGGCATAGGTATTTCCATGTTTTTACAAATGGCAGTGCAGATATTTCCATCTTTATAGAGATAGCGGTGTAGATATTTCCATGTTTGTACAGATGGCGGTGTTGATATTTCCATCTATACACAGATTGCCGTGAAGGTATTTCCATGTGTATACAGATGGCATTGTAGATATTTCCATGTTTATACAGATGGTGGTGTAGATATTTCCATGTTTACACAGTTGACTGTATAGGTATTTCCATGTTTATACAGATGGCAGTGTAGATATTTCCATGTTTATAGAGATAGCGGTGTGGATATTTCCATATTTATACATATAACGGTGTAGAAGTTTCCAAGTTTATACAGATAGCGGTGTAAATATTTCCATGTTTATACAGATCACGGTGTAGATATTTCCATGGTTATACAGATATCGGTGCAGATATTTCCATGTTTGTATAGATGGCGGTGTTGATATTTCCATCTATACACAGATGACCGTGTAGATATTTCCATGTTTATACAGATGGCGGCGCAGATATTTCCATGGATATGTAGATGGCGGTGTAGATATTTCCATGTTTATACAGATAGTGGTGTAGTTATTTCCTTGTTTATATAGATAGCGTTGTAGATATTTCCATGTATATACACATTGCTGTGTAGATATTTCCATGTTTATACAGATGCCTGTGTAGATATTTCCTTGTTTATACAGATAACTTTGTAAGTATTTCCATGTTTATACAGATGGCGGTGTAGATATTTCGATGTTTATAGAGATACCAGTGGAGATATTTCCATGTTTATACAGATAGCGGTGTAGATATTTCCATGTTTATACTGATCGTGGTGTAGATATTTCCATGTTTATACTGATCGTGGTGTAGATATTTCCATGTTTATACAGATTGATGTGTAGATATTTCCATGTGTATTGAGATAGCGGTGTAGGTATTTCCATGTTTATAGACATAGCGGTGTAGATATTTCCATGTTTATATAGATGGCGTTGTAGATATTTCTATGATTATACCGATAGCGGTGTTGGTGTTTCCACGTTTATACAGATAGCGATGGTGATATTTCCATGTTTATACAGCTCGCGGTGCAGATATTTATATCTTTATACAAATGGCATTGTAGATATGTCGTTATTCACACAGATGGCGGTGTAGATGTTTCCATGTTTATACAGATGGCGGACTAGTTAGTTCCATGTTTATGGAGATGGCAGTGTAGATATTTTCTTGTTTATAGAGATGGCGGTGTAGATATTTCCATGTTTATAGAGATAGCAGTGTAGATATTTACATGTTTATATAGATGGCTATGTAGATAATTCCATGTGTATACAGATGGCATTGTAGATATTTCCATGTTTATACGGATGACTGTATAGGTATTTCCATGTTTTTACAGATGGCATTGCAGATATTTCCATGTTTATAGAGTTAGCGATGTAGTTATTTCCATGTTTGTACAGATGGTGGTGTTGATATTTCCATCTATACACAGATGGCCATGTAGATATTACCATGTTTATACAGATGGCAGCGTAGATATTTCCATGGACATGCAGATGGCTGTGTAGATATTTCCATGTTTATACAGATGGCCGTGTAGATATTTCCATATTTATACAGATGTCTGTGTAGATATTTCCATGTTTTTACACAAGGCAGTGTAGATATTTCAATGTTTATAGAGATGGCGCTGTAGATATTTCCATGTTTAAACAGATACCGGTGTAAATATTTCCATGTTTATACAGATCACGGTGTAGATATTTCCATGTTTATACAGATAGTGGTGTAGATATTTCCATGTTTATACAGACCACGGTGAAGATATTTCCATGGTTATACAGATAGCGGTGCAGATATTTCCAAGTTTGTACAGATGGCGGTGTTGATATTTCCATCTATACACAGATGACCGTGTAGATATTTCCATGTTTATACAGATGGCGGCGCAGATATTTCCATGGAAATGTAGATGGTGGTGTAGATATTTCCATGTTTATACAGATAGCGGTGTAGTTATTTCCATGTTTATATAGATAGCGGTGTATATATTTCCATGTATATACACATGGCTGTGTAGATATTTCCATGTTTATACAGATGGCGGTGTAGATATTTCCATGTTTATACAGATAACTTTGTAAGTTTTTCCATGTTTATACAGATGGTGGTGTAGATATTTCGATGTTTATAGAGATAGCAGTGGAGATATTTCCATGTTTATACAAATAGTGTTGTAGATATTTCCATGTTTACAGATATAGCGGTAAAAATATTTCCATCTTTGCACAGATTGCGATGTAGACATTGCAAACTTTACACAGATAGCGGTGTAGATATTTCCAAGTTTAAACAGTTACCTGTGTCTATATTTCCATGTTTACAGAGATAGCATTGTAGATATTTCCATGTTTATACAGATAGCGGTGTAGTTATTTCCATGTTGATACTGATATCGGTGTAGATATTTTCAGGGTTATACAGATAGTGGTGAAGGTGTTTCCACGATTATACAGATAGCGATGTAGATATTTCCACGTTTATAGAGATAGCGTTGTAGGTACTTCCACATTTATACAGATAGCGGTTTAGATATTTCCACATTTATACAGATAGCGGTGTAGGTATTTCCACGTTTTACAGATAGCTGTGTAGATATTTACCTGTTTACACAGATAGCGTTGTAAATATTTCCATGTTGACACTGATAGCGTTGTAGATATTTCCATGCTTACACAGATTGCGGTGTAGATATTTCCAAGTTTACACAGATAGCTGTGTAGATATTTCCATGTTTACACAGATGGTTTTATAGATATTTCATTGTTTATTGAGATAGCGGTGTAGGTATTTCCATGTTGATAACGATACCGGCGTAGGTATTTCCGTGTTTATAAAGATAGCAGTGGAGATATTTCCATGTTTATACAGATAGCGGTGTAAAACTTTCCATGTTTATACAGATAGCGGTGTAGATAATTCCATGTTTATACAGATAGCGCTGTAGATATTTCCATGTTTATAGAGGCTGCGGTGTAGATATTTCCATCTTTGCACAGATTGCTGTCTAGATATTTTGATTTTTACACCGATTGCTGTGTAGATATTTCCAAGTTTACACAGATAGCGGTGTAGATATTTCCATGTTTATAGAAATAGCAGTGTGGATATTTCCATGTTTATACAGATGGCTCGGTACATATTTCCATGTGTATACAGATGGCAGTGTAGATATTTCCATGTACATACAGATAGCTCTGTAAATATTTCCATGTTTATGCAGATGGCAGTGTAGATATTTCCATGTTTATACAGATAGCGGTGTAGATATTTCCATGTTTACAGAGATAGCGGTGAAGATATTTCCATCTTTGCACAGATTGCGCTGTAGTTATTGCCAAATTTACACAGATAGCGGTTTAGATATTTCCAAGTTTACATAGATAGCTCTGTAGATATTTCCATGTTTACAGAGATAGCATTGTAGATATTTCCATCTTTATACAGATTGCGTTGTAGTTTTTTCCATGTTGATACAGATAGCGGTGTAGAAATTCCCATGTTTATACAGATCACTTTGTAGATATTTCCATCTTTCTACAAATGTCAGTGTAGATATTTCCAAGTTTATACAGACGGCAGTGTAGATATTTCCATGTTCATACCGATGACTGTGTAGATATTTCCATGTTTGTGCAGATGGCGGTGTAGATATTACCATGTTTATAGAGATGTCGGTGTAGATATTTCTATGTTTAAAGAGATAGCGGTGTAAATATTTCCATGTTTACAGAGATGGTGGTGTAGCTATTTTCATGTTTATAGCGATAGCGGTGTAGATATTTCCATGTTTATACAGATCGCGGTGTAGATATCTCCTTGTTTATTCAAATAGCGGTGTATTTATTTCCATGTTTATACAGATAGCGGTGTAGATATTTCCATGTATGCACAAATGGCTGCGTAGATATTACCATGTTTATACAGATGGCTGTGTAGATATTTCCATGTTTATACAGATGACTTTGTAGGTATTTCCATGTTTATACAGATGGCGGTGTAGATATTTCCATGTTTATGGAGATAGCTGTGTAGATATTTCCATGTTTATACAGATCGCGGTGTAGATACTTCCATGTTTATACAGATCGCGGTGTAGATATTTCCATGTTTATACATATAGCGGTGTAGACATTTCCATGTTTTTACAGATATCGGTGTAGATATTTCCATGTTTACACAGATTCCGTTGTAGATATTGCCATCTTTCTACAGATGGCATTGTAGATATTTCCATGTTTATACAGATGGCGGTGTAGATATTTCCATGTTTATACAGATGGTGTTGAAGATATTACCATGTTTATACAGATAGCGGTGTAGATATTTCCATGTTTATACAGATCGTTTTGAAGTTATTTCCATGTTTATGCAGATCGCGGTGTAGATATTTCCATGTTTATACAGATCGCGGTGTAGATATTTCCATGTTTATACAGATAGCGGTTTAGATATTTCCCTGTTTATACAGATTGATGTGTAGATATTTCCATGTGTATTGAGATAGCGGTGTAGGTATTTCCATGTTTATAGACATAGCAGTGTAGATATTTCCATGTTTATATAGATGGCGTTGTAGATATTTCTATGATTATACCGATAGCGGTGTTGGTGTTTCCACGTTTATACAGATAGCGATGGTGATATTTCCATGTTTATACAGCTCGCGGTGCAGATATTTATATCTTTATACAAATGGCATTGTAGATATGTCGTTATTCACACAGATGGCGGTGTAGATGTTTCCATGTTTATACAGATGGCGGACTAGTTAGTTCCATGTTTATGGAGATGGCAGTGTAGATATTTTCTTGTTTATAGAGATGGCGGTGTAGATATTTCCATGTTTATAGAGATAGCAGTGTAGATATTTACATGTTTATATAGATGGCTATGTAGATAATTCCATGTGTATACAGATGGCATTGTAGATATTTCCATGTTTATACGGATGACTGTATAGGTATTTCCATGTTTTTACAGATGGCATTGCAGATATTTCCATGTTTATAGAGTTAGCGATGTAGTTATTTCCATGTTTGTACAGATGGTGGTGTTGATATTTCCATCTATACACAGATGGCCATGTAGATATTACCATGTTTATACAGATGGCAGCGTAGATATTTCCATGGACATGCAGATGGCTGTGTAGATATTTCCATGTTTATACAGATGGCCGTGTAGATATTTCCATATTTATACAGATGTCTGTGTAGATATTTCCATGTTTTTACACAAGGCAGTGTAGATATTTCAATGTTTATAGAGATGGCGCTGTAGATATTTCCATGTTTAAACAGATACCGGTGTAAATATTTCCATGTTTATACAGATCACGGTGTAGATATTTCCATGTTTATACAGATAGTGGTGTAGATATTTCCATGTTTATACAGACCACGGTGAAGATATTTCCATGGTTATACAGATAGCGGTGCAGATATTTCCAAGTTTGTACAGATGGCGGTGTTGATATTTCCATCTATACACAGATGACCGTGTAGATATTTCCATGTTTATACAGATGGCGGCGCAGATATTTCCATGGAAATGTAGATGGTGGTGTAGATATTTCCATGTTTATACAGATAGCGGTGTAGTTATTTCCATGTTTATATAGATAGCGGTGTATATATTTCCATGTATATACACATGGCTGTGTAGATATTTCCATGTTTATACAGATGGCGGTGTAGATATTTCCATGTTTATACAGATAACTTTGTAAGTTTTTCCATGTTTATACAGATGGTGGTGTAGATATTTCGATGTTTATAGAGATAGCAGTGGAGATATTTCCATGTTTATACAAATAGTGTTGTAGATATTTCCATGTTTACAGATATAGCGGTAAAAATATTTCCATCTTTGCACAGATTGCGATGTAGACATTGCAAACTTTACACAGATAGCGGTGTAGATATTTCCAAGTTTAAACAGTTACCTGTGTCTATATTTCCATGTTTACAGAGATAGCATTGTAGATATTTCCATGTTTATACAGATAGCGGTGTAGTTATTTCCATGTTGATACTGATATCGGTGTAGATATTTTCAGGGTTATACAGATAGTGGTGAAGGTGTTTCCACGATTATACAGATAGCGATGTAGATATTTCCACGTTTATAGAGATAGCGTTGTAGGTACTTCCACATTTATACAGATAGCGGTTTAGATATTTCCACATTTATACAGATAGCGGTGTAGGTATTTCCACGTTTTACAGATAGCTGTGTAGATATTTACCTGTTTACACAGATAGCGTTGTAAATATTTCCATGTTGACACTGATAGCGTTGTAGATATTTCCATGCTTACACAGATTGCGGTGTAGATATTTCCAAGTTTACACAGATAGCTGTGTAGATATTTCCATGTTTACACAGATGGTTTTATAGATATTTCATTGTTTATTGAGATAGCGGTGTAGGTATTTCCATGTTGATAACGATACCGGCGTAGGTATTTCCGTGTTTATAAAGATAGCAGTGGAGATATTTCCATGTTTATACAGATAGCGGTGTAAAACTTTCCATGTTTATACAGATAGCGGTGTAGATAATTCCATGTTTATACAGATAGCGCTGTAGATATTTCCATGTTTATAGAGGCTGCGGTGTAGATATTTCCATCTTTGCACAGATTGCTGTCTAGATATTTTGATTTTTACACCGATTGCTGTGTAGATATTTCCAAGTTTACACAGATAGCGGTGTAGATATTTCCATGTTTATAGAAATAGCAGTGTGGATATTTCCATGTTTATACAGATGGCTCGGTACATATTTCCATGTGTATACAGATGGCAGTGTAGATATTTCCATGTACATACAGATAGCTCTGTAAATATTTCCATGTTTATGCAGATGGCAGTGTAGATATTTCCATGTTTATACAGATAGCGGTGTAGATATTTCCATGTTTACAGAGATAGCGGTGAAGATATTTCCATCTTTGCACAGATTGCGCTGTAGTTATTGCCAAATTTACACAGATAGCGGTTTAGATATTTCCAAGTTTACATAGATAGCTCTGTAGATATTTCCATGTTTACAGAGATAGCATTGTAGATATTTCCATCTTTATACAGATTGCGTTGTAGTTTTTTCCATGTTGATACAGATAGCGGTGTAGAAATTCCCATGTTTATACAGATCACTTTGTAGATATTTCCATCTTTCTACAAATGTCAGTGTAGATATTTCCAAGTTTATACAGACGGCAGTGTAGATATTTCCATGTTCATACAGATGACTGTGTAGATATTTCCATGTTTGTGCAGATGGCGGTGTAGATATTACCATGTTTATAGAGATGTCGGTGTAGATATTTCTATGTTTAAAGAGATAGCGGTGTAAATATTTCCATGTTTACAGAGATGGTGGTGTAGCTATTTTCATGTTTATAGCGATAGCGGTGTAGATATTTCCATGTTTATACAGATAGCGGTGTTGCTATTTCCATGTTTATAGAAATAGCGGTGTAGATATTTCCATGTTAATACAGCTCACGGTGTAGATATTTCCATCTTTATACAGATGGCAGTGTAGATATTTCCATGTTTATACAGATAGCGGTGTAGATATTTCCTTGTCTATAGAGATAGCGGTGTAGGTATTTCCATATTTATACAGATTGCGGTGTAGATATTTCCATCTTTATACAGATGGCGGTGTAGGTTTTTCCATGTTTATACAGATAGCAGTGAAGGTATTTCCATGTTTATACAAATAGTGGTGTAGATATTTCCATGTTTCTACAGATGGCGGTGTAGATACATCCATGTTTCTGAAGATGGCGGTGTATTTTCTTGTTTATAGAGATGCCGGTGCAGATATTTCCATGTATGTAGAGATTGCAGTGTAGATATTTCCATGTTTATGGAGAAAGTGGTGTACGTATTTACAAGATTATTGAGATAGCGGCGTAGATATTTCCATATTTATACAGATAGCGGTGTAGATATTTCCATGTTTCTACAGATGGCGGTGTAGTTATTTCCTTGTTTATGCAGACAGCAGTGTAGATATTTCCATGTTTATACAGGTAGCGGTGTAGATATTTCCATTTTTACAGAGATAGCGGTGTAGTTATTTCCATCTTTGCACAGATTGCCGTGTAGATATTTCCATGTTTACGCAAATATCAGTGTAGATATTTCCAAGTTTACACATATAGCTGTGTAGATATTTCCATGTTTACACACATAGCGTTGTAGGTATTTCCATGTTTATACAGACTGCGGTGTAGATATGTCCATGTTTATACAGATAGCGGTGTAGATATTTTCATGTTTATACAGATAGCGGTGGAGATATTTCCATGTTTATAGAGACAGCAGTATAGATATTTCCATGTTTATACAGATAGCGGTGTAGATATTTCCATGTTTACAGAGATATCAGTGTAGATATTTCAATCTTTGCAGAGATGGCTATGTAGATATTTTCATTTTTACACAGATAGCTGTGTAGATATTTCCAAGTTTACACAGATAGCTGTGTAGATATTTCCATGTTTACTCAGATAGCATTGTAGATATTTCCAAGTTTATACAGATAGCGATGTAGACATTTTCATGTTTATAGAGATAGCGGTGTAGATATTTCCATGTTTATACAGATGGCTATTTAGATATTTCAATGAGTGTAGAGATGGTGGTGTAGATATTTCCATGTTTATACAGATGGCAGTGTAGATATTTCCATTTTTATACAGATAGCGGTGTAGATATTTCCATGATTACAGAGATAGCGGTGTAGATATTTCCATCTTTGCACAGATTACGCTGTAGGTATTGCCAAATTTACCCAGATAGCGGTGTAGATATTTCCAAGTTTACACAGATAGTTGTGTAGATATTCCCATGTTTACAGAGATAGCATTGTAGATATTTCGATGTTTATACAGATTGCGGTGTAGTTATTTCCATGTTTATACAGCTCGCGGTGTAGATATTTCCATCTTTATACAGATGGCAGTGTAGATATTTCCATGTTTATACAGATAGCGGTGTAGATATTTCCATGTCTATAGAGATAGCGGTGTAGATATTTCCATATTTATACAGATGGCGGTGTAGATATTTCCATGTTTATACAGATGGCAGTGAAGATATTTCCATGTTTATACAGATAGTGGTGTAGATATTAACATGTTTATACAGATGGCGGTGTAGATACATCCATGTTTCTGAAGATGGCGGTGTAGATATTTTCATGTTTATAGAGATGGAGGTGTAGATATTTCCATGTTTATACAGATGTCTGTGTAGATATTTCCAAGTTTATGCACATGGCGGTGTAGATATTTCCATGTTTATAGAGATGGCGGTGTAGTTATTTCTATGTTTATAGAGATAGCGTTGTAAATATTTCCATGTTTATAGAGATCGTGGTGTAAGTATTTTCATGTTTATAGAGATAGCGGTGTAGATATTTCCATGTTTAAACAGATAGCGGTGTTGGTAGTTCCATGTTTATACAGATAGCGGTGTAGATATTTCCATGTTTACACAGCTGACGGTGTAGATATTTCCATCTTCATACAGATGGCAGTGTAGGTATTTCCATTTTTATACAGATAGCGGTGTAGATATTTCCATGTCTATAGAGATAGCGGTGTAGATATTTCCATATTTATACAGATAGCGGAGTAGATATTTCCATCTTTATACAGATGGCGGTGTAGATATTTCCAACTTTTTACAGATAGTGGTGTAGATATTTCCATGTTTATAGAGATAGCAGTGTAGATATTTCAATCTTTATACAGATAGCGCTGTAGATATTTCCATGTTTATACAGATGGAGGTGTAGATAGTTCCATGTTTATGGAGATGGCAGTGTAGATATTTTCATGTTTATATACATGGTCGTGTAGATATTTCCATGTTTGTAGAGATTGCGGTGTAGATATTTCCATGTTTATAGAGATAGCGGTGCAGGTATTTCCTTGTTTATAGAGATAGCTGTGTAGATACATCCATGTTTATATAGATGATTGTGTAGGTATTTCCATGTCTATACAGATGACTGTGTAGATATTTGTATGTTTACACAAATGGCCGTGTAGATATTTCCATATTTATACAGATAGCGGTGTATATATTTCCATGTTTATACAGATAATGGTGTAGATATATCCATGTTTATACAGATAGCGATGTAGATATTTCCATGTTTATACAGATAGTGGTGTAGATATTTCCATGTTTACGGAGATAGAGCTGTAGATATTTCCATCTTTGCGCAGATTGCGGTGTAGTTATTTCCATCTTTACACAGATAGCGGTGCAGATATTTTCATATTTATACAGATCGTGGTGTAGATATTTCCATCTTTCCACAGATGGCAGTGTAGATATCTCCATATTTATACAGATGACAGTGTAGATATTTCCATGTTTATACAGATAATGGTGTAGATATTTCCATGTTCATGCAGATGGCGGTGTAGATATTTCCATGTTTATAGAGGTGGTGGTGTAGATATTTCAATGTTTATAGAGATAGCAGTGTAGATATTTCTATGGGTATAGAGATGGCAGTGTAGGTATTTCCATGTTTATAGAGATAGTTGTGTAGATATTTCCATGTTTATGCAGATAGCAGTGTAGATATTTCCGTGGTTATACAGATAGCGGTGTTGGTATTTCCATGTTTGTACAACTAGCGTTGTAGTTATTTCCATGTTTATACAGCTCGCAGTGCAGATATTTCCATCTTTATAGAGATGGAAGTGTAGATATTTCCATGTTTATACAGATAGCGGTTTAGATATTTCCATGTTTATACAGATGGCGGTGTAGATATTTCCATGTTTATACAGATATCGGTTTAGGTATTTCCGTGTTTATACAGATAGCTGTGTTGTTATTTCCATGTTTATGCAGATAGCGGTGTAGATTTTTCCATATTTATAGAAATAGCCATGTAGGTATTTCCATGTTTAAACAGATAGCGGTGTAGACTTTTCCATTTTTATATAGATAGCGGTGTAGATATTTCCATATTTATACAGATAGCGGTTTAGATATTTCCATGTTTATACAGATAACTTTGTAAGTTTTTCAACGTTTATACTGATGGCGGTGTTGATATTTCGATGTTTATAGGGATAGCAGTGGAGATATTTCCATGTTTATACAGATAGCGGTGTAGATATTTCCATGTTTATAGAGATGGCGGTGTAGATATTTCCATGTTCATAGAGATAGCGGTGTTGATTTTTCCATGTTTATAGAGATAGCGGTGTGGATATTTCCATGTTTATACAGATAGGGGTGTAGATATTTCCATGTTTATAGAGATGGCGGTGTAGATATTTCCATTTTTATACAGAACACGGTGTAGATATTTCCATGTTTATACAGATCGCGGTGTAGATATTTCCATGTTTATACAGATCATGGTGTAGATATTTCCATGTTTATACAGACCGCAGTGTATATATTTAAATGTTTACAGAGATATCGTTGTAGATATTTCCATGTTTGTACAGATGGCGGTGTTGATGTTTCCATCTATACACAGATTGCCGTGTAGTTTTTCCATGTGTATACAGGTGGCATTGTAAATATTTCCATGTTTATACAGATGGTGGTGTAGATATTTCCATGTTTATACAGATGACTGTATAGGTATTTCCATGTTTTTACAGATGGCATTGTAGATATTTCCATGTTTATAGAGATAGCAGGGTAGATATTTCCATGTTTATATAGATGGCGGTGTAGATATTTCCATGTTTATAGAGATAGCGGTGTAGATATTTCCATGTTCATACAGATAGCGGTGTAGATATTTCCATGTTTATACAGACTGCAGTGTACATATTTCCATGTTTATACAGATAGCGGTGCAGATATTTCCATGTTTGTACAGATGGCGGTGTTGATATTTCCATCTATACAAAGATGACCGTGTAGATATTTCCATGTATATACAGATGGCAGTGTAGATATTTCCATATTTATAGAAATAGCCATGTAGGTATTTCCATGTTTAAACAGATAGCGGTGTAGACTTTTCCATTTTTATTGAGATAGCGGTGTAGATATTTCCATATTTATACAGAAAGTGGTGTAGATATTTCCATGTTTATACAGATAATTTTGTAAGTTTTTCAACGTTTATACTGATGGCGGTGTTGATATTTCGATGTTTATAGGGATAGCAGTGGAGATATTTCCATGTTTATACAGATAGCGGTGTAGATATTTCCATGTTTATAGAGATGGCGGTGTAGATATTTCCATTTTTATACAGAACACGGTGTAGATATTTCCATGTTTATGCAGATCGCGGTGTAGATATTTCCATGTTTATACAGATCATGGTGTAGATATTTCCATGTTTATACAGACCGCAGTGTATATATTTAAATGTTTACAGAGATATCGGTGTAGATATTTCCATGTTTGTACAGATGGCGGTGTTGATGTTTCCATCTATACACAGATTGCCGTGTAGTTTTTCCATGTGTATACAGGTGGCATTGTAAATATTTCCATGTTTATACAGATGGTGGTGTAGATATTTCCATGTTTATACAGATGACTGTATAGGTATTTCCATGTTTTTACAGATGGCATTGTAGATATTTCCATGTTTATAGAGATAGCAGTGTAGATATTTCCATGTTTATATAGATGGCGGTGTAGATATTTCCATGTTTATAGAGATAGCGGTGTAGATATTTCCATGTTTATACAGATAGCGGTGTAGATATTTCCATGTTTATACAGACTGCGGTGTACATATTTCCATGTTTATACAGATAGCAGTGCAGATATTTCCATGTTTGTACAGATGGCGGTGTTGATATTTCCATCTATACAAAGATGACCGTGTAGATATTTACATGTTTATACAGATGGCGGCACAGATATTTCCATGGATAAGTAGATGGTGGTGTAGATATTTCCTTGTTTATACAGATAGCGGTGTAGTTATTTCCATGTTTATATAGATAGCGGTGTAGATTTTTCCATGTATATACACATGGCTGTGTAGATATTTCCATGTTTATACAGATGGCGGTGTAGATATTTCCATGTTTATGCAGAGAAATTTGTAAGTATTTCCATGTTTATACAGATGGCGTTGTAGATATTTCGATGTTTATAGAGATAGCAGTGGAGATATTTCCATGTTTATACAGATACCGGTGTAGATATTTCCATGTTTATACTGATCGCGGTGTAGATAATTCCATGTTTATAGAGATGGCAGTGTAGATATTTCCATGTTCATAGAGATAGCGGTGTTGATTTTTCCATGTTTATAGAGATAGCTGTGCGGATATTTCCATGTTTATACAGATGGTGTGTAGATATTTCCATGTTTATAGAGATGGCGGTGTAGATATTTCCATGTTTATACAGATCACGGTGTAGATATTTCCAAGTTTATACAGATCTCGGTGTAGATATTTCCATGTTTATACAGATCATGGTGTAGATATTTCCATGTTTATACAGATCACGATGTTGATATTACCATGTTTATAGGGATGGCGGTGCAAATATTTCCACATTTATACAGATAGCCGTGTAGTTATTAGCATGTTTATACAGATATCGGTGTAGATATTTCCATGTATAAACAGATGTCTGTGTATATATTTCCATGTTTAAACAGATGGCGGTGTAGATATTTCCTTGTTTATTAAAATAGCGGTGTAGAAATTTCCATGTTTATACAGATAGCGGTGTAGATATTTCCATGTATATACAGATGGCTGTGTAGATATTTCCATGTTTATACAGATGGCTGTGTAGATATTTCCATGTTTATACAGATGACTTTGTAGGTATTTCCATGTTTATACAGATGGCTGTGTAGGTATTTCGATGTTTATAGAGATAGATGTGTAGATATTTCCATGTTTATAGAGATAGCGGTGTAGATATTACATGTTTATACAGATAGCGGTGTAGATATTTCCATGTTTATACAGACCGCGGTGTAAATATTTCCATGTTTATACAGATAGCATTGCAGATATTTCCATGTTTGTACAGATGGCGGTGTTGATATTTCCATCTATACACATATGACCGTGTAGATATTTCCATGTTTATAGAGATGGTGGCACAGATATTTCTATGGATATGTAGATGGCGGTGTAAATATTTCCATGTTTATACAGATAGCGGTGTAGTTAATTCCATGGTTATATAGATAGCGGTGTAGATATTTCCATGTATATACACATGGCTGTGTAGATATTTCCATGTTTATACATTTGGCGGTGTAGATATTTCCATGTTTACACAGATAACTTTGTAAGTATTTCCATGCTTATACAGATGGCGGTGTAGATATTTCGATGTTTATAGAGATAGCAGTGGAGGTATTTACATGTTTATACAGATAGCAGTGTAGATATTTCCATGTATATACTGATCGCGGTGTAGATATTTCCATGTTTACAGAGATGGCTGTGTAGATATTTCCATGTTCATAGAGATAGTGGTGTTGATTTTTCCATGTTTATAGAGATAGCGCTGTGTATATTTCCATGTTTATACAAATAGGGGTGTAGATATTTCCATGTTTATACAGAAGGCGGTGTAGATATTTCCATGTTTATACAGATCACGGTGTAGATATTTCCATGTTTGTACAGATCATGGTGTAGATATTTCCATGTTTATACAGATCGCGGTGTTTATATTACCATGTTTATATGGATAGCGGTGCAAATATTTCCACATATATACTGATAGCGGTGTAGTGATTATCATGTTTATACAGATAGCGGTGTAGATATTTCCATGTATAAACAGATGTCTGTGTATATATTGCCATGTTTAAACAGATGGCGGTGTAGATATTTCCTTGTTTATAGAAATAGCGGTGTAGTTATTTCCATGTTTATACAGATAGCGGTGTAGATATTTCCATGTATATACAGATGGTTGTGTAGATATTTCCATGTTTATACACATGGCTGAGTAGATATTAGCATGTTTACACACATGACTTTGTAGTTATTTCCATGTTTATACAGATGGCGGTGTAGGTATTTCCATGTTTATAGAGATAGATGTGTAGATATTTCCATGTTTACAGATAGCGGTGGAGATATTTCCATGTTTATACAGATGCCTATGCAGAAATTTCCATATTTATACAGAGGGCTCTGTAGATATTTCTATGTTTATACAGATGGCAGTGTAGATATTTTCATGTTCCTACACATGACTGTGTAGGTGTTTCCATGTTTATACAGATGGCTTTGTAGATATTTCCATGTTTATAGAGATAGCAGTGGAGATATTTCCATGTTTATACAGATAGCGGTGTAGATATTTCCATGTTTATGGAGATGGCGGTATAGATATATCCAAATTCATAGAGATAGCAGTGAGGATATTTCCATGTTTATACAGATAGCAGTGTTGATATTTCAATTTTTATAGAGATAGCGGTTTAGATATTTCATATTTATACAGATTACGGTGTAGATATTTCCATCTTTATACAGATTACGTTGTAGATATTTCCATGTTTACTCAGATGACTGTGTAGATATTTCCATGTTTATAGAGATGGCGGTGTAGATATTTCCTTGTTTATACAAATAGCGGTGTAGTTATTTCCATATTTATACAGATATCGGTGTAGATATATCCATGTATATACAGATGGCTGTGTAGATATTTCCATGTTTTTACAGATGGCTGTGTAGATATTTCCATGTTTATACAGATTACGGTGTAGATATTTCCGTGTTTATACAGATCACGGTGTAGATATTTCCATGTTTATACAGGTCGCAGTGTAGATATTTCCATGTTTATACAGATCGCAGTGTAGATATTTCCATGTTTATAAAGATAGCTGTGTAGATGTTTCCATGTTTATACAGATAGGGCTGTAGATATTTCCATGTTTATACAGATGGCGGAGTAGATATTTCCATGTTTATGGAGATGGCGGTGTAGATATATCCATGTTCATAGAGATAGCAGTGAGGATATTTCCATGTTTATACAGATAGCAGTGTTGATATTTCCAATTTTATAGAGAGAGCGGTTTAGATATTTCATATTTATACAGATTGCGGTGTAGATATTTCCATCTTTATACAGATTATGGTGTAGATATTTCCATGTTTATTCAGATGACTGTCTAGATATTTCCATGTTTTTACAGATGGCAGTGTAGGTATTTCAATGTTTATAGAGATGGGGCTGTAGATATTTCCATGTTTATACATTTAACGGTGGAGATATTTCCATGTTTATGCAGACAGCAGTGGAGATATTTCCATGTTTATACACATAGCGGTGTACATATTTCCATGTTTATAGAGACAGCGGTGTAGGTATTTCCATGTTTCTACAGATCGCGGTGTAGAAATTTCCATGTTTATACAGATGGCTGAGTAGATATTTGCATGTTTACACAGATGACTTTGTAGGTATTTCCATGTTTATACAGATGGTGGTGTAGGTATTTCCATGTTTATAGAGATAGATGTGTAGATATTTCCATGTTTATACAGATAGCGGTGTAGATATTTCCATGTTTATACAGATCGCGGTGTAGATATTTCCATGTTTATACAGACAGCAGTGGAGATATTTCCATGTTTATACACATAGCGGTGTACATATTTCCATGTTTATAGAGACAGCGGTGTAGGTATTTCCATGTTTATACAGATAGCGGTGCAGATATTTCCATGTTTATACAGATGCCTATGCAGAAATTTCCATATTTATACAGAGGGCTCTGTAGATATTTCCATGTTTATACAGATGGCAGTGTAGATATTTCCATGTTCCTACACATGACTGTGTAGGTGTTTCCATGTTTATACAGATGGCTTTGTAGATATTTCCATGTTTATAGAGATAGCAGTGGAGATATTTCCATGTTTATACAGATAGCGGTGTAGATATTTCCATGTTTATACTGATCGCGGTGTAGATATTTCCATGTTTATAGAGATGGCGGTGTAGATATTTCCATGTTCATAGAGATAGCGGTGTTGATTTTTCCATGTTTATAGAGATAGCGCTGTGGATATTTCCATGTTTATACAGATAGGGGTGTAGATATTTCCATGTTTATAGAGATGGCGGTGTAGATATTTCCAAGTTTATACAGATCACGGTGTAGATATTTGCATGATTATACAGATCATGGTGTAGATATTTCCAAGTTTATACAGATCACGGTGTAGGTATTTCCATGATTATACAGATCATGGTGTAGATATTTCCATGTTTATACAGAGCGCGGTGTTGATATTACCATGTTTATAGGGATAGCGGTGCAAATATTTCCACATATATACTGATTGCGGTGTAGTTATTATCATGTTTATACAGATAGGGGTGTAGATATTTCCATGTTTATAGAGATGGCGGTGTAGATATTTCCTTGTTTATACAAATAGCGGTGTAGTTATTTCCATCTTTATACAGATATCGGTGTAGATATTTCCATATATATACAGATGGCTGTGTAGTTATTTCCATGTTTTTACAGATGGCTGTGTAGATATTTCCATGTTTATACAGATGACTTTGTAGGTATTTCCATGTTTATACAGATCGTGGTATAGATATTTCCATGTTTATAGAGATAGCTGTGTAGATATTTCCGTGTTTATACAGATTACGGTGTAGATATTTCCGTGTTTATACAGATCACGGTGTAGATATTTCTATGTTTATACAGATCGCAGTGTAGATATTTCCATGTTTATAAAGATAGCTGTGTAGATGTTTCCATGTTTATACAGATAGGGCTGTAGATATTTCCATGTTTATACAGATGGCGGAGTAGATATTTCCATGTTTATGGAGATGGCGGTGTAGATATATCCATGTTCATAGAGATAGCAGTGAGGATATTTCCATGTTTATACAGATAGCAGTGTTGATATTTCCATTTTTATAGAGATAGCGGTTTAGATATTTCATATTTATACAGATTGCGGTGTAGATATTTCCATCTTTATACAGATTACGGTGTAGATATTTCCATGTTTATTCAGGTGACTGTGTAGATATTTCCATGTTTTTACAGATGGCAGTGTAGGTATTTCAATGTTTATAGAGATGGGGCTGTAGATATTGCCATGTTTATACATTTAACTGTGGAGATATTTCCATGTTTATGCAGACAGCAGTGGAGATATTTCCATGTTTATACACTTAGCGGTGTACATATTTCCATGTTTATAGAGACAGCGGTGTAGGTGTTTCCATGTTTCTACAGATCGCGGTGTAGAAATTTCCATGTTTATACTGATGGGTGAGTAGATATTTGCATGTTTACACAGATGACTTTGTAGGTATTTCCATGTTTATACAGATGGCGTTGTAGGTATTTCCATGTTTATAGAGATAGATGTGTAGATATTTCCATGTTTATACAGATAGCGGTGTAGATATTTCCATGTTTATACAGATCGCGGTGTAGATATTTCCATGTTTATACAGAAAGCAGTGGAGATATTTCCATGTTTATACACATAGCGGTGTACATATTTCCATGTTTATAGAGACAGCGGTGTAGGTATTTCCATGTTTATACAGATAGCGGTGCAGATATTTCCATGTTTATACAGATGCCTATGCAGAAATTTCCATATTTATACAGAGGGCTCTGTAGATATTTCAATGTTTATAGAGATGGCAGTGTAGATATTTCCATGTTCCTACACATGACTGTGTAGGTGTTTCCATGTTTATACAGATGGCTTTGTAGATATTTCCATGTTTATAGAGATAGCAGTGGAGATATTTCCATGTTTATACAGATAGCGGTGTAGATATTTCCATGTTTATACTGATCGCGGTGTAGATATTTCCATGTTTAAAGAGATGGCGGTGTAGATATTTCCATGTTCATAGAGATAGCGGTGTTGATTTTTCCATGTTTATAGAGATAGCGCTGTGGATATTTCCATGTTTATACAGATAGGGGTGTAGATATTTCCATGTATATAGAGATAGCTGTGTAGATATTTCCATGTTTATACAGATTACGGTGTAGATATTTCCGTGTTTATACAGATCACGGTGTAGATATTTCCATGTTTATACAGATCGCAGTGTAGATATTTCCATGATTATACAGATCATGGTGTAGATATTTCCATGTTTATACAGAGCGCGGTGTTGATATTACCATGTTTATAGGGATAGCGGTGCAAATATTTCCACATATATACTGATAGCGGTGTAGTTATTATCATGTTTATACAGATAGGGGTGAAGATATTTCCATGTTTATAGAGATGGCGGTGTAGATATTTCCTTGTTTATACAAATAGCGGTGTAGTTATTTCCATATTTATACAGATATCGGTGTAGATATTTCCATGTATATACAGATGGCTGTGTAGATATTTCCATGTTTTTACAGATGGCTGTGTAGATATTTCCATGTTTATACAGATGACTTTGTAGGTATTTCCATGTTTATACAGATGGCGGTATAGATATTTCCATGTTTATAGAGATAGCTGTGTAGATATTTCCATGTTTATACAGATTACGGTGTAGATATTTCCGTGTTTATACAGATCACGGTGTAGATATTTCCATGTTTATACAGATCGCAGTGTAGATATTTCCATGTTTATACAGATTGCAGTGTAGATATTTCCATGTTTATAAAGATAGCTGTGTAGATGTTTTCATGTTTATACAGATAGGGCTGTAGATATTTCCATGTTTATACAGATGGCGGAGTAGATATTTCCATGTTTATGGAGATGGCGGTATAGATATATCCAAGTTCATAGAGATAGCAGTGAGGATATTTCCATGTTTATACAGATAGCAGTGTTGATATTTCCATTTTTATAGAGATAGCGGTTTAGATATTTCATATTTATACAGATTACGGTGTAGATATTTCCATCTTTATACAGATTACGGTGTAGATATTTCCATGTTTACTCAGATGACTGTGTAGATATTTCCATGTTTATAGAGATGGCGGTGTAGATATTTCCTTGTTTATACAAATAGCGGTGTAGTTATTTCCATATTTATACAGATATCGGTGTAGATATTTCCATGTATATACAGATGGCTGTGTAGATATTTCCATGTTTTTACAGATGGCTGTGTAGATATTTCCATGTTTATACAGATTACGGTGTAGATATTTCCGTGTTTATACAGATCACGGTGTAGATATTTCCATGTTTATACAGATCGCAGTGTAGATATTTCCATGTTTATACAGATCGCATTGTAGATATTTCCATGTTTATAAAGATAGCTGTGTAGATGTTTCCATGTTTATACAGATAGGGCTGTAGATATTTCCATGTTTATACAGATGGCGGAGTAGATATTTCCATGTTTATGGAGATGGCGGTGTAGATATATCCATGTTCATAGAGATAGCAGTGAGGATATTTCCATGTTTATACAGATAGCAGTGTTGATATTTCCATTTTTATAGAGAGAGCGGTTTAGATATTTCATATTTATACAGATTGCGGTGTAGATATTTCCATCTTTATACAGATTACGGTGTAGGTATTTCCATGTTTATTCAGATGACTGTCTAGATATTTCCATGTTTTTACAGATGGCAGTGTAGGTATTTCAATGTTTATAGAGATGGGGCTGTAGATATTTCCATGTTTATACATTTAACGGTGGAGATATTTCCATGTTTATGCAGACAGCAGTGGAGATGTTTCCATGTTTATACACATAGCGGTGTACATATTTCCATGTTTATAGAGACAGCGGTGTAGGTATTTCCATGTTTCTACAGATCGCGGTGTAGAAATTTCCATGTTTATACAGATGGCTGAGTAGATATTTGCATGTTAACACAGATGACTTTGTAGGTATTTCCATGTTTATACAGATGGTGGTGTAGGTATTTCCATGTTTATAGAGATAGATGTGTAGATATTTCCATGTTTATACAGATAGCGGTGTAGATATTTCCATGTTTATACAGATCACGGTGTAGATATTTCCATGTTTATACAGACAGCAGTGGAGATATTTCCATGTTTATACACATAGCGGTGTACATATTTCCATGTTTATAGAGACAGCGTTGTAGGTATTTCCATGTTTATACAGATAGCGGTGCAGATATTTCCATGTTTATACAGATGCCTATGCAGAAATTTCCATATTTATACAGAGGGCTCTGTAGATATTTCCATGTTTATACAGATGGCAGTGTAGATATTTCCATGTTCCTACACATGACTGTGTAGGTGTTTCCCTGTTTATACAGATGGCTTTGTAGATATTTCCATGTTTATAGAGATAGCAGTGGAGATATTTCCATGTTTATACAGATAGCGGTGTAGATATTTCCATGTTTATACTGATCGCGGTGTAGATATTTCCATGTTTATAGAGATGGCGGTGTAGATATTTCCATGTTCATAGAGATAGCGGTGTTGATTTTTCCATGTTTATAGAGATAGCGCTGTGGATATTTCCAAGTTTATACAGATCACGGTGTAGATATTTCCATGATTATACAGATCATGGTGTAGATATTTCCATGTTTATACAGAGCGCGGGGTTGATATTACCATGTTTATAGGGATAGCGGTGCAAATATTTCCACATATATACTGATAGCGGTGTAGTTATTATCATGTTTATACAGATAGGGGTGTAGATATTTCCATGTTTATAGAGATGGCGGTGTAGATATTTCCTTGTTTATACAAATAGCGGTGTAGTTATTTCCATATTTATACAGATATCGGTGTAGATATTTCCATGTATATACAGATGGCTGTGTAGATATTTCCATGTTTTTACAGATGGCTGTGTAGATATTTCCATGTTTATACAGATGACTTTGTAGGTATTTCCATGTTTATACAGATGGCGGTATAGATATTTCCATGTTTATAGAGATAGCTGTGTAGATATTTCCATGTTTATACAGATTACGGTGTAGATATTTCCGTGTTTATACAGATCACGGTGTAGATATTTCCATGTTTATACAGATCGCAGTGTAGATATTTCCATGTTTATACAGATTGCAGTGTAGATATTTCCATGTTTATAAAGATAGCTGTGTAGATGTTTCCATGTTTATACAGATAGGGCTGTAGATATTTCCATGTTTATACAGATGGCGGAGTAGATATTTCCATGTTTATGGAGATGGCGGTGTAGATATATCCATGTTCATAGAGATAGCAGTGAGGATATTTCCATGTTTATACAGATAGCAGTGTTGATATTTCCATTTTTATAGAGATAGCGGTTTAGATATTTCATATTTATACAGATTGCGGTGTAGATATTTCCATCTTTATACAGATTACGGTGTAGATATTTCCATGTTTATTCAGATGACTGTCTAGATATTTCCATGTTTTTACAGATGGCAGTGTAGGTATTACAATGTTTATAGAGATGGGGCTGTAGATATTTCCACGTTTATACATTTAACGGTGGAGATATTTCCATGTTTATGCAGACAGCAGTGGAGATATTTCCATGTTTATACACATAGCGGTGTACATATTTCCATGTTTATAGAGACAGCGGTGTGGTGTAGGTATTTCCATGTTTCTACAGATCGCGGTGTAGAAATTTCCATGTTTATACAGATGGCTGAGTAGATATTTGCATGTTTACACAGATGACTTTGTAGGTATTTCCATGTTTATACAGATGGCGGTGTAGGTATTTCCATGTTTATAGAGATAGATGTGTAGATATTTCCATGTTTATACAGATAGCGGTGTAGATATTTCCATGTTTATACAGATAACGGTGGAGATATTTCCATGTTTATACAGACAGCAGTGGAGATATTTCCAATTTTATACACATAGCGGTGTACATATTTCCATGTTTATAGAGACAGCGGTGTAGGTATTTCCATATTTATACAGATAGCGGTGCAGATATTTCCATGTTTACAAAGATGCCTATGAAGGTATTTCCATATTTATACAGAGGGCTGTGTAGTTATTACTATGTTTATACAGATGGCAGTGTAGATATTTCCATGTTCCTACACATGACTGTGTAGGTATTTCCATGTTTATACAGATGGCTTTGTAGATATTTCCATGTTTATTGAGATAGCGGTGCAGATATTTCCATGTTTATACAGATAGCGCTGTATATATTTCCATGTTTATACAAATCGTGGTGTAGATATGTCCAGGTTTATACAGATACCGGTGTAGATATTTCCATGTTTATACAGACCGCATTGTAGACAATTCCCTGTTTATAGAGATAGCAGTGTAGATATTTTCATGTTTGTACAGATGGCGGTGATGATGTTTCCATCTATACACAGATAGCCGTGTAGGTATTTCCATGTGTATACAGATGGCATTGCAGATATTTCCATGTTTATACAGATGGCGGTGTAGATATTTCCATGTTTATAGAGATAGCGGTGTAGATATTTCCATATTTATACAGATAACGGTGTAGAAATTTCCAAGTTTATACAGATAGCGGTGTAAATATTTCCATGTTTATACAAATCGTGGTGTAGATATTTCCAGGTTTATACAGATACCGGTGTAGATATTTCCATGTTTATACAGACCGCATTGTAGACAATTCCCTGTTTATAGAGATAGCAGTGTAGATATTTTCATGTTTGTACAGATGGCGGTGATGATGTTTCCATCTATACACAGATAGCCGTGTAGGTATTTCCATGTGTATACAGATGGCATTGCAGATATTTCCATGTTTATACAGATGGCGGTGTAGATATTTCCATGTTTATAGAGATAGCGGTGTAGATATTTCCATATTTATACAGATAACGGTGTAGAAATTTCCAAGTTCATACAGATAGCGGTGTAAATATTTTCATGTTTATACAGATCGCGCTGTAGATATTTCCATGTTTATACAGATAGTGGTGTAGATACTTCCATGTTTATACAGACCGCGGTTAAGATATTTCCATGGTTACACAGATAGCGGTGCAGATATTTACATGTTTGAACAGATGGCGGTGTTGATATTTCCATCTTTACACAGATGAACGTGTAGATATTTCCATGTTTATACAGATGACGGCACAGATATTTCCATGGATATGTAGATGGCGGTTTAGATATTTCCATGTTTATACAGATAGCAGTGTAGTTATTTCCATGTTTATATAGATATCGGTGTAGATATTTCCATGTATGTACACATGGCAATGTAGATAATTCCATGTTTATACAGATGGCGGTGTAGATATTTCCATGTTTATACAGATAACTTTTTAAGTATTTCCATGTTTATACAGGTGGCGGTGTAGATATTTCGATGTTTATAGAGATAGCAGTGGAGATATTTCCATGTTTATACAGATAGCGGTGTAGATATTGCAATGTTTATACTGATGTTTGTGTAGATATTTCCATGTTTATAGAGATGGCGGTGTAGATATTTCCATGTTCATAGAGATAGTGGTGTCGATTTTTCCATGTTTATAGTGACAGCGGTGTGGATATTTCCATGTTTATACAGATAGGGTTGTGGATATCTCCATGTTTATAGAGATGGTGGTGTAGATATTTCCATGTTTATACAGATCACGGTGTAGATATTTCCTTGTTTATACAAATATAGGAGTAGTTATTTCCATGTTTATATATATAGCGGTGTAGATATTTCCATGTATATACAGATGGCTGTGTAGATATTTCCATGTTTATACAGATGGCTGTGTAGATATTTCCAAGTTTATACAGATGACTTTGTAGGTATTTCCATGTTTATACAGATGGCGGTGCAGATATTTCCATGTTTATGGAGATAGCTGTGTGGATATTTCCATGTTTATACAGATCGCGGTGTAGATATTTCCATGTTTATACAGATAGCGGTGTTGATATTTCCATGTTTATACAGATGGCTGTGTAGATATTTCCATGTGTATACAGATGGCATTGTAGATATTTCCATGTTTATACAGATGACTGCATAGGTATTTCCATGTTTTTACAGATGGCAGTGCAGATATTTCCATGTTTATAGAGATAGCGAGGTAGATATTTCCATGTTTATTCAGATCGTGTTGTAGATATTTCCATGTTTATACAGATGGTGGTGTAGATATTTCCATGTTTATACAGATAGCGGTGTAGGTATTTCCATGTTCATACAGATAGCGGTGTAGATATTTCCAAGTTTATAGAGATAGCGGTGTAGGTATTTCCATGTTTATAAACATATCGGTGTAGATATTTCCATGTTTATGTAGATGGTGTTGTAGATATTTCCATGTTTATACCGATATCGGTGTTGGTATTTCCATGTTTATACAGATAGCGATGTAGATATTTCCATGTTTATTCAGCTCGCGGTGCAGATATTTATATCTTTATACAGATGGCATTGTAGATATTTCCTTATTCACACAGATGGCTGTGTAGGTGTTTCATGTTTATACAGATGGCGGAGTAGTTATTTCCATGTTTATGGAGATGGCAGTGTAGATATTTTCATGTTTATTGACATGGCGGTGTAGATATTTCCATGTTGATACAGATAGCGGTGTAGTTATTTCCATGTTTATATAGATAGCTTTGTAGATATTTCCATGTATGTACACGTGGCTGTGTAGATATTTCCATGTTTATACAGATGGCGGTGTAGATATTTCCATGTTTATACAGATAACTTTGTAAGTATTTCCATGTTTATACAGATGGCGGTGTAGATATTTCGATGTTTATAGAGATAGATGTGGAGATATTTCCATGTTTATACAGATAGCCGTGTAGATATTTCCAAGTTTATACTGATCGGGGTGTAGATATTTCCATGTTTATAGTGATGGCGGTGTATATATTTCCATGTTCATAGAGATAGCGGTGTTGATTTTTCCGTGTTTATAGATTTAGCGGTGTGGATATTTCTATGTTTATACAGATAGAGGTGTAGATATTTCCATGTTTATAGGATGGCAGTGTAGATATTTCCATGTTTATACAGATCACGGTGTAGATATTTCCTTGTTTATACAAATAGCGGTGTAGTTATTTCCATGTTTATACAGATAGCGGTGTAGATATTTCCATGTATATACAGATGACTGTGTAGATATTTCCATGTTTATACAGATGGCTGTGTAGATATTTCCATGTTTATGGAGATAGCTGTGTAGATATTTCCATGTTTATACAGATAGCGGTGTAGATATTTCCTTGTTTATACAGATCGCGGTGTAGATATTTCCATGTTTGTACAGATGGCGGTGTTGATATTTCCATCAATACACAGATGGCCGTGTAGATATTCCCATGTTTATACAGATGGCGGCGTAGCTATTTCCATGGACATGCAGATGGCGGTGTAGATATTTCCATGTTTATACAGATAGCGGTGTAGATATTTCCATGTTTACGCAGATGGTGGTATAGATATTTCCGTGTTTATACACATGGCGGAATAGATACTTCCATCTTTATGGAGATGGCAGTGTAGATATTTTCATGTTTATAGAGATGGCGGTGTAGATATTTCCGTATTAATAGAGATAGCGGTGTAGATATTTCCATCTTTCTACAGATGGCAGTGCAGATATTTCCATGTTTATACAGCTGGCGGTGTAGATATTTCCATATTTATACAGATGTCTGTGTAGATATTTCCATGTGTATACAGATGGTATTGTAGGTATTTCCATGTTTATACAGATGGCGGTGTAGATATTTCCATGTTTTTACAGATGGCAGGGTAGATATTTCAATGTTTATAGAGATGGCGCTGTAGATACTTCCATGTTTATACAGATAATTGTGGAGATATTTCCCTGTTTATACAGAGAGCAGTGGAGATATTTCCATGTTTATACACATAGCGGTGTACGTATTTCCATGTTTATAGAGACAGCGGTGTAGGTATTTCCATGTTTATACAGATAGCGGTGCAGATATTTCCATGTTTATACAGATGCCTATGCAGATATTTCCATATTTATACAGAGGGCTGTGTAGATATTTCTATGTTTATACAGATGGCAGTGTAGATATTAACATGTTCCTACACATGACTGTGTAGGTATTTCCATGTTTATACAGATGGCTTTGTAGATATTTCCATGTTTATAGAGATAGCGGTGAAGATATTTCCATGTTTATACAGATAGCGGTGTATATATTTCCATGTTTATACAGATCGTGGTGTAGATATTTCCATCTTTATACAGATAACGGTGTAGATATTTCCATGTTCATACAGACTGCACTGTAGATATTTCCATGTTTATAGAGATAGCAGTGTAGATATTTCAATGTTTGTACATATAGCGGTGTTGGTGTTTCCATCTATACACAGATTGCCGTGTAGGTATTTCCATGTGTATACAGATGGCATTGTAGATATTTCCATGTTTATACAGATGGTGGTGTAGATATTTCCATGTTTACACAGATGACTGTATAGGTATTTCCATGTTTATACAGATGGCATTGTAGATATTGCTATATTTATACAGATAACTGTGTAGAAGTTTCCATGTTTATACAGATAGCGGTGTAAATATTTCCATGTTTATACAGATCACGGTGTAGATATTTCTATGTTTATAGAGATAGCGGTGTAGATATTTCCATGTTTATACAGATAGCGGTGTAGATATTTCCATGTTTATACAGACCGCGGTGCAGATATTTCCATGTTTATAAAGATAGCGGTGCAGATATTTCCATGTGTGTACAGATGGCGGTGTTGATATTTACATCTATACACAGATGACTGTGTAGATATTTGCAGGTATATACAGATGGCGGCGCAGATATTTCCATGGATATGTAGATCGCGGTGTGGATATTTCCATGTTTATACAGATAGCGGTGTAGTTATTTCCATGTTTATATAGATATCGGTGTAGATATTTCCATGTATGTACACATGGCAGTGTAGATATTTCCATGTTTATACAGATGGCGGTATAGATATCTCCATGTTTATACAGATAACTTTGTAAGTATTTCCATGTTTATACAGATGGCGGTGTAGATATTTCGATGTTTATAGAGATAGCAGTGCAGATATTTCCATGTTTATACCGATAGCGGTGTAGATATTTCAATGTTTATACTGATGGTGGTGTAGATATTTCCATGTTAATAGAGATAACGGTGTCGATTTTTCCATGTTTATAGTGATAGTGGTGTGGATATTTCCATGTTTATACAGATAGGGGTGTGGATATTTCCATGTTTATAGAGATGGCGGTGTAGATATTTCCATGTTTATACAGATCACGGTGTAGATATTTCCTTGTTTATACAAATAGCGGAGTAGTTATTTCCATGTTTATACAGATAGCAGTGTAGGTATTTCCATGTGTATACAGATGGCTGTGTAGATATTTCCATGTTTATACAGATGGCTGTGTAGATATTTCCATGTTTATATAGATGACTTTGTAGGTATTTCCATGTTTATACAGCTGGCGGTGTAGGTATTTCCATGTTTATATAGATAGCTGTGTAGATATTTCCATGTTTATACAGATCGTGGTGTAGAAATTTCCATGTTTTTACAGATATCGGTGTAGATATTTCCATGTTTACACAGATTGCGGTGTAGATATTTCCATCTTTCTACAGATGGCATTGTAGATATTTCCATGTTTATACAGATGGCAGAGTAGATATTTCCATGTTTATATAGATGGTGGTGTAGATATTACCATGTTTATACAGATAGCGGTGTAGATATTTCCATGTTTATACAGATCGTTTTGAAGATATTTCCATGTTTATACAGATCACGGTGTAGATATTTCCATGTTTATACAGATCGCGGTGTAGATATTTCCATGTTTATACAGATAGCGGTGTAGATATTTCCATGTTTTTACAGATATCGGTGTAGATATTTCTAAGTTTACACAGATTGAGGTGTAGATATTTCCATCTTTCTACAGATGGCATTGTAGATATTTCCATGTTTATACAGATGGCGGTGTAGATATTTCCATGTTTATATAGATGGTGGTGTAGATATTACCATGTTTATACAGATAGCGGTGTAGATATTTCCATGTTTATACAGATCGTTTTGAAGATATTTCCATGTTTATACAGATGGCGAAGAAGTTAGTTCTATGTTTATGGAGATGGCAGTGTAGATATTCTCATGTTTATAGAGATGGCGGTGTAGATATTTCCATGTTTATAGAGATAGCAGTGTAGATATTTACATGTTTATACAGATGGCTGTGTAGATATTTCCATGTGTATACAGATATCATTGTAGATATTTCCATGTTTATACAGATGACTGCATAGTTATTTCCATGTTTTTACAGATGGCAGTGCAGATATTTCCATGTTTATAGAGATAGCGATGTAGATATTTCCATGTTTGTACAGATGGTGGTGTTGATATTTCCATCTATACACAGATGGCCGTGTAGATATTTCCATGTTTATTCAGATCACGGTGTAGATATTTCCATGTTTATACAGATGGTGGTGTAGATATTTCCATGTTTATACAGATAGCGGTGTAGGTATTTCCATGTTTATACAGATAGAGGTGTAGATATTTCCATGTTTATAGAGATAGTGGTGTAGGTATTTCCATGTTTATAAACATAGCGGTGTAGATATTTCCATGTTTATATAGATGGCGCTGTAGATATTTCCATGTTTATACCGAGAGTGGTGTTGGTATTTCCATGTTTATACAGATAGCGATGTATATATTTCCATGTTTATTCAGCTCACGGTGCAGATATTTATATCTTTATACAGATGGCATTGTAGATATTTCCTTATTCACACAGATGGCGGTGTAGATGTTTCATGTTTATACAGATGGCGGAGTAGTTATTTCCATGTTTATGGAGATGGCAGTGTAGATATTTTCATGTTTATTGAGATGACGGTGTAGATATTTCCATGTTTATACAGACAGCGGTGTAGTTATTTCCATGTTTATATACATAGCTTTGTAGATATTTCCATGTATGTACACATGGCTGTGAAGATATTTCCATGTTTATACATATGGCGGTGTAGATATTTCCATGTTTATACAGATGGCATTGTAGATATTTCCATGTTTATACAGATGACTGTATACATATTTCCATGTTTTTACAGATGGCAGTGCAGATATTTCCATGTTTATAGAGATAGCGGTGTAGATATTTCCATCTTTCTACAGCTGGCAGTGTAGATATTTCCATGTTTATACAGCTGGCGGTGTAGATATTTCCATATTTATACAGATGTCTGTGTAGATATTTCCATGTGTATACAGATGGTATTGTAGGTATTTCCATGTTTATACAGATGGTGGTGTAGATATTTCCATGTTTATTCAGATGACTGTGTAGACATTTCCATGTTTTTACAGAAGGCAGTGTAGATATTTCAATGTTTATAGAGATGGCGCTGTAGATATTTCCATGTTTATACAGATAATGGTGGAGATATTTCCCTGTTTATAGAGAGAGCAGTGGAGATATTTCCATGTTTATACACATAGCGGTGTACATATTTCCATGTTTATAGAGACAGCGGTGTAGGTATTTCCATGTTTATACAGATGGCGGTGCAGTTATTTCCATGTTTATACAGATGCCTATGCAGATATTTCCATATTTATACAGAGGGCTGTGTAGATATTTCTATGTTTATACAGATGGCAGTGTAGATATTTCCATGTTCCTACACATGTCTGTGTAGGTATTTCCATGTTTATACAGATGGCTTTGTATATATTTCCATGTTTATAGAGATGGCGGTGCAGATATTTCCATGTTTATACAGATAGCGGTGTAGATATTTCCATGTTTATACAGATCGTGGTGTAGATATTTCCATGTTTATACAGATACCGGTGTAGATATTTCCATGTTTATACAGACCGCAGTGTAGATATTTCCATGTGTATAGAGATAGCAGCGTAGATATTTCCATGTTTGTACAGATGGCGGTGTTGATGTTTCCATCTATACACAGATTGCCGTGTAGGTATTTCCATGTGTATACAAATGGCATTGTAGGTGTTTCCATGTTTATACAGATGATGGTGTAGATATTTCCATGTTTACACAGATGACTGTATAGATATTTCCATGTTTATACAGATGGCGGTGTAGATATTTCCAAGTTTATAGAGATAGCGGTGTAGATATTTCCATATTTATACAGATAACTGTGTAGAAGTTTCCATGTTTACAGATAGCTGTGTAAATATTTCCATGGTTATACAGATCACGGTGTATGTATGTCTATGTTTATAGAGATAGCGGTGTAAATATTTCCATGTTTATACAGATAGCGGTGTAGATATTTCCGTGTTTATACAGACCGTGGTGTAGATATTTCCATGTTTATACAGATAGCGGTGCAGATATTTCCATGTTTGTATAGATGGCTGTGTTGATATTTCCATCTATACACAGATGACTGTGTAGATATTTCCAGGTTTACAGATGGCGTCGCAGCTATTTCCATGGATATGTAGATCGTGGTGTAGATATTTCCATGTTTATACAGATAGCGGTGTAGTTATTTCCATGTTTATATAGATATCGGTGTAGATATTTCCATGTATGTACACATGGCAGTGTAGATATTTCCATGTTTATACAGATGGCGGTGTAGATATATCCATGTTTATACAGATAACTTTGTAAGAATTTCCATGTTTATACATATGGCGGTGTAGATATTTCGATGTTTATAGAGATAGCATTGGAGATATTTCCATGTTTATACAGATAGCAGTGTAGATATTTCAATGTTTATACTGATGGTGGTGTAGATATTTCCATGTTTATAGACATGGTGGTGTAGATATTTCCATGTTCATAGAGATAGCGGTGTCGATTTTTCCATGTTTATAGTGATAGCGCTGTGCATATTTCCATGTTTATACAGATAGGGGTGTAGATATTTCCATGTTTATAGAGATGGCGGTGAAGATATTTCCATGTTTATACAGATCACGGTGTAGATATTTCCTTGTTTGTACAAATAGCGGAGTAGTTATTTCCATGTTTATACAGATAGCGGTGTAGATATTTCCATGTAAGTACAGATGGCTGTGTAGATATTTCCATGTTTATGGAGATAGCTGTGTAGATATTTCCATGTTTATACAGATCGTGGTGTAGATATTTCCATGTTTATACAGATCACGGTGTAGATATTTCCATGTTTATACTGATAGCGGTGTAGATATTTCCATGGTTTTACAAAAATCGGTGTAGATATTTCCATGTTTACACAGATCGCGGTGTAGATATTTCCATCTTTCTACAGATGGCATTGTAGATATTTCCATGTTTATACAGATCGCGGTGTGGATATTTCCATGTTTATATAGATGGTGGTGTAGATATTACCATGTTTATACAGATAGCGGTGTAGATATTTCCATGTTTATACAGATCGTTTTGAAGATATTTCCATGTTTATACAGATCGCGGTGTAGATATTTCCATGTTTATACAAATCGCGGTGTAGATATTTACATGTTTATACAGATGGCTGTGTAGATATTTCCATGTGTATACAGATGGCATTGTAGATATTTCTGTGTTTATACAGATGACTGCATAGATATTTCCATGTTTTTACAGATGGCAGTGCAGATATTTCCATGTTTATAGAGATAGCCATGTAGATATTTCCATGTTTTTAGAGATGGTGGTGTTGACATTTCCATCTATACACAGATGGCCGTGTAGGTATTTCCATGTTTATTCAGATCGCGGTGTAGATATTTCCATGTTTATACAGATGGCGGTGAAGATATTTCCATGATTATACACATAGCGATGTAGATATTTTCCTGTTTACAGATGGCGATGTAGATATTTCCATGTTTATAAAGATAGCGGTGTATATAGTTCCATATTTATACAGATAGCGGTGTAGATATTTCCACGTTTATACAGATAGCAGTGTAGATATTTCCACGTTTATACAGATAGCAGTGTAGATATTTCCACGTTTATACAGATAGCAGTGTAGATATTTCCACAATTATACAGATAGCGGTGTAGATATTTCCATCTTTATAGAGATAGCGGTGTAGATATTTCCATGTTTACACAGATAGCGGTGTAGATATTTCCATGTTGACACAGATACGGTTGTAAATATTTCCATGTTTATACAGATAGCGGTTTAGGTATTTCCATGTTTGTACAGATGGCGGTGTGGATTTTTCCATGTTATAGACATACCGGTGTATGTATTTCCATGTTTATAGTGATAGCGGTGAAGGTATTTCCATGTTTATACAGGTAGCGGTGTAGATATTTCCATGTTTATGCAGATAGCGGTGTTAATATTTCCATGTTTATACGGATAGCGGTGTAGATATTTCTGTGGTTATACAGATAATGTTGTAGGTATTTCCATTTTTATACCGTTAGCAGTGTAGATATTTCCATGTTCATAGAGATGGCTGTGTAGATATTTTCATGTTTATACAGATGGCGGTGTAGATATTTCCATGTTTATACAGATGTTGCTGTAGATATTTTCATGTTTATAGAGATATCGGTGTACATATTTCCATGTTTATACAGATAGCAGTGTAGGTATTTCCATGTTAATAGAGATATTGTTGTAGATATTTCCATATTTATAAAGAAAGCGGTGTAGATATTTCCACGTTTATACAGATAGCGGAGTTGGTATTTCCATGTTTATACAGATAGCAGTTTAGATATTTCCATGTTTATACAGCTCGCGTTATAGTTATTTCCATCTTTATACAGATGGCAGTGTAGATGTTTCCATGTTTATACAGAAAGCGGTGTAGATATTTCCACGTTTATACAGATGGCGGTGTAGTTAGTTCCATGATTATGGAGATGGCGGTGTAGATATTTTCATGTTTATAGAGATGGCGTTGTAGATATTTCCATGTTTATAGATATGCGGTGTAGATATTTCCATGTTTCTAGAGATAGCTGTGTAGGTATTTCCACGTTTATAGAGAATGCAGTGTAGATATTTCCATGTTTATACAGATCGCAGTGTAGTTATTTCCATGTTTGTAGAGACAGCAGTGTAGATATTTCCATATTTATACAGATAGCGGTGTAGATATTTCCATGTTTATACAGATGGCGTTGTAGATATTTCCAAGTTTACACAGATAGCTGTGTAGATATTTCCATGTTTACACAATTAGCGTTGTAGATATTTCGATATTTATAGAGACAGCAGTGTAGATATTTCCATGTTTACACAGATAGCATTGCAGATATTTCCATGTTTATACAGATAGCCGTGTAGATATTTCCATGTTTATACAGACGGCGGTGTAGATATTTCCATGTTATAGAGATAGCGGTGTTGGTATTTCCATGTTTATAATGATAACGGTGTAGATATTTCTATGTTTATAGTGGTAGCAGTGTACATATTTCCATGTTTATACGGATAGTGGTGTTGTTATTTCCATGTTTATAGGGATAGCGTTGTAGATGCTTCCATGTTTATACAGATAGCGGTGTAGGTATTTCCATTTTTATACAGTTATCGATGTGGATATTTCCATGTTTACAGAGATGGCTGTGTTGATATTTCCATGTTTGTACAGATGGCAGTGTAGATATTTCCATGTTTATACAGATGGCTGTGGAGATATTTCCATGTTTATACAGATGTTGGTGTAGATATTTTCATGTACATAGAGATATCAATGTAGATATTTCCATGTTTATACAGATAGCGGTGTAGACATTTCCATGTTTATAGGGATAGCAGTGTAGATATTTCCATATTTATACAGATAGCGATGTAAATATTTCCATGTTCACACAGATAGCGGTGAAGATATTTCCATGCTTATGCAGATATCGGTGTTGATATTACCATGTTTATAGAGATGGCGTTGTAGGTATCTCCATGTTTATAAAGATAGTTGTGTAGATATTTCCATGTTTATACTGATAGCAGTGTAGATATTTCCACGTTTATACAGATAGCGGTGTTGTTATTTCCATGTTTATACGAATAGCAGTTTATATATTTCCATGTTTACACAGCTCGCGGTATAGATATTTCCATCTTTATGCAGATGGAAGTATAGATGTTTCCATGTTTATACAGAAAGCGGTGTAGATATTTCCAAGTTTATACAGATGGTGGTGTAGTTAGTTCCATGATAATGTAGATTGCGGTGTAGATATTTTCATGTTTACAGAGATGGCGGTGTAGATATTTCCATGTTTATAGAGATTGCGTTGTAGATATTTCCATCATTCTAGAGATACCTGTGTAGGTATTTCCATGTTTATACAGATGGCTGTGTAGATATTTCCATTTGTATACAAACGGCAGTGTAGATATTTCCATGTTTATAGACATGGTGGTGTAGATTTTCCATGTTTATAGAGATAGTGGTGTAGATATTTCTATGTTTATACAGAAAGCGGTTTAGATATTTCCATGTGTATACAGATCCCGTTGTAGATATTTCCAGGTTTATACAGATGGCAGTTTAGTTATTTAAATGTTTATAGAGATAACGGTGTAGATATTTCCATGTTTATACAGATTGTGGTGCAGATATTTCCATGTTGATTCAGATCGTGGTGTAGATATTTCCAAGTTTATACAGATAGCGGTGTAGATATTTCCACGTTTATGCAGATAGCGTTGTAGATATTTCCATGTTTATAGAGATGACGGTGTAGATATTTCTATCTTTATAGACATAGTAGTGTACAAAATTCCATGTTTATAGAGATGGCGTTGTAGGTACTTCCATGTTTATGGGTATAGTGGTGTAGATATTTCCATGTTTATACAGATAGCGGTGTCGATATTTCCATGTTTATACAGGTAGCTGTATTGGTATTTCCATGTTTATACAGATAGCGGAGTAGATATTTCCATGTTTATACAGATAGCGGTGTTGGTATTTCCATGTTTATACAGAGAGCGTTGTAGACATTTCCTTGTTTATTCAGCTCACGATGTAGACATTTCCATCGTTATACAGATGGCAGTGTAGATATTAGCATGTTAATACAGATATCGGTGTCGTTATTTCCATGTTTACACAAATGGTGGTGTAGATAGTTCCATCTTTATGGAGAAGGTGGTGTAGATATTTTCATGTTTATAGAGATGGCGGTATAGATATTTCCATGTTTATAGAGATTGCGGTGTAGATATTTCCATGTTTATAGAGATAGCGGTGTAGGAATTTCCATGTTTATACAGATAGCGATGGAGATATTTCAATGTTTATACACATTGCGGTGTAGATATTTCCATTTTTATGCAGATAGTGGTGTAGATAGCTCCATGTTTATACAGGTTGTGGTGTAGATATTTCCATGTTTATACAGATATCGGTGCAGATACCTCCATGTTTATACAGATAGGGGTGTAGATATTTCCATTTTTATACAGATAGCTGTGTAGATATTTCCATGTTTATACAGATAGCGGTGTAGATATTTCCATATTTATAAAGATAGCGGTGTATGTATTTCCATGTTTATTCAGATGGCGGTGTAGATATTTCCACATTTATACACATAGCGGTGTGGCTATTTGCATGTTTATACAGATGCAGGGTAGATATTTCCATGTTTACACAGATACTGGTGTAGATATTTCCATGTTTATACAGATGACTGTGTAGGTATTTCCATGTTTATACAGATGACGGTATAGATATTTCCATGTTTATAGAGATAGCCATGTAGATATTTCCATGTTTATACAGATAGCGGTGTAAACATTTCCATGTTTATACAGATAGGGGTGTAGATATTTCCATGTTTATACAGATAGCGGTGTAGTTATCTCCATGTTTATACAGATAGCGGTGTAGATATTTAGGTGTTTATGCAGATAGCGGTGCAGATATTTCCTTGTTTCTACAAATAGTGGTGCAGATATTTCCACGTTTATACGTAAAGCGGTGTAGATATTTCCATTTTTATACAAATAGCGGTGGAGATATTTCCATGTTTATACAGATATCGATGTAGATGCTTCCAGGTTTATGCAGATAGCGGTGTAGATATTTCCATGCTTATACAGATAGCAGTGGAGATATTTCCATGTTTATTCAGATGACTGTATAGATATTTCGATGTTTATACAGATGGCGGTGTAGATATTTCCATGTTTATAAAGATAGCGGTGTAGATATTTCCAAGTTTATACAGATAGCGGTGTAGCTATTTAAAAGTTTTTACTGATAGCGGTGAAGATATTTCCATGTTTATACAGATAGCGGTGTAGGTATTTCCAGGTTTATAGAGATAGTGGTGTAGACATTTCCATGTTTATAGAGATAGCGGTTTAGATATTTCCATATTTATACAGATAGCGGTGTAGTTATTTCCATGTTTATACAGGTAGCGGTGTAGATATTTCCATGATTATAGAAATGGCGGTGTAGATATTTCCATGTTTGTACAGATGACTCTGTAGGAATTTCCATGTTTCCACAGATGGCAGTCTAGATATTTCCATGTTCATACAGATAGCGGTGTGGCTATTTCCATGTTTATAGAGATAGAGGTGTAGATATTTCCGTGTTTATAGTGATGGCTGTGTGGATATTTCCACATTTATACAGATGACAGTGTAGATATTTCCATGTTTATGCAGATGACTGTGTAGTTATTTCCATTTTTATACAGATGGCTGTTTAGATATTTCCATGTTTATAGAGATAGCCGTGTAGATATTCCCATGTTTATACAGATAGCGGTGTAGACATTTCCATGTTTACAGAGATAGCGGTGTAGATATTCCGATATTTATACAGATCGCGGTGTAGGTATTTCCTTGTTTATACAGATAGCAGTGTAGATATTTCCATGTTTATCGAGATAGCGGTGTTGATATTTCCGTGTTTTTACAGATAGCGGTGTAGATATTTCCATGTTTATACAGATAGCGGTGTAGGCATTTCCATGTTTATAGAGATAGCGGTGTAGATATTTCCATATTTATACAGATAGCGGTGTAGGTATTTCCATGTTTATACAGATAGCGGTGTAGGTATTTCCATGTTTTTACAGATAGCTGTGTAGATATTTCCATGTTTATACAGATAGCGGTGTAAATATTTACATGTTTATACAGATGGCGGTGTAGATATTTCCATGTTTATACAGATAGCGGTGTAGATATTTCCATGTTTATACAGGTAGCGGGGTAGATATTTCCATGTTTATACAGATCGCGGTGTAGACATTTCCAAATTTCTACAGATAGAGTTGTAGATATTTCCATTTTTACACAGGTGTTGGTGTAGACATTTCCATGTTTATGGAGATGGCGCTGTAGATATATTCATGTTTATAGAGATGGCGGTGTAGATATTTCCATGTGTATAGAGATGGCGGTGAAGATATTTCCATGTTTATACAGATAGCGGTGTAGATATTTCCATGTGTATAGAGATAGCGGTGTAGATATTTCCATGTTTATATAGATAGCAGTCTAGATATTTCCATGTTTATATAGATAGCGGTGTAGATATTTCCATGTTTATAGAGATGGCGGTGTAAGTATTTCCATGTTTACAGAGATAGCGGTGTAGATATTTCCATGTTTATACAGCTCACACTGTAGATATTTGCATGATTACACAGATCACGGTGTAGATATTTCCATCTTTGCACAGATTGCGGTGTAGATATTTCCATTTTTACACAGATAGTGGTGTGGATATTTCCATCGTTGCACAGATTGTGCTGTGGATATTTTAATCTTTACACAGATAGTGATGTAGTTATTTCCATGTTACACAGACAGCGGTGTAGATGTTTCCATGTTTACACAGATGGCGTTGTATATATTTGCATGTTTATACAGATAGCGGTGTAGATATTTCCATGTTTATACAGATAGCGGTGTAGATATTTCCATGTTCATAGAGATAACCGTGTAGATATTTCCATATTTATACAGATGGCGTTGTAGATATTTCCATGTTTATTCAGATGTCGGTGTAGATATTTCCATCTTTATACAGATGGTGGTGTAGATATTTCCATGTTTATTCAGATAGAGGTGTAGATATTTCCATGTTTATACAGATAGTGGTTTAGATATTACCAAGATTACACAGATAGCGATGTAGATATTTCCATATTTGCACAGATTGTGGTGTAGTTCTTTCCACCTTTACACAGACAGCGGTGTAGGTATTTCTATCGTTGCACAGATTGTGCTGTAGATATTTCAATCTTTACACTGATATTGGTGTAGATATTTCCATGTTTACACAGATAGCACTGTATATGTTTGCATGTTTATACAGATAGTGGTGTAGATAGTTCCATGTTTTTACAGGTAGTGGTGTAGATATTTCCATCTTTATACAGATATCGGTGTAGATACTTCCATGTTTATACAGATAGCGGTGTAGATATTTCCATGTTTATACAGATAGCGGTGTAGGTATTTCCATGTTTATAGAAATGGTGTTGTAGATATTTCCAGGCTTATGCAGATGACTGTGTAGATATTTCCATGTTTATACAGAGGGCGGTGTAGATATTTCCATGTTTATAGAGATAGCGCTGTAGATATTTCCATGTTTATACAGACAGCGGTGTAGCTATTTCCATGATTATAGAGATGGCGGAGTAGATATTTCCATATTTATACAATTAGCGGTGTAGATATTTCCATGTTTATACAGATGGCGGTGTAGATATTTCCATGTTTTTACAGATAGCGGTGTAGATATTTACATGTTTATACAGATCGTGGTGTAGATATTTCCATGTTGATACAGATAGCGGTGTAGGTATTTCCCTGTTTATACAGGTAGCGTTGTAGATATTTCCATGTTTATACAGATCGCAGTGTAGACTTTTCCATCTTTCTAGAGATAGCGGTGTAGATATTTCCATTTTTACACAGATGATGTTGAAGATAGTTCCATGTTTATGGAGATGGCGGTGTAGATATTTTCAGGTTTATGGATATGGCGGTGTAGATATTTCCGTGTTCATAGAGACATCGGTGGAGGTATTTCCATGTGTATAGTGATGGCGGTGTAGATATTTCCATGTTTATACAGATAGCGGTGTAGATATTTCCATGTTTATAGAGATAGCAGTGTAGATATTTCCATATTTATATAGATAGCAGTGTAGATATTTCCATGTTTATTCAGATGGCGGTGTAGATATTTCCAAGATTATACAGATAGCGGTGTGGCTATTTCCATGTTTATACAGATAGCGGTGTAAATATTTCCATGTTTATGGAGATGGCTGTGTTGATATTTCCATGTTTATACAGATGGCGGTATAGACATTTACATGTTTATAGAGATAGGCATGAAGATATTTCCATGTTTATACAGATAGAGGAGTAAACATTTCCATGTTTATAGAGATAGCGGTGTAGATATTTCCATGTTTATACTGATAGCGGTGTAGATATTTCCATTTTTATACAGATAGCGGTGGAGATATTTCCATCTTTATACAGATGGCTGTGTAGATATTTCCATGTTTATTCAGATTGCGGTGTAGATATTTCCCTATTTATAGAGACGGCAGTGTAGATATTTCCATGTTTATACAGATGGCGGTGTAGATATTTCCATGTTTATACAGATGGCGATGTAGGTATTTCCATGTGTATAGAGATGATGGTGTAGATATTTCTATGTTTACAGAGATAGCGGTGTAGATATTTTCATGTTTATAGAGATGGCGGTGTGATATTTCCATGTGAATAGAGATAGAGGTGTAGATATTTCCATGTTTATACACATAGTGGTGTTGATATTTCCATGTTTACAGATAGCGGTGTTGCTATTTCCATGTTTATACAGCTCACGGTGTAGATCTTTTCATGGTTACAATGATAGCAGTGTAGATATTTCCATCTTTGCTCAGATTGCGGTGTAGATATTACCATGTTTATGCAGATAGCGGTGTACATATTTCCATGTTTACACAGATAGTGGTGTAGATAGTTCCATGTTTATACAGATAGCGGTGTAGATATTTACATGTGTATACAGATAGCGGTGGAGATATTTCCATGTTTCTACAGATAGCAGTGTAGATATTTCCATGTTTATACAGAAGGCGGTGTACATATTTCCATGTTTACACAGATTGCGGTGTACATATTTCCAAGTTTATGCAGTTAGCGGTGTAGATATTTAAATGTTTTTACAGATAGCGGTGCAGATATTTCCATGTTTATACAGATAGCGGTGTAGGTATTTCCATGTTTATAGAGATAGCTGTATAGACATTTCCATGTTTATAGAGGTAGCGGTGTAGATATTTCCAAATTTATAAAGATAGCGGTGTAGATATTTCCATGTTTATACAGATATCGGTGGAGATACATCCATGTTTATACAGATAGCGATGTAGATATTTCCATGTTTATACGGATAGCGGTGTAGATATTTCCATGTGTATACAGATGGCAGTGTAGATATTTCCTTGTTTATAAAGATGGTGGTGTAGATATTTCCATGCTTATACAGATGAGTGTGTAGATATTTCCATGATTATACAGATGGCGGTGCAGCTATTTCCATGTTTATACAGATAGCAGTGTAGATATTTCCATGTTTACACATAGCGGTGTAGATACTTCCATGTTTATAGCGATAGCGGTGTAGATATTTCCATATTCATACAATTATCGGTGAAGATATTTCCATTTTTATACAGATGGCGGTGTAGATATTTGCATGTTTATACAGATCGCGGTGTAGATATTTCCATGTTTATACAGATGGCGGTGTAGATATTTCCATGTTAATAGAGATGGCGGTGAAGATATTTCTATGTTTATAGAGATAGTGGTGTAGATATTTCCATGTTCATAGAGATGTCGGTGTAAGTATTTCCATGTTTATAGAGATAGCGGTGTGGATATTTCCATGTTTATACACATAGCGGTGTAGGTATTTCCATGTTTACAGATAGCGGTGTTGGTATTTCCATGTTTATACTTATAGCGATGTAGATATTTCCATGTTTATTCAGCTCGCGGTGTAGATATTTCCATCTTTATAGAGATGACATTGTAGATAATTCCATGTTTATTCATATAGCGGTGTAGATATTTCCATGTTTATACAGATGGCGGTGTAGATATTTCCATGTTAATAGAGATGGCGGTGAAGATATTTCTATGTTTATAGAGATAGTGGTGTAGATATTTCCATGTTTATAGAGATGTCGGTGTAAGTATTTCCATGTTTATAGAGATAGCGGTGTGGATATTTCCATGTTTATACACATAGCGGTGTAGGTATTTCCATGTTTACAGATAGCGGTGTTGGTATTTCCATGTTTATACTTACAGCGGTGTAGATATTTCCATGTTTATATAGCTCGCGGTGTAGATATTTCCATCTTTATAGAGATGACATTGTAGATATTTCCATGTTTATTCATATAGCGGTGTAGATATTTCCATGTTTATACAGATGGCGATGTAGATAGTTCCATGTTTATGAAAATGACGTAGATATTTTCATTTTTACAGAGATGGCGGTGTAGATATTTCCATGTTTATAGAGATAGCGATGTAGGTATTTCCATGTTTATTCAGATGGCGGTGTAGATATTTCCATGTTTATACAGGTAGCGGTGTGGCTATTTCCAAGTTTATACAGAAAGCGGTGTAAATATTTTCATGTTTATGGAGATGGCTGTGTAGGTATTTCCATGCTTATGCAGATGCAGTGTAGATATTTCCAGGTTTATACAGATAGTGGTGTAGATATTTCCATATTTATACAGATGACTGTGTAGGTATTTCCATGTTTATACAGATGGCGGTACAGATATTTCCATGTATATAGAGATAGCCATGTAGATATTTCCCTATTTATATGGATAGCGGTGTAAACATTTCCATGTTTATAGAGATAGCGGTGTAGATATTTCCATGTTTATACAGATAGCAGTGAATATATTTCCATGTTTATACAGATAGTGGTGTGGCTATTTAAATGTTTATACAGATAGCTGTGTAGATATTTCCATGTTTATAGAGATGGATGTGTAGATGTTTCCACGTTTATACAGATGGCAGTATAGATCTTTCCATGTATATACAGATGGTGGTGTAGATATGTCTATGTTTATACAGATGACTGTAAAGATATTTCCATGTTTTTACAGGCGGCGGTTTAGATATTTCCATGTATATAGAGATACAGGTGTAGATATCTCCAAGTTTATACAGATAGCGGTGTAGTTATTTCCATGTGTATAAAGATAGCGATGTAGAAATTTCCCTATTTATACAGATGGCGGTCTAGATATTTCCATGTTTATACAGATGGCAGTGTAGATATTTCCATGTTTATGCAGATGGCGGTGTAAGTATTTCCATGTTTATAGAGATAGCGGTGTAGATATTTCCATGTTTATACACATAGCGGTGTAGATATTTCCATGTTTACAGATAGCGGTGTTGGTATGTCCATGTTTATACAGATAGCGGTGTAGATATTTCCATGTTTATACAGCTCGTGGTTTAGATATTTCCATCTTTATACAGATGACATTGTAGATATTTCCATGTTTATTCAGATAGCGGTGTATATATTTCCATGTTTATACAGATGGCGATGTAGATAGTTCCATGTTTATGGAAATGACGGTTTAGATATTTTCATGTTTACAGAGATGGCAATGTAGATATTTCCATGTTTCTAGAGATAGCAGTGTAGGTATTTCCATGTGTATTCAGATGGCGGTCTAGATATTTCCATGTTTATACAGGTAGCGGTGTAGATATTTCCATGTTTATACAGATAGCTGTGTACATATTTCCATGTGTGTACAGATGGCAGTGTAGAAATTTCCATGTTTATAGAGATGGTGGTGTAGATGTTTCTATGTTTATTCAGAAGACTGTGTAAATATTTCCATGTTTATACAGATTGCGGTGTAGTTATTTCCATGTTTATGCAGAAAACGTTGTAGATATTTCCATGTTTGCAGAGATAGCGCTGTTGATATCTCCATCTTTGCACAGAATGCGGTGTAGATATTTCCATCTTTACACAGATAGCCATGTAGATATTTCCAAGTTAACACAGATAGCTGTGTAGATATTTCCATTTTTCCATAGATAGCATTTTAGATATTTCCATGTTTACACAGATAGCGGTGGAGATATTTCCATATTTAAACAGATAGCGATGTAGATATTTGCATGTTTATACAGATAGTGGTGTAGATATTTCCATGTTTATGGAGATAGCGGTGTAGATATTTCCTTGTTTATACAGATGGCTGTGTAGATATTTCCATGTATATACAGATGGCAGTGTAGATATTTCCATGTTTACAGAAAAGGTGGTGAAGATATTTCCATGTTTATACAGATGCCTGTGTATATATTTGCATGTTTATACAGATAGCGGTGTAGATATTTCTATGTTTATACAGATAGCGGTGTAGTAATTTCCATGTTTATGGAGATAGCGGTGTAGATATTTCCATGTTTATAAAGACAGCAGTGTAGATATTTCCATGTTTATACAGGTAGCAGTGTTGTTATTTCCACGTTTATACAGATAGCTTTGTAGATACTTCCTTGTTTATACAGTTCGTGGTGAAGATATTTACATCTTTATTCAGATGGAAGTGTAGATATTTCCATGTTTATACAGATGGCGTTGTAGATATTTCCATGTTTATACAGATAGTGGTGTAGATATTTCCATGTTTATACAGATGACTGTGTAGGTACATCCATGTTTTTACAGATGGCGGTGTAGATATTTCCATGTTTATACAGATAGCTGTTTAGGTATTTGCATGTTTATACAGATAACGGTGTAGGTATTTCCATGTTTATACAGATAGCAGTGTGGATATTTCCATGTTCATACAGATCTTGGTGGAGATATTTCCATGTTTATACAGATGGCGGTGTAGATATTTCCATGTTTATACAGATAGCGGTGTAGATATTTCCTATTGTATACAGATAGTGGTGTAGGTATTTCCATGTTTATACAGGTAGCGGTGTTGGTATGTCCATGTTTATACAGATAGCGGTGTAGATATTTCCATGTTTATTCAGCTCACGTTGTTGATATTTCCATCGTTGTACAGATGGCAGTGTAGATATTTCCATGTTTATACAGATATCGGTATCATTATTTCCATGTTTACACAAATGGTGGTGTAGATATTTCCATCTTTATGGAGATGGTGGTGTAGATATTTTCATGTTTATAGAGATGGCGGTGTAGATATTTCCATGTTTATAGAGATTGCGGTGTAGATATTTCCATGTTTATAGAGATAGCGGTGTAGGTATCTCCATGTGTATACAGATAGCGGTGTAGATATTTCCATGTTTATTCAGCTCACGTTGTTGATATTTCCATCGTTATACAGATGGCAGTGTAGATATTTCCATGTTTATACAGATATCGGTATCGTTATTTCCATGTTTACACAAATGGTGGTGTAGATATTTCCATGTTTATAGAGAAGGTGGTGTAGATATTTCCATGTTTATACAGATGACTGAGTAGATATTTCCAGGTTTATACAGATGTTGGTGTAAATATTTCCATGTTTATAGAGATAGCGCTGTAGATATTTCCATGTTTATACAGATAGCGGTGAGGATGTTTGCGTGTTCATACAGATAGCGGTGTTGATATTTTCATGTTTATACAGATAGCGGAGTAGATATTTCCATTTTTATGCACATAGCGGTGGAGATATTTGCATGTTTATACAGATGGCGGTGTAGATATTTCCATGTTTATACAGATAGCAGTGTAGATATTTCCAAGTTCATACAGATAGTGGTGTCGGTATTTCCATGTTTATACAGATATCGGTGTAGACATTTCCATGCTTATACAGAAAGCGGTGTAGTTATTTCCATGTTTATAGAGATAGCAGTGTAGATATTTCCATGTTTATACTCATGGAGGTGTAGATATTTCCAAGTTTATACAGATGACTGTGTAGATATTTCCATGTTTTTACAAATTGCGGTGTAGATATTTCCATGTTTATACAGATGGTGTTGTGGATTTTTCCATGATTATGCAGATGGCGGTGTTGAAGTTTCCATGTTTATACAGATAGCGGTGTAGATATTTCCATGTTTATTTATCTCGCGGAGTAGATATTTACATTTTACACAGATGGCATTGTAGATATTTCCATGTTCATTCAGATAGCGGTGTAGATATTTCCATATTTATACAGATGGCGGTGTAGATAGTTCCATGATTATGGAGATGGCAGTGTAGATATTTTCATGTTTATAGAGATGGCGGTGTAGATATTTACATGTTTATACAGATAGCGGTGTAGATATTTCCATGTTTATAGAGATAGCGGTGTATTTATTTCCATGTTCATAGAGATAACGGTGTAGATATTTCCTTGTTTATACAGACGGCAGTGTAGATATTTCCATGTTTATACAGATAGCGGTGTAGATAGTAGCCTGATTATGGAGATGGCAATGTAGATATTTTCATGATTATAGAGATGGCATTGTAGATATTTCCATGTTTATAGAGATAGCGGTGTAGGTATTTCTATGTTTACAGAGATTGCGGTATAGAAATTTCCATGTTTATGCAGATGGTTGTGTAGATATTTCCATGTTCATACAGATAGCGGAGTAGGTATTTCCATGTTTATACAGATAGCGGTGTAGATATTTCCATGTTTCCACAGATAACGTTGTAGATATTTCCATGTTTATAGAGATAGCGGTTTATGTATTTCCATGTTTACACAGATAGCGTTGTAGTTATTTCTAAATTTATAGAGATAGCGGTTTAGATATTTCCACTTTTATACAGATAGCGGTGTAGATATTTCCATGTTTATAGAGATAGCAGTGTAGATATTTCCATATTTAACGATATAGTGGTGAAGGTATTTCCATGTTTATACAGATATCGGTGTAGATATTTCCATGTTTATACAGATAGTGGTGTAGTAATTTCCATGTTTATAGAGATTGCGGTGTAGATATTTCCATGTTTATTCTGATGTCCGTGTAGATATTTCCATGTGTGTACAGATGGCAGTGTAGATATTTACATGTTTATACAGATGACTGAGTAGATATTTCCAGGTTTTTACAGAAGGCGGTTTAGATATTTCCATGTATATACAGATGGCCGTGTGGATATTTCCATGATTATACAGATGGCGGTGTTGATATTTACAAGTTTATACAGACGGTGGTGTAGATATTTCCATGTTTATACAGATGGCGATGTAGATATTTAGATGTTTATGCAGATAGCGGTGTAGGTATTTCCAAGTTTATAGAGATAGAGTTGTAGATATTTCCATATTTACACAGAAAGCGGTGTAGATATTTCCAAGTTTATACAGGTGAGTGTGTAGATATTTTGATCTTTTTACAAATGTCGGTGTAGATATTTCCATGTTTATACAGATGGCGGTGTAGATATTTCCATGTTTATAGAGATAGCGGTGTAGATATTTCCATGTTCATATAAACGGCCGTGTAGATATTTCCTTGTTTATGTAGATGGCTGTGTAGGTATTTCCATGTTTATGGAGATGGCAGAGTATATATTTCCATGTTTGTAGAGATAGCGGTGCTGATATTTCCATGATTATAGAGATAGCGGTGTAGGTATTTCCCTGTTTATAGAGATAGCGGTGTAGATACTTCCTTGTTTATACAGTTCACGGTGTAGATATTTACATGTTTATAAAGATGGAAGTGTAGATATATCCATGTTTATACAGATGGCGATGTAGATATTTCCATGTTTATACAGATAGCGGTGTAGATATTACCATGTTGATACAGATGACTTTGTATGTATATCCATGATTTACAGATGGCGGTGTAGTTATTCCATGTTTATACAGATACCGGTGTAGGTATTTGCATGTTTATACAGATAATGGTGTAGGTATTTCCATGTTTATACAGATAGCGGTGTAGATATTGCCATGTTTACAGAGATAGAGCTGTAGATATTTCAGTATTTGCACAGACAGTGGTGTAGATATTTCCATGTTTATACAGATGGCGGTGTAGATATTTCCATGTTGATACAGATGACTTTGTATGTATATCCATGTTTTTACAGATGGCGGTGTAGTTATTCCATGTTTATACAGATACCAGTGTAGGTATTTGCATGTTTATACAGATAATGGTGTAGGTATTTCCATGTTTATACAGATAGCGGTGTAGATATTGCCATGTTTACAGAGATAGAGCTGTAGATATTTCAGTATTTGCACAGACAGCGGTGTAGATATTTCCATGTTAATAGAGATAGCAGTGTAGATATTTCGATGTTTATACAGATGGCGGTGCAGGTATTTCCATGTTTATAGAGATAGCGGTGTAGATATTTCCATGTTTATACAGATGGCTGTGTAGGTATTTCCATATGTATACAGATGGCAGTGTAGATATTTCCATGTCTTACAGATGGCGGTGTAGATATTTCCATGTTTATACAGATACCGTTGTAGATATTTCCATGTTTATAGAGATGGCTGTGAAGATATTTCCATGTTTATACAGATGGCAGTGTAGTTATTTCCATGTTTACACAGATAGTGGTCTAGATATATCCATGTTTATGCAGATGACTGTGTAGGTAATTCCATGTTGATACAGATGGCGGTGTAGATATTTCCATGTTTATAGAGATAGCCATGTAGATATTTCCATGTTTATACAGCTAGCGGTGTAGACATTTCCACGTTTATAGAAATAGCCGTGTAGTTATTTCCATATTTCTTCAGATAGCGGTGTAGATATTTCCATTTTTATACAGACAGCGGTGTAGATATTTCCAGGTTTATACAGATTGCGGTGTAGGTATTTCCATGTTTATAGAGAGAGCGGTGTAGATATTTCCATGTTTATACAGATGGCTGTGTAGATATTTCCATGTGTATACAGATGGCAGTGTAGATATTTCCATGTTTATACACATGGTGGTGTAGATATTTCCAGGTTTATACAGATAGCGGTGTGACTATTTCCATGTTCTTATAGATAGCTTTGTAGATATTTCCATGTTTATAGAATGGCTGTGTAGATATTTCCGTGTTCATAGAGATTGCTGTTTAGATATTTCCACGTTTATAAAGATGACTGTGTAGGTATTTCCGTGTTTAAACAGATGGCGGTGTAGACATTTCCATGTATACAGACATAGCCATGTGGATATTTACATGTTTATACAGATAGCAGTGTAGATATTTTGATGTTTATAGAGATAGCAATGTAGATATATCTATATTTATACAAGTAGCAGTGTACATATCTCCATGTTTATACAGATAACAGTGTAGATATTTCCATGTTTATACACATAGCTGTGTAGATATTTCCATGTTTATACAGATAGCGGTGAAGTTATTTCCATGTTTACAGAGATAGCGCTGTAGATATTTCCATATTTGCACAGATTGCCGTGTAGATATTTCCATCATTACACAGCTAGCGGCGTAAATATTTCCATGTTTACACAGATAGCTGTGTAGATATTTCCATGTTTACACAGATAGTGTTTTAGATATTTCCATGTTTATACAGATAGCGGTGTAGATAATTCCATGCTTATAAACATAGCGGTGTAGATATTTCCATGTTTATAAAAATAGCGGTGGAGATATTTCCATGTTTGTGCAGATAGCGTTGGAGATATTTCCATGTTTATACAGATAGCATTGGAGATATTTACATGTTTATACAGATAGCGTTGTAGATATTTCCATGTTTATACAGTTAGCGGTGTAGATATTTCCATGTTTATACTGATCGTGGTGTAGATATTTACATCTTTATACAGATAGTGGAGTAGATATTTCCATGTTTATACAGATAGCGGTGTAGATATTTCCATGTTTATACAGATAACGGTGTAGCTACATCCATGTTTATATAAGTCGACGTGTAGGTATTTCCATGTTTATACAGATAGCAGTGAACATATTTCCATGTTTATACAGATGGCGGTGGAGATATTTCCATTTTTATACAGATAGCGGTGGAGAAATTTCCATGTTTATACAGATGGCGGTGTAGATATTTCCATGTTTATACAGATAACGTTGTAGATATTACCATGTTTATAGAGATGGCTGTGTAGATATTTCCATGTTTATACAGATGGCAGTGTAGGTTTTTCCATGTTTATACACATAGTGGTGTAGATATTTCCATGTTTATGCAGATGACTTTGTAGTTATTTCCATGTTGATACAGATGGCGGTGTATATATTTCCATGTTTATAGAGATAGCCATGTAGATATTTCCATGTTTATACAGCAAGCTGTGTAGACATTTCCATGTTTATAGAATTAACCGTGTAGATATTTCCATATTTATACAGATAACATTGTAGATATTTCCATGTTTATACAGATAGCGGTGGAGTTATTTCCATGTTTATACAGATAGCGGTGTAGATATTTCCATTTTTAAACAGATAGCAGTGTAGACAATTCCATGTATATAGAGATAGCGGTGTAGATATTTCCATATTTATACAGATAGCTGTGTAGATATTTCCATGTATATACAAATAGCGGTGTCGATATTTCCATGTTTATACAGATTGCGGTGTAGGTATTTCCATGTTTATATAGATAGCCGTGTATATATTTCCATGTTTATACAGATGACTGTGTAGATATTTCCATGTTTTTACAGATGGCATTGTAGATATTTACATGTTTATACAGATGGAGGTGTAGATATTTCCATGTTTATTCAGATGACTCTGTAGATATTTTCATGTTTTTATACATGGCGGTGTTGATAATTCCATGTTTATACAGATAGCGGTGTGGCTATTTCCATGTTTATACAGATAGCAGTGTAGGAATTTCCATGTTTATAGAGATAGCTTTGTAGGCATTTCCATGTTTATACAGATAGCGGTGTAGATATTTCCATGTTTATACAGATGGCAGTGTATATATTTCCATGTTTATACAGAGAGTGATGTAGATAATTCCATCTTTATACAGATGACTGTGGAGGTATTTCCATGTTTATACAGATGGCGGTGTAGATATTTCCATGTTTCTTGAGATAGCCAAAAAGATATTTAAATGTTTATACAGCTAGAGGTGTAAATATTTCCATGTTTATAGAGATAGCGGTGTAGATATTTCCATATATTTACAGATAGCGGTGTAGATACTTCCATGTTTATACAGATAGCGGTGTAGACATTTCAATGTTTATACAGAGTGCGGTGTAGGTATTTTCATGTTTATGGAGATAGCAGTGTAGATATTTCCATGTTTATACAGATGGCTCTGTAGATATTTTCGTGTTTATACAGATGGCAGTGTAGATATTTCCATGTTTATATAGATGGAGGTGTAGGTATTTCCATGTTTATACAGATGACAGTGTAGATATTTCCATGTTTTTACAGATGGCGGTGTAGATATTTCCATGTTTATACAGATGGCAGGGTTGATATTTCCATGTTTGTGCAGATAATGGTGTAGATATTTCCATGTTTATACAGATAGCGGTGTAAAATATTTCCATGTTTATTCAGATGGCGGTGTAGATACTTCCATTTTTATACTGGTAGCCGTGTAAATTCCATGTTTATGCAGATAGCGGTGTAGATATTTCCATGTTTTTACAGATGGCGGTGTAGATATTTCCATGATTATGCAGATAGCGGTGTGGCTACTTGCATGATTATAGAGATCGTGGTGTAGATATTTCCATATTTATACAGATAACGGTGTAGATATTTCCATGTTTATAGGGATAGCGGTGTAGATATTTCCATCTTTGCACAGAAATCGGTGCAGATATTTCCATCTTTACACAGATAGCGGTGTACATATTTCCATGTTTCCACAGATAGCGGTGTAGATATTTCCATGTTAACACAGATAGTGTTGTAGATATTTCCATGTTTATATAGATTGCGGTATAGATATTTCCATGTTTATAAAGATTGCGGTGCAGGTATTTCCATGTTTATACAGATAGCGGTGGAGATATTTCCATGTTTATACAGATAGCAATGTAGATATTTCCATGTTTATACAGATAGCGGTGGATATATTTCCATGTTTATAGAGATGGTGGTGTACATATTTCCATGTTTATAGAGATAGCCATGAAGATATTTCCATGTTTATACAGACAGCGGTGTAGATTTTCATGTTTATACAGATTGCGGTGTAGATATTTCCATGTTTATAAAGATAGCGGTGTAGATATTTCCATGTTTATAGAGAGAGCGGTGTAGACATTTCCATGTTTATTCAGATAGCGATGCAGATATTTCCAGGTTTATACAGATAGCGGTGTGGATATTTCCATGTTTATGCAGATAGTGGGGTAGATATTTCCATGTTTATACAGATAGCGGTGTACATATTTCCATGAGTATACAGATAGCGGTGGAGATATTTCCTTGTTTATACAGATAGCGGTGGATATATTTATATGTTTATACAGATGGCGCTGTAGATATTTCCAAGTTTATACAAATCGTGGTGTAGATATTTCCATGTTTATTCAGGTAGCGGTGTAGATATTTCCATGTTTATACCGATAGTGGTGTAGGTATTTCCATGTTTATAGAGATAGCATTGTAGATAATTCCATGTTTATACAAATGGCTGTGTAGATATTTTCATGTGTATATGGATTGCAGTGTAGGTATTTCCATGTGTATACAGATGGAGGTGTAGATATTTCCATGTTTATACAGATGATTGTGAATATATTTCCATGTTTTTACAGATGGTGGTGTAGATATTTCCATGTTTATAGATATTGCTATGTAGATACATGCATGTTTATATAGATGGCAGTGTAGATATTTCCAAGTTTATACAGATAGCGGTGTAGATATTTCCATGTTTATACAGATCGTGGTGTAGATATTTCCTTGTTTATACAGACAGCAGTGTAGATATTTTCATGTTTATAGAGATAGCAGTGTAGATATTTCTATTTTTACAGAGATAGCGGTGTAGATATTTCCATCTTTGCACAGATTGCAGTGTAGATATTTCCATCTTTACACAGATAGCGGTGTACATATTTCCATGTTTACACAGATAGCGGTGTAGATATTTCCATGTTTATACAGATCGTGGTGCAGATATTTTCATGTTTATACAGACAGCAGTGTAGACATTTTCATGTTTATAGACATAGCAGTGTAGATATTTCCATATTTACAGAGATAGCGGTGTAGATATTTCCATCTTTGCACAGATTGCGGTGTAGATATTTCCATCTTTACACAGATAGCGGTGTACATATTTCCATCTTTACACAGATAGCGGTGTACATATTTCCATGTTTACACAGATAGTATTGTAGATATTTCCATGTTTATACAGATAGCAGTGTCGATATTTCTATGTTTATAAAGATATCGGTGTAGATGTTTCCGTCTTTATACAGATAGCAGTGTAGATATTTCCATGTTTATACAGATGGTGGTGTAGGTATTTCCATATTTATAGAGAAAGCGGTGTAGATATTTCCGTGTTCATACAGACGGCAGTGTACATATTTCCTTGTGTATACAGATGGCAGTGAAGATATTTCCATGTTTATACAGATGTAGGTGTAGTTATTTCCATGTTTATACAGATTACAGAGTAGATATTTCCATGCTTTTACAGTTGGTGGTGTAGATATTTCCATGTTTATACAGATGGCAAGGTTGATATTTCCATGTTTGTGCAGATAATGGTGTAGATATTTCCATGTATATACAGATAGCGGTGTAAAATATTTCCATGTTTATTCAGATGGCGGTGTAGATACTTCCATTTTTATACTGGTAGCGCTGTAATTTCCATGTTTATACAGATAGCGGTGTAGATATTTCCATGTTTTTACAGATAGCGGTGTAGATATTTCCATGTTTATGCAGATAGCGGTGTGGCTACTTGCATGATTATAGAGATCGTGGTGTAGATATTTCCATATTTATACACATAACGGTGTAGATATTTCCATGTTTATAGAGATAGCGGTGTAGATATTTCCATCTTTGCACAGAAAGCGGTGCAGATATTTCCATCTTTACACAGATAGTGGTGTACATATTTCCATGTTTCCACAGATTGCGGTGTAGATATTTCCATGTTAACACAGATAGTGTTGTAGATATTTCCATGTTTATATAGATTGCGGTATAGATATTTCCATGTTTATAAAGATTGCGGTGCAGGTATTTCCATGTTTATACAGAAAGCGGTGGAGATATTTCCATGTTTATAAAGATAGCGATGTAGATATTTCCATGTTTATACAGATAGCGGTGGATATATTTCCATGTTTATAGAGATGGTGGTGTACATATTTCCATGTTTATACAGATAGCCATGAAGATATTTCCATGTTTATACAGACAGCGGTGTAGATTTTCATGTTTATACAGATTGCGGTGTAGATATTTCCATGTTTATAAAGATACCAGTGTAGATATTTCCATGTTTATAAAGATAGCGGTGTAGACATTTCCATGTTTATTCAGATAGCGATGCAGATATTTCCAGGTTTATACAGATAGCGGTGTGGATATTTCCATGTTTATACAGATAGTGGGGTAGGTATTTCCATGTTTATACAGATGGCTCTGTAGATATTTTCATGTGTATACAGATGGCAGTGTAGATGTTTCCATGTTTATACACATGGAAGTGTAGATTTTTCCATGTTTATAAAGATGACTGTGTAGGTATTTCCATGTTTATACAGACGGCGGTGTAGATATTTCCATGTTTATGGAGATAGCCATGTAGATATTTCCATCTTCATACAGATAGCAGTGCAGATATTTCTGTGTTTATGCTGATAGCGTTGGAGATATTTCCATGTTTATACAGATGGCGGTGTAGATATTTCCATGTTTATACAGATGGCAGTGTAGGTATTTCCATGTTTATACACATAGTGGTGTAGAAGTTTCCATGTTTATACAGATGACTGTGTAGGTATTTCCATGTTTATACAGATGTCGGTGTAGATATTTCCATGTTTATAGAGATAGCCATGTAGATATTTCCATGTTTATACAGATAGCTGTGTAGGCATTTCCATTTTTATACAGATAGCGTTTTAGATATTTCAATATAGAGAGAGCGGTGTAGATATTTCCATGTTTATACAGATAGCGGTGTAGATATTTCCATGTTTATACAGATAACGGGGTAGATATTTCCATGTTTACAGACATAGCGTAGTAGATATTTTGATGTTTGTACAGATTGCGGTGTACATATTTTCATCTTTACACAGATATTGGTGTACATATTTCTATGTTTACACAGATAGCTGTGCAGATATTTCCATGTTTACACAGATATTGTTGTAGATATTCCCATGTTTATAGAGATAGCGGTGTAGATATTTCCATGTTTATAAAGATAGCGGTGTAGATATTTCCACGTTTACACAGATAGCGGTGTAGATATTTCCATGTTTATGCAATCGAATGTGTAGATATTTCCATGTTTATGCAATCGAATGTGTAGATATTTCCATGTATATACAGATGGCGGTTTAGATATTTCCATGTTCCTAGAGAGAGCCAAGTAGATATTTCCACGTTTATACAGCTAGCGGTGTAGATATTTCCTTGTTTATAGAGATAGCGGTGTAGATATTTCCATATTTTTACAGATAGCAGTGTAGATACTTCCACGTTTATAGAGATTGCGGTGTAGATATTTCCATGTTTATGCAGATTGCGGTGTGGGTATATCCAAGTTTATGGAGATAGCGGTGTAGATATTTCCATGTTTATACAGATGGCTGTGTAGATATTTCCATGTGTATACAGATGACGGTGTAGATATTTCTATGTTTATACACATGGAGATGTAGATATTTCCATGTTTTTACAGATGAGTGCGTAGATATTTCCATGTTTTTACAGACGGCGGTGCAGATATTTCCATGTTTATACAGATAGCGGTGTGGCTATTTCCATGTTTATACAGATAGCTCTGTAGATATCTCCATGTTTATTGTGATGGCTGTGTAGCTATTTCCATGTTTATACAGATGGCTGTGTAGATATTTCCATGTTTATACAGATGGCAGTGTAGATATTTCCATGTTTATACAGATAGTGGTGTAGATTTTTCCATGTTCATACAGATGACTGTGTAGGTATTTCCATGTTTATACAGATGGCGGTGTAGATATTTCCATGTTTATAGAGATAGCCATGTAGATGTTTCCAGGATTATACAGATAGCAGGGCAGATATTTCCATGTTTATACAGATAGCGGTGTAGATATTTCCATGTTTACAGAGATAGCGGTGTAGATATTTCCATATTTACAGATATGGTGGTGTAGATATTTCCATATTTGCCCATATTGGGGTGTAGATATTTCCATCTTTACACAGATAGCGGTGTACATATTTCCACGGTTACACAGATAGCTGTGAAGATATTCCCATGCTTACACAGAAAGTGTTGTAGGTATTTCCGTGTTTATACAGGTAGCGGTGTAGATATTTCCAAGTTTATAGATATTGCTATGTAGATATTTGCATGTTTATACAGATGGCAGTGTAGATATTTCCGTGTTTATACAGATAGTTTTGTAGATATTTCCAAGTTTATACAGACAGCGGTGTAGATATTTCCATGTTTATACAGATCGTGGTGTAGATATTTCCATGTTTATGCAGAGAGCAGTGTAGATATTGTCATGTTTATAGAGATAGCAGTGTAGATATTTCTATGTTTATAGAGATAGCGGTGTAGATATTTCCATCTTTGCACAGATTGCGGTGTAGAAATTTCCATCTTTACACAGATAGTGGTGTACATATTTCCATGTTTACACAGTTAGCGGTGTAGATATTTCCATGTTTACACAGATATTGTTGTAGATATTTCCATGTTTATACAGATAGCAGTGTAGATATTTCTATGTTTATAAAGATCGCGGTGTAGATGTTTCCATCTTTTTACAGATAGCGGTGTAGATATTTCCATGTTTATACAGATGGCGGTGTAGGTATTTCTATATTTATAGAGATAGCGGTGCAGTTATTTCCGTGTTCATACAGACGGTAGTGTACATATTTCATTGTGTATACAGATGTCAGTGTAGATATTTCCATGTTTATACAGATGGAGGTGTAGTTATTTCCATGTTTATACACATGACAGTGTAGATATTTCCATGTTTTTACAGATGGCGGTGTAGTTATTTCCATGTTTATACAGATAGCGGTGTAAAATATTTCCGTGTTTTTTCAGATGGCCGTGTAGATACTTCCATTTTTATACTGGTAGCGGTGTAATTTCCACGTTTATACAGATAGCGGTGTAGATATTTCCATGTTTGTACAGATGGCGGTGGAGATATTTCCATGTTTATGCAGATAGCGGTGTGGCTATTTCCATGTCTATAGAGATCGTGGTGTAGATATTTCCATATTTATACAGATGACGGTGTAGATATTTCCATGTTTATAGAGATAGCGGTGTAGATATTTCCATATTTGCACAGATAGCGGTGTAGATATTTCCATCTTTACACACATAGCGGTGTACATATTTCCATGTTTCCACAGATAGTGGTGTAGATATTTCCATGTTAACACAGATAGTGTTGTAGATATTTCCATGTTTATACAGATTGCAGTATAGATATTTCCATGTTTATAAAGATTGTGGTGCAGATATTTCCATGTTTATACAGATAGCGGTGGAGATTTTTCCATGTTTACACAGATAGCGATGTGGATATTTCCATGTTTATACAGATAGCGGTGGATATATTTCCATGTTTATACAGATGGTGGTGTAGATATTTCCATGTTTATAGAGATAGCCAGGTAGATATTTCCATGTTTATACAGATAGCGGTGAACATATTTCCATGAGTATGCAGATAGCGGTGGAGATATTTCCATGTTTATACAGATAGCGGTGGAGATATTTCCATGTTTATACAGATGGCCGTGTAGATATTTCCAAGTTTCTACAAATCGTGGTGTAGATATTTCCATGTTTATTCAGATAGCGGTGTAGATATTTCCATGTTTATACCGATAGCGTTGTAGGTATTTCCATGTTTATAGAGATAGCGGTGTAGATAATTCCATGTTTATACAGATGGCTGTGTAGATATTTCCATGTGTATACGGATGGCAGTGTAGATATTTCCATGTGTATACAGATGGAGTTGTAGATATTTCCATGTTTATACAGATGACTGTGAAGATATTTCCATGTTTTTACAGATGGTGGTGTAGATATTTCCATGTTTATAGATATTGCTGTGTAGATATTTGCATGTTTATACAGATGGCAGTGTAGATATTTCCATGTTTATACATATAGTGTTGTAGATATTTCCATGTTTATACAGATGGCTGTGTAGGTATTTCCATGTTTATACAGTTGGTGGTGTAGATATTTCCATGTTTGTAGAGATATCCATGTAGATATTTCTATGTTTATACAGATAACGGTGTAGACATTTCCATGTTTATAGAGATAGCAGTGCATATATTTCCATATTTATACAGATAGCGGTGTATATATTTCAGTGTTTATGCAGGTAGCGGTGGAGATATTTCCATGTTTATACAGATAGCGGTGTAGATATTTCCATGTTTACACAGATGGTGGTGTAGATATTTCCATGTTTACACAGATAGCATTGTAGATATTTCCATGTTTATACAGATAGCGGTGTACATATTTCTATGTTTATACAGATAATGGCGTAGATGTTTCCATGTTCATACAGATACCAGTGGAGATATTTCCATGTTTATACCGATCGCGTTGTATATATTTCCATGTTTATAGATATAGCGGTGTTGATAATTCCATATTTATACAGATAGCGGAGTAGAGATTTCCATGTTTATTCAGATGACGGCGTAGATATTTCCATGTTTATACAGATAGCAGTGTAGATATTTCCATGTTTATACAGTTAGCGTTGCAGATATTTCCATGTTTATACAGATCATGGTGTCGATATTTCCATGTATATACAGATAGAGGTATAGATATTTCCATGTTTATAGAGATGGCTTTGTAGATATTTCCATGTGTATACAGATGGCAGTGTAAATATTTCCATGTTTAGACATATAGTGGTGTAGATATTTCCACGTTTATACAGATGACTGAGTAGTTATTTTCATGTTTGTACAGATGGCGGTTTAGATATTTCCATGTTTATAAAGATAGCGGTGTAGACATTTCCATGTTCATAGAGATAGCGGTGTAGATATTTCCATATTTATACAGATAGCTGTGTAGATATTTCCATGTTTATACATATAGAGGTGTAGATATTTCCAAGTTTATGCAGATGTCGGTGTAGATATTTCCATCTTTCTACAGATGGCAGGGTAGATATTTCTATGTTTATAGAGATGGCAGTGTTGATAATTCCATGTTTATACAGAAGGCGGTGAAGTTATTTCCATGTTTATGCTGATGGCGGTGTAGATATTTAAATGTTCATAGAGATGGCGGTGTAGATATTTCAGGGTTTGTAGAGATAGCGTTGTAGATAATTCCATGTTTATAGAGACGGCGGTGTAGGTATTTCCATGTTTATAGAGATAGTGTTGTAGATATTTCCATGTTTATACAGATAGAGCTGTAGATATTTCCATGTTTATACAGATAGTGGTGTGGGTATTTCCATGATTATACAGATAGCGGTGTAGAAATTTCCATGTTTCCACAGTTGGCAGTGTAGATTGTTCCATGTTTATGGAGATGGCTGTGTAGATATTTTCATGTTTACAGAGATGGCGGTGTAGATATTTCCATGTTTATACAGATTGCCGTGTAGATATTTCCATGTTTATAGAGATTTCGGTGTAGATGTTTCCATGTTTATACTGATAGTGGTGGAGATATTTCCATGTTTATACAGATCGTGGTGTAGATATTTCCATGTTTATGGAGATAGCGGTGTAGATATTTCCATATTTATACAGATAGCGGTGTGGATATTTCCATATTTATTCAGATGGCGTTGTAGATATTTCCAAGTTTATACAGATGTTGGTGTAGATATTTCTATGTTTATACTGATAGTGGTGTAGATATTTCCACGTTTATACAGATAGTGGTGTAGATATTTCCATGTTTATACAGATAGCGGTTTAGATGTCTCCATGTTTACAGAGATAGTGGTGTAGATATTTCCATATTTACCCAGATTGTGGTGTAGATATTTTCATCTTTACACAGACAGCGGTGTACATATTTCCATGTTTACACAGATAGCTGTGTAAATATTTCCATGTTTACAAAGATAGTATTGAAGATAGTTCCATGTTTATACAGATAGCGTTTTAGATATTTCCATGTTTTTACAGATAGCGGTGGAGATCTTTCCATGTTTATACAGATGGCCGTGGAGATATTTCCATCTTTATACAGATGGCGGTGTAGATATTTCCAAGTTTATACAGATAGCAGTATAGATATTTCCATGTTTATTCAGATAGCGGTGTAGATATTTGCATGTTTATACAGGTAGAGGTGTAGATATTTCCATGTTTATACAGATCGTGGTGTAGATATTTCCATGTTTATGCAGATGGCGGTGTAGATATTTCCATGTTTATAGAGATGGCGGTGTAGATATTTCTATGATTATAGAGATAGAGGTGTAGATAATTCCATGTTTATAGAGATGGTGGTGTAGATATTTCCATGTTTATATAAATAGTGGTGTAGATATTTCCATGTTTATACACATAGCGGTGTAGACATTTCCATGTTTATTCAGTTCGCGGTCTAGATATTTCCATGTTTATATTGATCGTGGTGTGTATATTTCCATGTTTATACAGATAGCGGTGGAGATATTTCCATGTTTATACAGATCGTGGTGTAGATATTTCCATGTTTATGGAGATAGCGGTGTAGATATTTCCATATTTATACAGATAGCGGTGTAGATATTTCCATGTTTATTCAGATGGTGGTGTAGATATTTCCATGTTTATAGAGTTGGTGTAGATATTTCCATGTTTTCACTGATAATGTTGTAGATATTTTCATGTTTATACAGATAGCGGTGTAGATATTTCCATGTTTATAGAGATAGCGGTGTAGATATTTCCATGTTTATACAGATACCGGTGCAGATATTTCCAAGTTTATACAGATTGCGGTGGAGATATTTCCATGTTTAGACAGATGGCGGTGTAGTTATTTCCATGTATATACAGATAGCGGTGTGGATATTTCCATGTTTATACAGACAGTGGTGTAGATATTACCATGTTTACACAGATAGCGGTTTAGATATTTCCATCTTTGCACAGATTGCGTTGTAGATATTTCCATCTTTACAAAGATAGCGGTGTAGAGATTTCCATGTTTACAGAGATTGCGGTGTAGGTATTTCCATGTTTACACAGATAGTGGTGTAGATGTTTCCATGTTTATACAGATAACTGTGTAGGTATTTCCATGTTTATACAGATGGCAGTGTAGATATTTCTATGTTTATACAGAGGGCGGTGCAGATATTTTCATGTTATATAGAGATGGCGGTGTAAATATTTCCATTTTTATACAGATCGTGGTGTATATGTTTCCATGTTTATACAGATGTTTGCACAGATTGCGGTGCAGATATTTCCATCTTTACAAAAATAGCGGTGTAGATATTTCCATGTTTACACTGATAGCTGTGTAGACATTTCCATGTTTACACAGATAGCGTTGTAGATATTTCCATGTTTATATTGATAGCGGTGTAGATATTTCCATAACTATACAGATAGCTCTGTAGATGTCACCATGTTTATACAGATGATTGTGCAGGTATTTCCTTGTTTATACAGATTGCGGTGTAGATATTTCCATGTTTTTACAGATGACGGCATAGATATTTCCATGTATATACAGATAGCATTGTGGATATTTCCATGTTTATACAGACACTGGTGTAGATATTACCATGTTTACACAGATAGCGGTTTAGATATTTCCATCTTTGCACAGATTGCGGTGTAGATATTTCCATCTTTACAAAGATAGCGGTGTAGATATTTCCATGTTTACACAGATTGCGGTGTAGATATTTCCATGTTTACACAGATATTGGTGTAGATGTTTCCATATTTATACAGATAACTGTGTAGGTATTTCCATGTTTATACAGATGACAGTGTAGATATTTCTATGTTTATACAGATGGCGGTGCAGATATTTTCATGTTTATACAGATGTCGGTGTAGATATTTCCATTTTTATACAGATCGTGGTGTATATGTTTCCATGTTTATACAGAGAGCGGTGTAGGTATTTCCATGTTTACACAGATAGTGTTGTAGATATTTCCATGTTTATACAGACAACGGTGTAGATATTTCCATGTTTATACAGATCGCGGTGGAGATATTTCCATGTTTATACATATCGTGGTGTAGATATTTCCATGTTTATGGAGATAGCGGTGTAGATATTTCCATATTTATACAGATAGCGGTGTAGATATTTCCATGTTTATTCAGATGGCGGTGTAGATATTTCCATATTTACACAGATCGCTTTGTAGATATTTCCACGTTTATACTGACAGTGGTGTAGATATTTCTATGTTTATACAGATAGTTGTGCAGATATTTCCATGTTTACACAGATAGCGGTGTAGATATCTCCATATTTACAGAGATGGCGGTGTAGATAATTCCATATTTGCCCAGATTGTGTTGTAGATATTTCCATCTTTACACAGATAGCGGTGTACATATTTCCATGTTTACACAGATAGCTGTGTAGATATTTCCATGTTTACACAGATAGTGTTGTAGATATTTCCATGTTTATACAGATAGCGGTGGAGATCTTTCCATGTTTATACAGATGGCCATGGAGATATTTCCCTGTTTATACAGAAGGCGGTGTAGATATTTCCAAGTTTATACAGGTAGCGGTGTAGATATTTCCATGTTTATACAGATAGTGGTGTAGATATTTGCAAGTTTATACTGGTAGAGGTGTAGATATTTCCATGTTTATACAGATCGCGGTGTAGATATTTCCATGTTTATGCAGACGGCGGTGTAGCTATTTCCATGTTTATACAGATGGAGGTGTAGATATTTCTATGTTTATAGAGATAGCGGTGTAGATAATTCCATGTTTATAGAAATGGTGGTGTAGGTATTTCCATATTTATAAAGATAGTGGAGTAGATATTTCCATGTTTATTCATATAGCAGTGTAGATATTTCCATGCTTTTACAGATAGTGGTGTTGATATTTCCATGTTTATACACATAGCGGTGTAGACATTTCCATGTTTATTCTGCTCACGGTGCAGGTATTTCCATGTTTCTACAGATGGCAGTGTAGGTATTTCCATGTTTATGCAAATAGCGGTGTAGATATTTCCATGTTTATACAGATAGCAGTGTATATCTTTCCATGTTTATAGAGATAGCGGTGTAGGTATTTCCATGTGTATTCAGATAGTGGTGCAGATATTTCCAAGTTTATACTGATGGCTGTGTAGATATTGCCATGAGTATACACATGGCAGTGTAGATATTTCCATGTTTATGGAGATGGTGGTGTAGATATTTCCAAGTATATACACATGACTGTGTAGATATTTCCATATTTATACAGATACCGGTGAAGATATTTCCATGTTTATAGAGATAGCGGTATAGATATTTCCATATTTATACAGATAGCGGTGCAGATATTTCCACGTTTATAGAGACAGTGGTGTTGGTATGTCCATGTATATACAGATAGCGTTGTAGATATTTCCATGTTTATACAGCTCGCGGTGTAGGTATTTCCATCTTTATAGAGATGTCAGTGTAGGTATTTCCATGTTTTTCCAGATAGTGGTGTAGATATTTCCATGTTTATGCAGATAGCGGTATAGGTTTTCCATGTTTATAGAGATAGCGGTGTAGATAGTTCCATGTTTACACAGATGACTGTGTAGTCTTTTCCATGTGTATTCAGATGGCAGTGTAGATATTTCCATGTTTATAAAGATAGCGGTGTAGATATTTCTATGTTTACACAGATTGCGGTGGAAATATTTCCATGTTTATACAGATAGCGATGTAAATATTTCCATGTTTATACAGATAGTGGAGTAGATATATCCATGTTTATACAGATAGCGGTGTAGACATTTCCATGTTTATACAGATAGCGGTGTAGATATTTCCTTGTTTATACAGATAGCGGTGGAGATATTTCCATGTTTAGACAGATAGCGGTGGAGATATTTCAATGTTTATACAGGTGACTGTGTAGATATTTCCATGTGTATACAGATGGCAGTGTAGATATTTCCATCTTTATACAGATGGCAGTGTACACAATTCCATGTTTATACAGATTGCGGTGTGGCTATTTTCATGTTTATAGAAATAGCGGTGAAGGTATTTCCATGTTTATAGAGATGGCTGTGTAGATAATTACATGTTTACACAGATGACTGTGTAGGTATTTCCATGTATATCCAGAAGGCAGTGTTGATATTTCAATGTTTATAGATATAGCGGTTTACTTATTTCCATGTTTATACAGATGGCAGTGTAGATGTTTCCATGTTTATACAGAGGGCGGTGAAGATATTTCCATATTTTTAGGGATAGCCATTTAGATATTTCCATGTTTATACAGATAGCGGTGTTGACATTTCCATGTTTATAGAGATAGCGGTGTAGATATTTCCATATTTATGCAGATAGCGGAGTAGATATTTCCATGTTTATACAGATAGCAGTGTAGATATTAACATGTTTATACAGATAGCGGTGTAGGTATATCCATGTTTATACAGATTGTGGTGTAGATATTTCCATGTTTATACAGATAGCGGTGTAGCTATTTCCATGTTTATACAGATAGTGGTGTAGATATTTCCATGTTTACAGAGATAGAGGTGTAGATATTTCCATATTCACACAGTTTGCGGTGTACATATTTCCATATTTAAACCGACAGCTGTGAAGATATTCCCTTGTTTACACAGATACTACTGTAGATGTTTCCATGTTTATAGAGATTGCAGTGTACATATTTCCATGTTTATAAAGATAGCGATGTAGATATTTCCATGTTTATGCAGATAGCGGTGGAGATATTTCCATGTTTATATAGATAGCGCTGTAGATATTTGCTTGTTTATACAGATAGCGGTGTAGATATTTCCATGTTTATACAGATAGCGGTGTAGATATTTCCATGTTTATACAGATAGCGGTGGAGTTATTTCCTTGTTTATAGAGATAGCGGTGTAGATATTTCCATGCTTATAGAGATACCGGTGTAGATATTTCCATGTTTATACTGTTAGTGGTGTAGATATTTCCATGTTTATTCAGATGGTGGTGAAGATATTTCCACGTTTTTACAGATTGCGGTGTAGGTATTTCCATGTTTATACAGATAGCAGTGTAGACATTTCCATGTTTATACAGAGAGTGGTGTAGATATTACCATGTTTACAGAGATAGCGGTGTAGATATTTCCATCTTTTCACAGATTGCGGTGTAGATATTTCCTACTTTACAAAGATAGCGGTGTAGATATTTCCACCTTTGCACAGATTGCTGTGTAGATATTTCCATCTTTACACAGATAGCAGTGTAGATATTTCCATGTTTACACAGATAGCGTTGTAGATATTGGCATGTTTATACAGATAGCGGTGTAGATATTTCCATGTTTATGAAGATAGCGGTGTAGATGTTTCTATGTTTATACTGATAACGGTGGAGATATTAGCATGGTTATACAGATGGCGGTGTAGATATTTCCATGTTTTCACAGATGGCGCTGTAGATATTTCCATGTTTATACAGATGACTGTGTTGTTATTTCCATGTTTATACAGAAGGCGGTTTAGTTATTTCCATATTTATAGAGTTAGCCTTTTAGATATTTCCATGTTTAAACACATAGCGGTATAGACATTTCCATGTTTATAGAGATAGCGGTGTAGATATTTCCATTTTTATACAGATCTCGGTGTAGATATTTGCATGCTTATACAGTTAGCGGTGTAGTTATTTCCATGTTTATACAGATAGCAGTATAGATATTTCCATTTTTATACAGATCGTGGTGTAGATGTTTCCATGTTTATATAGATAGCGGTGTAGATATTTCCATGTTTATACAAGTAGCGGTGTAGATATTTCCAAGTTTATACAGGTCGCGGTGTAGACATTTCCATCTTTCCACAGATGGCAGTGTAGATATTTCTATGTTTATACAGATGGCGGCATAGACATTTCCATGTTTACAGATGGCGGTGTTGATATTTCCATGTGTATACAGATCACGGTGCAGATATTTCCATGTTTATACAGATCATCGAGTAGATATTTCCATGTATAAACAGATGTCTGTGTATATATTTCCATGTTTAAACAGATGGCGGTGTAGATATTTCCTTGTGTATAGAAATAGCGGTGTAGTTATTTCCATGTGTATACAGATCACGGTGTAGATATTTCCATGTTTATACAGATCATGGAGTAGATATTTCCATGTTTATACAGATCACGGTGTTGATATTACCATGTTTATAGGGATAGCGGTGCAAATATTTCCACATTTATGCAGATAGCGGTGTAGTTATTAGCATGTTTATACAGATAGCGGTGTAGATATTTCCATGTATAAACAGATGTCTGTGTATATATTTCCATGTTTAAACAGATGTCGGTGTAGATATTTCCTTGTTTATACAAATAGCGGTGTAGTTATTTCCATGTTTATACAGACAGCGGTGTAGATATTTCCTAGTTTATACAAATAGCGGTGTAGATATTTCCATCTTTATTTAGATCACGGTGTAGATATTTCCTTGTTTATACAAATAGCGGTATAGTTATTTCCATGTTTATACAGATAGCGGTGTAGACATTTCCATGTATATACAGATGGCTGTGTAGATATTTCCATGTTTATACAGATGGCTGTGTAGATATTTCCATGTTTATACAGATGACTTTGTAGGTATTTCCATGTTTATACAGATGGCGGTGTAGATAGTTCCATGTTTATAGAGATAGCTGTGTAGATATTTTCATGTTTATACAAATAGCGGTGTAGATATTTCCATGTTTATACAGATCGCGGTGGAGATATTTCCATGTTGATGGAGATAGCGGTGTAAATATTTCCATATTTATACAGATAGTGGTGTAGATATTTCCATGTTTCTACAGATAGCGGTGTAGATATTTCCATCTTTATTCAGAGAGTGCTGTACATATTTCCATGTTTAAACAGATCACTGTGTAGATATTTCCATGTTTATGCAGATAACGTTGCAGATATTTCCATCTTTATACAAACGGTGGTGCAGATATTTCCATGTTCCTACACATGACTGTGTTGGTATTTCCATGTTTATACAGATGGCGGTGGAGATATGTCCATGTTCATAGAGATATCGGTGTTGATTTTTCCATGTTTATACAGATAGCGTTGTGGATATTTCCATATTTATACAGATAGGGGTGTAGATATTTCCACGTTTATAGAGATGGCGGTTTAGATATTTCCATGTTTATACTGATCACGGTGTAGATATTTCCATGTTTATACAGATCGTGGTGTAGATATTTCCATGTTTATACAGATCATTGTGTAGATATTTCCATGTTTATACAGATCGCGGTGTTGATATTACCGTGTTTATAGGGATAGCGGTGCAAATATTTCCACATTTATACAGATAGCGGTGTAGATATTAGCATGTTTATACAGATAGCGGTGTAGATATTTCCATGTATAAACAGATGTCTGTGTAGATATTTCCATGTTTAAACAGATGGTGGTATAGATATTTCCTTGTTTATAAAAATAGCGCTGTATTTGTTTCCATGTTTATACAGATAGCGTTGTAGATATTTCCATGTATATACAAACGGCTGTGTAGATATTTCCATGTTTATACAGATGGCTGTGTAGATATTTCCATGTATATACAGATGACTTTGTAAGTATTTCCATCGTTATACAGATTGAGGTGTAGATATTTGCATGTTTATAGAGATAGCTGTGTAGATATTTCCATGTTTATACAGATAGCTGTGTTGATATTTCCATGTTTATACAGACTGCGGTGTAGATATTTCCATGTTTATACAGATCGTGGTGTAGATATTTCCATGTTCCTACACATGACTGTGTTGGTATTCCCATGTTTATACAGATGGCTTTGTAGATATTTCCATGTTTATAGAGATAGCGGTGTAGATATTTCTATGTTTATACAGATAGCGGTGTAAATATTTCCATGTTTATGCAGATCGTGGTGTAGATATTTCCATGTTTATACATATACCGGTGTAGAAATTTCCATGTTTATACAGACCACAGTGTAGATATTTCCATGTTTATACAGATAGTGGTGTAGATATTTCCATGTTTGTACAGATGGCGGTGTTGATGTTTACATCTATACACAGATTGCCGTGTAGGTATTTCCATGTGTATACAGATGGAATTGTAGATATTTCCATGTGTATACAGATGGAATTTTAGATATTTCGATGTTTATACAGATGGTGGTGTAGATATTTCCATGTTTATACAGATGACTGTATAGGTATTTCCATGTTTTTACAGATGGCATTGTAGATATTTCCATGTTGATAGAGATAGCAGTGTAGATATTTCCATGTTTATACAGATGGCGGTGTACATATTTCCATGTTTATAGAGATAGCGGTGTAGGTATTTCCATATTTATACAGATAACGGTGTAGATATTTCCATGTTTATACAGATAGCAGTGTAAATATTTCCATGTTTATACAGATCACGGTGTAGACATTTCCATGTTTATAGAGATAGTGGTGTAGATATTTCCATGCTTATACGGATAGCGGTTTAGATATTTCCATGTTTATACAGACCGCGGTGTAGATATTTCCATGTTTATACAGATAGCAGTGTAGATATTTCCATGTTTGTACAGATGGCGGTGTTGATATTTCCATCTATACAGAGATGACCGTGTAGATATTTCCATGATTATACAGACGGCGGCGCAGATATTTCCATGGATATGTAGATGGCGGTGTAGATATTTCCATGTTTATAGAGATAGCGGTGTAGTTATCTCCATGTTTATATAGATAGCGGTGTAGATATTTCCATGTATATACACACGGCTGTGTAGATATTTCCATGTTTATACAGTTGGCTGCGTAGATATTTCCATGTTAATACTGATAACTTTGTAAGTATTTCCATGTTTATACAGATGGCGGTGTAGATATTTCGATGTTTATAGAGATAGCAGTGGAGATATTTCCATGTTTATAGAGATAGCGGTGTAGATATTTCCACGTTTATACTGATCGCGGTGTAGATATTTCCATGTTTATAGAGATGGCGGTGTAGATAATTCCATGTTCATAGAGATAGCGATGTTGATTTTTCCATGTTTATAAAGATAGCGGTGTGGACATTTCCATGTTTATACAGATAGGGGTGTAGATATTTCCAAGTTTAAAGAGATGGCGGTGTAGATATTTCCATGTTTATACAGATCACGGTGTAGATATTTCCATGTTTATAGAGATCACGGTGTAGATATTTCCATGTTTATACAGATCATGGTGTAGATATTTCCATGTTTATACAGATCACGGTGTTGATATTACCATGTTTATAGGGATAGCGGTGCAAATATTTCCATATTTATGCAGATAGCGTTGTAGTTATTAGCATGTTTATACAGATAGCGGTGTAGATATTTCCATGTATAAACAGATGTCTGTGTATATATTTCCATGTTTAAACAGATGTCGGTGTAGATATTTCCTTGTTTATACAAATAGCGGTGTAGTTATTCCCATGTTTATACAGATAGCGGTGTACATATTTCCTTGTTTATACAAATCGCGGTGTAGATATTTCCATGTTTGTATAGATCACGGTGTAGATATTTCCTTGTTTATACAAATAGCGGTGTAGTTATTTCCATGTTTATACAGATAGCGGTGTAGACATTTCCATGTATATACAGATGGCTGTGTAGATATTTCCATGTTTACACAGATAGCGTTGTAGATATTTCCATGTGTATACAGATAGCGGTGTAGATATTTCCATGTTTATACAGATAGCGGTGTAGATATTTCTATGTTTATACAGATAGCGGTGGAGATATTTCCCTGTTTATACAGATAGTGATGTAGATATTTCCATGTTTATACAGATAGCGGTGTAGATATTTCCATGTTTATAGAGATAGCAGTGTAGACATTTCCATGTTTATACAGAGAGTGGTGTAGATATTACCATGTTTACAGAGATAGCGGTGTAGATATTTCCATCTTTTCACAGATTGCGGTGTAGATATTTCCTACTTTACAAAGATAGCGGTGTAGATATTTCCACCTTTGCACAGATTGCTGTGTAGATATTTCCATCTTTACACAGATAGCAGTGTAGATATTTCCATGTTTACACAGATAGCGTTGTAGATATTGGCATGTTTATACAGATAGCGGTGTAGATATTTCCATGTTTATGAAGATAGCGGTGTAGATGTTTCTATGTTTATACTGATAACGGTGGAGATATTAGCATGTTTTTACAGATGGCGTTGTAGATATTTCCATGTTTTCACAGATGGCGCTGTAGATATTTCCATGTTTATACAGATGACTGTGTTGTTATTTCCATGTTTATACAGAAGGCAGTTTAGTTATTTCCATATTTATAGAGTTAGCCTTTTAGATATTTCCATGTTTAAACACATAGCGGTATAGACATTTCCATGTTTATAGAGATAGCGGTGAAGATATTTCCATTTTTATACAGATCTCGGTGTAGATATTTGCATGTTTATACAGTTAGCGGTGTAGTTATTTCCATGTTTATACAGATAGCAGTATAGATATTTCCATTTTTATACAGATCGTGGTGTAGATGTTTCCATGTTTATATAGATAGCGGTGTAGATATTTCCATGTTTATACAAGTAGCGGTGTAGATATTTCCAAGTTTATACAGGTCGCGGTGTAGACATTTCCATCTTTCCACAGATGGCAGTGTAGATATTTCTATGTTTATACAGATGGCGGCATAGACATTTCCATGTTTACAGATGGCGGTGTTGATATTTCCATGTGTATACAGAACACGGTGTAGATATTTCCATGTTTATACAGATCATCGAGTAGATATTTCCATGTATAAACAGATGTCTGTGTATATATTTCCATGTTTAAACAGATGGCGGTGTAGATATTTCCTTGTGTATAGAAATAGCGGTGTAGTTATTTCCATGTGTATACAGATCACGGTGTAGATATTTCCATGTTTATACAGATCATGGAGTAGATATTTCCATGTTTATACAGATCACGGTGTTGATATTACCATGTTTATAGGGATAGCGGTGCAAATATTTCCACATTTATGCAGATAGAGGTGTAGTTATTAGCATGTTTATACAGATAGCGGTGTAGATATTTCCATGTATAAACAGATGTCTGTGTATATATTTCCATGTTTAAACAGATGTCGGTGTAGATATTTCCTTGTTTATACAAATAGCGGTGTAGTTATTTCCATGTTTATACAGACAGCGGTGTAGATATTTCCTAGTTTATACAAATAGCGGTGTAGATATTTCCATCTTTATTTAGATCACGGTGTAGATATTTCCTTGTTTATACAAATAGCGGTATAGTTATTTCCATGTTTATACAGATAGCGGTGTAGACATTTCCATGTATATACAGATGGCTGTGTAGATATTTCCATGTTTATACAGATGGCTGTGTAGATATTTCCATGTTTATACAGATGACTTTGTAGGTATTTCCATGTTTATACAGATGGCGGTGTAGATAGTTCCATGTTTATAGAGATAGCTGTGTAGATATTTTCATGTTTATAAAGATAGCGGTGTAGATATTTCCATGTTTATACAGATCGCGGTGTAGATATTTCCATGTTGATGGAGATAGCGGTGTAAATATTTCCATATTTATACAGATAGTGGTGTAGATATTTCCATGTTTCTACAGATAGCGGTGTAGATATTTCCATCTTTATTCAGAGAGTGCTGTACATATTTCCATGTTTAAACAGATCACTGTGTAGATATTTCCATGTTTATGCAGATAACGTTGTAGATATTTCCATCTTTATACAAACGGTGGTGCAGATATTTCCATGTTCCTACACATGACTGTGTTGGTATTTCCATGTTTATACAGATGGCGGTGTAGATATGTCCATGTTCATAGAGATATCGGTGTTGATTTTTCCATGTTTATACAGATAGCGTTGTGGATATTTCCATATTTATACAGATAGGGGTGTAGATATTTCCACGTTTATAGAGATGGCGGTTTAGATATTTCCATGTTTATACAGATCACGGTGTGGATATTTCCATGTTTATACAGATCGTGGTGTAGATATTTCCATGTTTATACAGATCATTGTGTAGATATTTCCATGTTTATACAGATCGCGGTGTTGATATTACCGTGTTTATAGGGATAGCGGTGCAAATATTTCCACATTTATACAGATAGCGGTGTAGATATTAGCATGTTTATACAGATAGCGGTGTAGATATTTCCATGTATAAACAGATGTCTGTGTAGATATTTCCATGTTTAAACAGATGGTGGTATAGATATTTCCTTGTTTATAAAAATAGCGCTGTATTTGTTTCCATGTTTATACAGATAGCGTTGTAGATATTTCCATGTATATACAAACGGCTGTGTAGATATTTCCATGTTTATACAGATGGCTGTGTAGATATTTCCATGTATATACAGATGACTTTGTAAGTATTTCCATCGTTATACAGATTGAGGTGTAGATATTTGCATGTTTATAGAGATAGCTGTGTAGATATTTCCATGTTTATACAGATAGCTGTGTTGATATTTCCATGTTTATACAGACTGCGGTGTAGATATTTCCATGTTTATACAGATCGTGGTGTAGATATTTCCATGTTCCTACACATGACTGTGTTGGTATTCCCATGTTTATACAGATGGCTTTGTAGATATTTCCATGTTTATAGAGATAGCGGTGTAGATATTTCTATGTTTATACAGATAGCGGTGTAAATATATCCATGTTTATGCAGATCGTGGTGTAGATATTTCCATGTTTATACATATACCGGTGTAGAAATTTCCATGTTTATACAGACCGCAGTGTAGATATTTCCATGTTTATACAGATAGTGGTGTAGATATTTCCATGTTTGTACAGATGGCGGTGTTGATGTTTCCATCTATACACAGATTGCCGTGTAGGTATTTCCATGTGTATACAGATGGAATTGTAGATATTTCCATGTGTATACTGATGGAATTTTAGATATTTCGATGTTTATACAGATGGTGGTGTAGATATTTCCATGTTTATACAGATGACTGTATAGGTATTTCCATGTTTTTACAGATGGCATTGTAGATATTTCCATGTTGATAGAGATAGCAGTGTAGATATTTCCATGTTTATACAGATGGCGGTGTACATATTTCCATGTTTATAGAGATAGCGGTGTAGGTATTTCCATATTTATACAGATAATGGTGTAGATATTTCCATGTTTATACAGATAGCAGTGTAAATATTTCCATGTTTATACAGATCACGGTGTAGACATTTCCATGTTTATAGAGATAGTGGTGTAGATATTTCCATGCTTATACGGATAGCGGTTTAGATATTTCCATGTTTATACAGACCGCGGTGTAGATATTTCCATGTTTATACAGATAGCAGTGTAGATATTTCCATGTTTGTACAGATGGCGGTGTTGATATTTCCATCTATACAGAGATGACCGTGTAGATATTTCCATGATTATACAGACGGCGGCGCAGATATTTCCATGGATATGTAGATGGCGGTGTAGATATTTCCATGTTTATAGAGATAGCGGTGTAGTTATTTCCATGTTTATATAGATAGCGGTGTAGATATTTCCATGTATACACACACGGCTGTGTAGATATTTCCATGTTTATACAGTTGGCTGTGTAGATATTTCCATGTTAATACTGATAACTTTGTAAGTATTTCCATGTTTATACAGATGGCGGTGTAGATATTTCGATGTTTATAGAGATAGCAGTGGAGATATTTCCATGTTTATAGAGATAGCGGTGTAGATATTTCCACGTTTATACTGATCGCGGTGTAGATATTTCCATGTTTATAGAGATGGCGGTGTAGATAATTCCATGTTCATAGAGATAGCGATGTTGATTTTTCCATGTTTATAAAGATAGCGGTGTGGACATTTCCATGTTTATACAGATAGGGGTGTAGATATTTCCAAGTTTAAAGAGATGGCGGTGTAGATATTTCCATGTTTATACAGATCACGGTGTACATATTTCCATGTTTATAGAGATCACGGTGTAGATATTTCCATGTTTATACAGATCATGGTGTAGATATTTCCATGTTTATAGAGATCACGGTGTTGATATTACCATGTTTATAGGGATAGCGGTGCAAATATTTCCACATTTATGCAGATAGCGGTGTAGTTATTAGCATGTTTATACAGATAGCGGTGTAGATATTTCCATGTATAAACAGATGTCTGTGTATATATTTCCATGTTTAAACAGATGTCGGTGTAGATATTTCCTTGTTTATACAAATAGCGGTGTAGTTATTCCCATGTTTATACAGATAGCGGTGTACATATTTCCTTGTTTATAGAAATCGCGGTGTAGATATTTCCATGTTTGTATAGATCACGGTGTAGATATTTCCTTGTTTATACAAATAGCGGTGTAGTTATTTCCATGTTTATACAGATAGCGGTGTAGACATTTCCATGTATATACAGATGGCTGTGTAGATATTTCCATGTTTACACAGATAGCGTTGTAGATATTTCCATGTGTATACAGATAGCGTTGTAGATATTTCCATGTTTATACAGATAGCGGTGTAGATATTACTATGTTTATACAGATAGCGGTGGAGATATTTCCCTGTTTATACAGATATTGATGTAGATATTTCCATGTTTATACAGATAGCGGTGTAGATATTTCCATGTTTATAGAGATAGCAGTGTAGATATTTCCATCTTTATACAGATGGCGGTGTAGATATTTCCATGTTTATGGAGATAGCGTTGTAGATATTTCCATCTTTAAACAGATAGCGGTGTAGATATTTCCATGTTTATACAGATGGCGTTGTTGACAGTACCATGTTTATGGAGATGGCGGTGTAGATATTTTCATGTTTATATAGATGGCGGTGTAGATATTTCCATGTTTGTAGAGATTGTAGTGTTCATATTTCCATGTTTATAGAGATAGCGCTGTAGGTATTTCCTTGTTTATAGAGATAGTTGTGTAGATACATCCATGTTTATACAGAAGGCTGTGTAGATATTTCCAAGTGTATACAGATGACTCTGTAGATATTTGTATGTTTACACAAATGGCGGTGTAGTTATTTCCATATTTATACAGATTGCGGTGTAGATATTTCCATGTTTATACAGATAACTGTGTAGATATATCCATGTTTATACAGATAGCGATGTAGGTATTTCCATGTTTATACAGATAACCGTGGAGATATTTCCATGTTTATACAGACAGCAGTGGAGATATTTCCATGTTTATACACATAGCGGTGTACATATTTCCATGTTTATAGAGACAGCGGTGTAGGTATTTCCATGTTTATACAGATAGCGGTGCAGATATTTCCATGTTTATACAGATGCCTATGCAGATATTTCCATATTTATAAAGAGGGCTGGGTAGATATTTCTATGTTTATACAGATGGCAGTGTTGATATTTCTTTGTTCCTACACATGACTGTGTAGGTATTTCCATGTTTATACAGATGGCTTTGTAGATATTTCCATGTTTATAGAGATAGCAGTGCAGATATTTCCATGTTTATACAGATAGCGGTGTATATATTTCCATGTTTATACAGATCACGTTGTAGATATTTCCATGTTTATAGAGATAGCGGTGTATATATTTCCATGTTTATACAGATAGCGGTGTAGATATTTCCATGTTTATACAGACCGCGGTGTAGATATTTCCGTGTTTATACATATAGCGGTGCAGATATTTCCATGTTTGTACAGATGGCGGTGTTGATATTTCCATCTATACACAGATGACCGTGTTGATATTTCCATATTTATACAGACGGCGGTGCAGATATTTCTATGGATATGTAGATGGCGGTGTAGATATTTCCATGTAAATACAGATAGCGGTGTAGTCATTTCCATGTTTATATAGTGAGCGGTGTAGATATTTCCATGTATTCACACATGGCTGTGTAGATATTTCCATGTTTATACAGACCGCAGTGTAGATATTTTAATGTTTATAGAGATAGCAGTGTAGATATTTCCATGTTTGTACAGATGGCGGTGTTGATGTTTCCATCTATACACAGATTACCGTGTAGGTATTTCCATGTGTATACAGATGGCATTGTAGATATATCCATGTTTATACAGATGGTGGTGTAGATATTTCCATGTTTACACAGATGACTTTATAGGTATTTCCATGTTTATACAGATGGCGTTGTAGATATTTCCATGTTTATAGAGATAACCGTGTAGATATTTCCATATTTATACAGATAACGGTGTAGAAATTTCCATGTTTATACAGATATCGGTGTAAATATTTCCATGTTTATACAGATCACTGTGTAGATATTTCCATGTTTATAGAGATAGCGGTGTATATATTTCCATGTTTATACAGATAGCGGTGTAGATATTTCCATGTTTATACAGACTGCGGTGTAGATATCTCCATGTTTATACAGATAGCGGTGCAGATATTTCCATGTCTGTACAGGTGGCGTTGTTGATATTTCCATCTATACACAGATGACCGTGTTGATATTTCCACATTTATACAGACAGCGGTGCAGATATTTCTATGGATATGTAGATGGCAGTGTAGATATTTCCATGTATATACAGATAGCAGTGTAGTCATTTCCATGTTTATATAGATAGCGCTGTAGATATTTCTATGTATATACACATGGCTGTGTAGATATTTACATGTTTATACAGATTGCGGTGTAGCTATTTCCATCTTTCTACAGATGGCATTGTAGATATTTCCATGTTTATACAGATCGCGGTGTTGATATTATCATGTTTATAGGGATAGCGGTGCAAATATTTCCACATTTATACAGATAGCGGTGTAGTTACTAGCATATTTACACAGATAGCGGTGTAGATGTTTCCATGTATAAACAGATATATGTGTATATATTTCCATGTTTAAAAAGATGGCGGTGTAGATATTTCCTTGTTTATACAAATAGCGGTGTAGTTATTTGCATGTTTATACAGATAGCGGTGTAGATATTTCCATGTATATACAGATGGCTGTGTAGATATTTCCATGTTTATACAGACGGTGGTGTAGATATTTCCATGTTTCCACAGATGACTGTATAGGTATTTCCATGTTTATACAGATGGCGGTGTAGATATTTCCATGTTTATAGAGATAGCGGTGTAGATATTTTCATGTTTATACAGATCGCGATGTAGATATTTCCATGTTTATACAGACAGCAGTGGAGATATTTCCATGTTTATACACATAGCGGTGTACATATTTCCATGTTTAGAGAGACAGCGGTGTAGGTATTTCCATGTTTATACAGATAGCGGTGCAGATATTTCCGTGTTTATACAGATGCCTATGCAGATATTTCCAAATTTATACAGAGGGCTGTATAGATATTTCCATGTTTATACAGATGGCAGTGTAGATATTTCCATGTTCCTACACATGACTGTGTAGGTATTTCCTTGTTTATACAGATGGCTTTGTAGATATTTCCATGTTTATAGAGATAGCGGTGCAGATATTTCCATGTTTATACAGATAGCGGTGTAAATATTTCCATGTTTATACAGATCGTGGTGTAGATATTTCCATGTTTATACAGATACCGGTGTAGATATTTACATGTCTATACAGACCGCAGTGTAGGTATTTCCATGTTTGTAGACATAGCGGTGTAGATATTTCCATGTTTGTAGAGATGGCGGTGTTGATGTTTCCATCTATACACAGATTGCCGTGTAGGTATTTCCATGTGTATACAGATGGCATTGTAGATATTTCCATGTTTATACAGATGGTGGTGTAGATATTTCCATGTTTATACAGATGACTGTATAGGTATTTCCATGTTTTTACAGATGGCATTGTAGATATTTCCATGTTTATAGAGATAGCCGTGTAGATATTTCCATGTTTATGCAGATGGCGGTGTAGATATTTCCATGTTTATAGAGATAGCGATGTAGATATTTCCATATTTATACAGATAACTGTGTAGATATTTCCATGTTTATACAGATAGCGGTGTAAATATTTCCATGTTTATACAGATCATGGTGTAGATATTTCCATGTTTATAGAGATAGCGGTGTACATATTTCCATGTTTATACCGATAGCGGTGTAGATATTTCCATGTTTATACAGACCGCGGTGTATATATTTCCATGTTTATACAGATAGCGGTGCAGATATTTCCATGTTTGTACAGAGGGCGGTGTTGATATTTCCATTTATACACAGATGACCGTGTAGATATTTCCATATTTATACAGATGGCGGCACAGATATTTCTCTGGATATGTAGATGGCGGTGTAGATATTTCCAAGTTTATACAGATAGCGTTGTAGTTATTTCCATGTTTATATAGGTATCATTGTAGATATTTCCAAGTATATACACATGGCTGTGTAGATATTTCCAAGTTTATACAGATGGCGGTGTAGATATTTCCATTTTTATACAGATAACTTTGTAAATATTTCCATGTTTATACAGATGGCGGTGTAGATATTTCGATGTTTATAGAGATAGCAGTGGAGATATTTCCATGTTTATACAGATATCGGTGTAGATATTTCCATGTTTATACTGATCGCGGTGTAGATATTTCCGTGTTTATACAGATGGCGGTGTAGATATTTCCATATTTATACAGATGTCTGTGTAGATATTTCCATGTGTATACAGATGGTATTGTAGCTCTTTGCATGTTTATAGAGATGGTGGTGTAGATATTTCCTTGTTCATTCAGATGACTGTGTAGATATTTCCATGTTTTTACAGATGGCAGTGTAGATATTTCGATGTTTACAGAGATAGCAGTGGAGATATTTCCATGTTTATAGAGATAGCGGTGTAGATATTTCCACGAATATACTGATCGCGGTGTAGATATTTCCATGTTTATAGAGATGGCAGTGGAGATATTTCCATGTTCATAGATATAGCGGTGTTGATTTTTCCATGTTTATAGAGATAGCGGTGTTGGTATTTCCATGTTTATACAGATAGGGGTGTAGATATTTACATGTTTATACAGATGGCGGTGTAGGTATTTCCATGTTTATTCAGATCACGGTGTAGATATTTCCATGTTTATACAGATCGCGGTGTAGATATTTCCATGTTTATACAGATCATGGTGTAGATATTTCCATGTTTATACAGATCGTGGTGTTGATATTACCATGTTTACAGGGATAGCGGTGCAAATATTTCCACATTTATGCAGATAGCGGTGTAGTTATTATCATGTTTATACAGATAGTGGTGTAGATATTTCCATGTATAAACAGATGTCTGTGTATATATTTCCATGTTTAAACAGATGGCGGTGTAGATATTTCCTTGTTTATACAAATAGCAGTGGAGTTACTTCCATGTTTATACAGATCACGGTGTAGATATTTCCTTGTTTATACAAATCACGGTGTAGTTATTTCCATGTTTATACAGATAGCGATGTAGTTATTTCCATGTTTATATAGATATCGGTGTAGATATTTCCATGTATATACACATGGCTTTGTAGATATTTCCATGTTTATACCGATGGCGGTGTAGATATTTCCATGTTTATACAGATAACTTTGTAAGTTTTTCAATGTTTATACAGATGGCGGTGTAGATATTTCCATGTTTATATAGATGGTGGTGTAGATATTACCATGTTTATACAGATAGTGGTGTAGATATTTCCATGTTTATACTGATCATGGTGTAGATATTCCCATGTTTATACAGATGGCGGTGTAGATAATTCCATGTTCATAAAGATAGCCTTGTTGATTTTTCCATGTTTATAGAGATAGCGGTGTGGATATTTCCATGTTTATACAGATAGGGGTGTAGATATTTCCATGTTGATAGAGATGGCAGTGTAGGTATTTCCATGTTTATACAGATCACGGTGTAGATATTTCCATGTTTATACATATCGCGGTGTAGATATTTCCATGTTTATACAGATCATGGTGTAGATATTTCCATGTTTATACAGATTGCGGTGTTGATATTACCATGTTTATAGGGATAGCGGTGCAAATATTTCCACATTTACCCAGATAGCGGTGTAGTTATTAACATGTTTATACAGATAGTGCTGTAGATATTTCCATGTATAAACAGATGTCTGTGTAGATATTTCCATGTTTAAACAGATGGTGGTGTAGATATTTCCTTGTTTATACAAATAGCTGTGTATATATTTCCATGTTTATACAGATTGCGGTGAAGATATTTCCATGTTTATAGAGATACCTGTGTAGATATTTCCATGTTTATATAGATAGCGGTATAGATATTTCCGTGTTTATACAGATCGCGGTGTAGATATTTCCATGTTTATACAGATCGCGGTGTAGATATTTCCTTGTTCCTACACATGTCTGTGTTGGTATTTCCATTTTTATACAGATGACTTTATAGGTATTTCCATGTTTTTACAGATGGCATTGTAGATATTTCCATGTTTATAGAGATGGTGGTGTAGATATTTCCATGTTTATAGAGATAGTGGTGTAGGTATTTCCATATTTATACAGATAATGTTGTAGGTATTTCCATGTTTATACAGATGGCGGCGTAGATATTTCCATGGACATGCAGATGGTGTTGTAGATATTTCCATGTTTATACAGATAGCGGTGTAGATATTTCCATGTTTACACAGATGGTCGTGTAGATATTTCCGTGTTTATACACATGGCGGAGTAGATACTATCATCTTTATGGAGATGGCAGTGTAGATATTTTCATGTTTATAGAGATGGCGGTGTAGATATTTCGATATTTATAGAGATAGCGGTGTAGATATTTTCATCTTTCTACAGATGGCAGTGTAGATATTTCCATTTTTATACAGCTGGCGGTGTAGATATTTCCATATTTATACAGGTGTCTGTGTAGATATTTCCATGTGTATACAGATGGTATTTTAGTTATTTCCATGTTTATACAGATGGTGCTATAGATATTTCCATGTTTATTCTGATGACTGTGTAGATATTTCCATGTTTTTACACATGGCAGTGTAGATATTTCAATGTTTATAGAGATGGCGCTGTAGATATTTCCATGTTTACACAGATAAAGGTGGAGATGTTTACATGTTCATACAGACAGCAGTGGAGATATTTCCATGTTTATACACATAGCGGTGTATATATTTCCATGTTTATACAGATCGTGTTGTAGATATTTCCATGTTTATACAGATAGCGGTGTAGATATTTAAATGTTTATACAGACCGCAGTGTAGATATTTCCATGTTTACAGATATAGCAGTGTAGATATTTCCACGTTTGTACAGATGGCGGTGTTGAAGTTTCCATCTATACACAGATTGCCTTGTAGGTATTTCCATGTGTATACAGATGGCATTGTAGTTATTTCCATGTTTATACAGATGGTCGTGTAGATATTTCCATGTTTACACAGATGACTGTATAGGTATTTCCGTGTTTATACAGATGGCGGTGTAGAAATTTCCATGTTTATACAGATAGCGGTGTAAATATTTCCATGTTTATACAGATAACGGTGTAGATATTTCCATGTTTATAGAGATAGCGGTGCAGATATTTCCATGTTTATACAGATAGCAGTGTAGATATTTCCATGTTTATACAGACCGCGGTGTAAATATTTCCATGTTTAAACAGATAGCGGTGCAGATATTTCCATGTTTGTACAGATGGCGGTGTTGATATTTCCATCTATACACAGATGACCGTCTAGATATTTCCATGTTTATACAGATGGCGGCGCAGATATTTCCATGGATATGTAGATCGCGGTGTAGATATTTCCATATTTATACAGATGGCGGTGTAGATATTTCCATGTTTATACAGATAACTTTGTAAGTATTTCCAGGTTTATACAGATGGCAGTGTAGATATTTCGATGTTTATAGAGATAGCAGTGGAGATATTTCCATGTTTATACAGATAGCGGTGTAGATATTTCCATGTTTATACTGATCGTGGTGTAGATATTTCCATGTTTATAGAGATGGCGGAGTAGATATTTCCATGTTCATAGAGATAGCAGTGTTGATATTTCCATGTTTATAGAGATAGCGGTGTGGATATTTCCATGTTTATACAGATAGGGGTATAGATATTTCCATGTTTATAGAGATGGCGGTGAAAATATTTCCATGTTTATACAGATGACGGTGTGCATATTTCCTTGTTTATACAAATAGCGGCGTAGTTATTTCCATGTTTATACAGATAGCGGTGTAAATATTTCCATGTATATACAGATGGCTTTGTAGATATTTCCATGTTTATACAGATGGCGGTGTAGATATTTATATGTTTATAGAGATAGCTGTGTAGATATTTCCACGTTTATACAGATAGCAGTGTAGATATTTCCATGTTTATACAGATCGTGGTGTAGATATTTCCATGTTTATACAGATAGCGGTGTAGATATTTCCATGTTTTTACAGATATCGGTGTAGATATTTCCATGTTTACACAGATTGCGGTGTAGATATTTCCATCTTTCTACAGATGGCATTGTAGATATTTCCATGTTTATACAGATGGCGGTGTAGATATTTCCATGTTTGTATAGATGGTGGTGTAGATATTACCATGTTTATACAGATAGCGGTGTAGATATTTCCATGTTTATAAAGATCGTGGTGAAGATATTTCCATGTTTATACAGATCACGGTTTAGATATTTCCATGTTTATAGAGATAGCGGTGTAGATATTTCCATGTTTTTACAGATATCGGTGTAGATATTTCCATGTTTACACAGATAGCAGTGTAGATATTTCCATCTTTCTACAGATGGCATTGTAGATACTTCCATATTTATACAGATGGCGGTGTAGATATTTCTATGTTTATATAGATGGTGGTGTAGACATTACCATGTTTATACAGATAGCGGTGAAGATATTTCCATGTTTATACAGATCGTGGTGAAGATATTTCCATGTTTATACAGATCGCGGTGTAGATATTTCCATCTTTATACAGATCGTGGTGTAGATATTTCCATGTTTATACAGATAGCGTTGTAGATATTTCCAAGTTTATAGAGATAGCGGTGAAGTTATTTCCATGTTTATAGACATAGCGGTGTAGATATTTCCATGTTTATATAGATGGCGTTGTAGATATTTCCATGTTCATACCGATAGCGGTGTTGGTGTTTCCACGTTTATACAGATAGCGATGTAGATATTTCCATGTGTATACAGATGGCAGTGTAGATATTTCCATGTTTATAGAAATGGTGGTGTAGATATTTCCATGTTTATACAGGTGATTGTGTAGATATATCCATTTTTTTACAGATGGTGGTGTAGATATTGCCATGTTTATAGAGATAGCGGTGCAGATATTTCCATGTTCATATAGATGACTGTGTAGATATTTCCTTGTTTATGTAGACGGCTGTGTAGATATTTCCATGTTTATAGAGATGGGAGAGTATATATTTCCATGTTTGTAGAGATAGTGGTGCTTAAATTTCCATGTTTATAGAGATAGCGGTGTAGGTATTTCCATGTTTATAGAGATAGCGGTGTAGATATTTCCATGTTTATACAAATAGCTGTGTAGATATTTCCATGTTTATACAGGTAGCGGTGCTGGTATTTTTATGTTTACAGATAGCGGTGTAGATACTTCCTTATTTATACAGCTCGCAGTGTATATATTTACATATTTATACAGATGGAAGTGTACATATTTCCATGTTTATAAAGATGGCGATGTAGATAATTCCATGTTTATACTGATAGCGGTGTAGATATTTGCAAGTTTATACAGATAACGCTGTAGATATTTCCATGTTTATACAGATAGCGCTGTAGGTATTTCCATGTTTATACAGACCGCAGTGGAGATATTTAAATGTTTATATAGATGGCGGTGTAGATATTTCCATGTTTATACAGATAGCGTTGTAGATATTTCCAAGTTTATAAAGATAGTTGTGTAACTATTTCCATGTTTATACAGATAGCGGTGTATATATTTCCATGTTTATACAGATAGCGGTGTAGGAATTTCCATGTTTACAGAGATAGCGGTGTAGATATTTCCATGTTTATACTGATGGCTGTGTAGATATTTCCATGTGTATACAGATGGCACTGTATATATTTCCACGTTTATACTCATGGAGGTGTAGATATTTCCATGTTTATACAGATGACTGTGTAGGTATTTCCATGTTTTTACAGATGGCAGTGAAGATATTTCCATGTTTACAGAGTTAGTGGTGTAGATATTTCCATGTTCATACAGAAAGCTCTGTAGATATTTCCATGTTTATACAGATAGCGGTGCAGATATTTCCCTGTTTATACAGATCTCGGTGTTGATATTTCCATATTCATAGCGATAGCGGTATAGGTATTTCCATGATTATACAGATAGCGGTGTTGCTATTTCCATGTTTACACAGATAGCGGTGTAGATATTTCCCTGTTTCTACAGGTCGCGGTATAGGTATTTCCATGTTTATACAGATGGCGGTGTAGATATTTTCATGTTTATACAGATGGCGGTGTAGATATTTCCATGTTTATACATATGGCGGTGTAGATAGTTCCATGATTATTGGGATGGCGGTGTAGATATTTTCATGTTTATAGAGATGGCGGTGTAGATATCTCCATGTTTATAGAGATAGTGGTGTACATATTTCCATGTTTATAGAGATAGAGGTGTAGGTATTTCCATGTTTTTAGAGATAGCGGTGTATAGATTTCCATGTTTATACAGATGGCTGTGAAGATATTTCCATGTGAATACAGATGGCAGTGTAGATATTTCCATGTTTATACAGATGGTGGTGTAAATATTTCCATGTTTATACAGATGACTGTGTAGATATTTCCATGTTTTTACAGATGGCGGTGTAGACATTTCCATGTATATATAGATAGCGGTGTAGATATTTCCATGTTTACACAGATTGAAATGTTGGTATTTCAATGTGTATAAAGATAGCGGTGTAGAAATTTCCATATTTATACAGATAGCGGTGTAGATATTCCTACGTTTATACATATGGTGGTGTAGATATTTCCATGATTATACTGATGGCAGTGTAGATATTTCCATCTTTATACAGATGACTGTGTAGATATTTCCATGTTTATACAGATGGCGGTGTAGATATTTGCATTTTTATACAGATGGCGGTGTAGATAGTAGCATGATTATGGAGATGGCTGTGTAGATATTTTCATGATTATAGATATGGCAGTGTAGATATTTCCATGTTTATAGAGATAGCGGTGTAGATATTTCCATGTTTATAAAGATAGCTCTGTAGGTTTTTCCATGTTTATAGCGATAGCGGTGTATTTATTTCCATGTTTATAGAGATAGCGGTGTAGGTATTTCCATGTTTATAGGGATGGTGGTGTAGATATTTCCATGTTTATACAGATGACTGTGTAGATATATCCATGTTTTTACAGATGGTGGTGTAGATATTACCATGTTTATAGTGATAGCAGTGTAAATATTTCCACGTTCATATAGATGGCCGTGTACATATTTCCTTCTTTATGTAGATGGCTGTGTAGGTATTTCCATGTTTATAGAGATGGCAGAGTATATATTTCCATGTTTTTAGAGATAGCGGTGCTGATATTTCCATGTTTATAGAGATAGCGGTGTAGGTATTTCCATGTTTATAGAGATAGCGGTGTAGATATTTCCATGTTTATACAGATGGCAGTGTACATATTTCCATGTTTATACAGATGGAGGTGTAGATATTTCCATGTTTATACAGATGACTGTGTAGATATTTCCATGTTTTTCCAGATAGCGGTGTAGTTATTTCCATGTATGTAGAGAGAGCGGTGTAGATATTTCCATGTTTATATAGATGGCCGTGTAGATATTTCCTTGTTTATGTAGATGGCGGTGTAGGTATTTCCATGTTTATAGAGATGGCAGAGTATATATTTCCATGTTTGTATAAATAGCGTTGCTGGTATTTCCATGTTTATAGAGATAGCTGTGAAGGTATTTCCATGTTCATACAGATAGCGGTGTAGATATTTCCATGTTTATACAGATAGCGGTGTAGATATTTCCATGTTTACAGAGATAGCAGTGAAGATATTTCAATCTTTGCACTGATTGCTGTGTAGATATTTTCATTTTTACACAGATAGCTGTGTAGATATTTCCAAGTTTACACAGATAGCTGTGTAGATATTTCCATGTTTACACAGATAGCGTTGTAGATATTTCCAAGTTTATACAGATGGCGGTGTAGATCTTTCCATGTTTATACAGATACCGGTGTAGATATTTCCATGTTTGTACAGATAGCGGTGGAGATATTTCCTTGTTCATATAGATAGCGATGTAGACATTTCCATGTTTATAGAGATAGCGGTGTAGATATTTCCATGTTTATACAGATGGCTGTTTAGATATTTCCATGAGTGTACAGATGGCGGTGTAGATAGTTCCATGTTTATACAGATGGCACTGTTGATATTTCCATGTTTATACAGCTGTCTGTGTAGATATTTCCAAGTTTATGCAGATGGTGGTGTAGATATTTCCATGTTTATAGAGATGGCGGTGTAGTTATTTCTATGTTTATAGAGATAGCGTTGTAGATATTCCCATGTTTATAGAGATGGTGGTGTAAGTATTTTCATGTTTATAGAGATAGCGGTGTAGATATTTCCATGTTTATACAGATAGCGGTGTTGGTATTTCCATGTTTATACAGATAGCGGTGTAGATATTTCCATGTTTATACAGCTCGTGGTGTAGATATTTCCATCTTTATACAGATGGCAGTGTAGATATTTACATCTTTATACAGATAGCGGTGTAGATATTTCCATGTCTATAGAGATAGCGGTGTAGGTATTTCCGTAATTATTCAGATTTTGGTGTAGATATTTCCATCTGTATACAGATTGCGGTGTAGATATTTCCATGTTTATACAGATAGCCGTGTAGATATTTCCATGTTTGTACAGATAACGGTGGAGATATTTCTCTGTTTATACAGATAGCGATGTAGACATTTCCATGTTTATAGAGATAGCGGTGTAGATATTTCCATGTTTATACAAATGGCTATTTAGATATTTCCATGAGTGTACAGATGGCAGTGTAGATATTTCCATGTTTATACAGATGGCGCTGTAGATATTTCCATGTTTATACAGATGACAGTGTAGATATTTCCATGTTTATACAGATAGCGGTGTAGATATTTCCATGTTTACAGAGATAGCGGTGCAGATATTTCCAACTTTGAACAGATTGCGCTGTAGGTATTGCCAAATTTACGCAGATAGCTGTGTAGATATTTCCAAGTTTACACAGATAGCTGTGTAGATATTTCCATGTTTACAGAGATAGCATTGTAGATATTTCCATGTTTATACAGATTGCGGCGTAGTTATTTCCATGTTGATACAGAGAGCGGAGTAGATATTTCCACGTTTATACAGGTAGCGGTGTAGAAATTCCCATGTTTATACAGATCGCTTTGAAGACATTTCCATCTTTCTACAGATGTCAGTGTAGATATTTCCAAGTTTATACAGACGGCAGTGTAGATATTTCCATGTTTATACAGATGTCATTGTAGATATTTCCAATTTTATACAGATGGCAGTGTAGATATTTCCATGTTTATACAGATGTCTGTTTGGATATTTCCATGTTTATGCAGATAGCGGTGTAGATATTTCCATGTTTATAGAGATGGTGCTGTAGTTATTTCTATTTTTATAGAGATAGGGGTGTAAATATTTCCATGTTTACAGAGATTGTGGTGTAATTATTTTCATGTTTATATAGATAGCGGAGTAGATATTTCCATTTTTATACAGATAACGGTGTTGGTATTTCCATGTTTATACAGATATCAGTGTAGATATTTCCATGTTTATACAACTCACGGTGTAGATATTTCCATCTTTATACAGATGGCAGTGTATATATTTCCATGTTTATACAGATAGCGGTGTAGATATTTCCATGTCTATAGAGATAGCGGTGTAGTTATTTCCATATTTATACAGATTGCGGTGTAGATATTTCCATCTTTATACAGATGGCAGTGTAGATATTTCCATGTTTATACAGATGGCAGTGAAGATATTTCCATGTTTATACCGATAGTGGTGTAGATATTTCGATGTTTACACATATGGAGTTGTAGATATATCCATGTTTCAGAAGATGGCTGTGTAGATATTTTCATGTTTATAGAGATTGCGATGTAGATATTTCCATGTTTATACAGATGTCTGTGTAGATATTTCCAAGTTTATGCAGATGGTGGTGTAGATATTTCCATGTTTCTAGAGATGGCGGTGTAGTTATTTCTATGTTTATAGAGATAGCGTTGTAGGTATTTCCATGTTTATAGAGATGGTGGTGTAAGTATTTTCATGTTTATAGAGATAGCGGTGTAGATATTTCCATGTTTATACAGCTCGCGGTGTAGATATATCCATCTTTACACAGATGGCAATGTAGATATTTCCATGTTTATACAGATAGCGGTGTAGATATTTCCATGTCTATAGAGATAGCGGTGGAGGTATTTCCATATTTATAGAGATTGCGGTGTAGATATTTCCATCTGTATACAGATGATGGTGTAGATATTTCCATATTTATACAGATAGCAGTGAAGATATTTCCATGTTCATACAGATAGTGGTGTAGTTATTTCCATGTTTTTACAGTTGGCGGTGTAGATACATCCATGGTTCTGAAGATGGCGTTGTAGATGTTTTCATGTTTATAGAGTTGGCGGTGTAGATATTTCCATGTTTATACAGATGACTGTGTAGGTATTTCCATGTTTATACAGATGGCGGTGAAGATATTTCCATGTTTATACAGATAGCGTTGTAGATATTTCCAACTTTATACAGATAGTGGTGTAGATATTTCCATGTTTACAGAGATAGCGGTGTAGATATTTTCATCTTTATACAGATAGCGGTGTAGATATTTCCATGCTTATACAGATGACAGTGTAGATATATCCATGTTTATACAGATAGCGTTGGAGATATTTCCATGTTTATACAGATAGTGGTGTTGGTATTTCCATGTTTATACAACTAGCACTGTAGATATTTCCATGTTTATACAGCTCCCGGTGTTGTTATTTCCATCTTTATAGAGATGGCAGTGTAGATAATTCCATGTTTTTAGAGATGGCAGTGTAGATAATTCCATGTTTTTACAGATAGCGGTGTAGATAGTTCCGTGTTTATACAGATGGTGGTGTAGATATTTCCATGTTTATGGAGATTACGGTGCAGATATTTTCAGGTTTATAGAGATGGCGGTGTAGATATTTCCACATATATAGAGATGGCAGTGTAGATATTTCCATATTTATAGAGATAGTGGTGTAGGTATTTCCGTGTTTATATAGATGGCGGTGACGATATTTCCATTTCAATGCAGATGGCTGTGTAGATATTTCCATGTGCATGCAGATAGCAGTGTAGATATTTCCATGTTTAAGCAGATGGTGGTGTCGATATTTCCATGTTTATAGAGATGACTGTGTAGATAGTTCCATGTTTATACAGATGGTGGTGTAGATATTTCCATGTTTATAGAGATAGTGGTGTAGATATTTCCATGTTTATACAGATAGCGGTGTAGGTATTTCCATGTTTATAGAGATAGCGGTGCAGATATTTCCATATTTATACAGATAGCTTTGTAGATATTTCTATGTTTATACAGATCGCGTTGTAGATATTTCCATGTTTATAGAGATGGCGGTGTAGATATTTCCATGTTTATACAGATATCGGTGTAGATATTTCCATGTTTATACAGATAGCGGTGTAGATATTACCATGTTTACACAGATAGCGGTGTAGATATTTCCATCTTTGAACAGATTGCGGTGTGAATATTTCCATGTTTATTCAGATAGCGTTGTAGATATTTCCATGTTTACACAGATAGCTCTGTAGACATTTCCATGTTTACACAGATACCATTATAGATATTTCCATGTTTATAGAAATAGTGGTTTAGTTATTTCCATTTTATACAGATAGCTGTGTTTTTATTTCCATGTTTATACAGATAGCGGTGTAGATTGTTCCATGTTTATGGAGATGGCGGTGTAGATATTTTCATGTTTATAGAGATGGTGGCGTAGATATTTCCATTTATATAGAGATGACTGTGTAGATATTTCCAATTTTATACAGATGGTGGTGTAGACATTTCCATGTTTATACAGATAGCGGTGGAGATATTTCCTTGTTTATAGAGATCGTGTTGTAGATGTTTCTATGTTTATATAGAGAGCCGTGTAGATATTTCCATGTTTATATAGGTAGCGGTGTTCATATTTCCATGTTTATACAGATCGTGTTGTAGATATTTCCATTTTCCTCAGATGGCAGTTTAGATATTTCCATGTTTATGCAGATGGCGGTGTAGATATTTCCATGTTCATTCAGAAGGCGGTGTAGATATTCCATGTTTACAGAGATGTCCGTGTTGATATTTCTATGTTTATAGAGATAGCGGCGTAAATATTTCCATGTGTATAGAGATGGTGGTGTAGGTATTTCCATGTTTATAATGACAGTGGTGTAGATATTTCCATGTTTATTCAGATAGTGGTGTAGGTATTTCCATGTTTATACAGATGTCTGTGTAGATAGTTCCATGTTTATGGAGATGGCCATGTAGATATTTCCATGTTTATACAGATAGCGGTGTAGACATTTCCATGTGTATAGAGATAGTGGTATAGATATTTCCATATTTATACAGATAGCAGAGTAGATATTTCCATGTTTATACAGATAGTGGTGTAGATATTTCCATGTTTATACAGATAGCTGTGTAGATATATCCATGTTTATAGAGATTGTGTTGTAGATATTTCCATGTTTATACAGATACCGGTGTAGATATTTCCATGTTTATACAGAGAGTGGTGTAGATATTTCCATGTTTAGAGAGATAGAGGTGTAGATATTTCCATATTTGCAAAGATTGCCGTGTAGATATTTCCATCTTCACACAGATTGCGGTGTAAATATTTCCATGTTTAAACAGGCAGCTGTGTACATATTTCCATGTTTACACACATAGTGTTGTAGATATTTCCATGTTTATACAGATTGTTGTGTAGATATTTACATGCTTATAAAGATAGCGGTGTAGATATTTCCATGTTTATACAGATAGCGGTGTAGATATTTCCATGTTTATACAAACAGCGTTGTAGATATTTCCATGTTTATACAGAGAGTGGTGTAGATATTTCCATGTTTATACAGATAGCGGTGGAGATATTTCCATGTTTCTTGAGATGGTGGTGTAGATATTTCCAAGTTTATGCAGGTAGCGGTGTAGATATTTCCATGTTTATAGAGATAGCAGTGTAGTTATTTCCATGTTTATACAGATGGCAGTGTAGGTATTTCCATGTTTATGCAGAAGGCGGTGTAGATAATTCCATGTTTTTAGAGAGAGCCATGTAGTTATTTCCATGTTTATACAGATAGCAGTGAAGTCATTTCCATGTTTATAGAGATAGCGTTGAAGATATTTCCATATTTATACAGATAGCGGCACAGATATTTCCATGTGTATACAGATAGTGGTGTAGATATTTCCATGTTTATACAGATTGCGGTGTAGATATTTCCATGTTTATACAGATTGTGGTGTGGATATTTCCATGTTTATACAGAGAGCGGTGTAGATATTTCCATGTTTATACAGATAGTGGTGTAGATATTTCCATGTTTACAGAGATAGAAGTGTAGATATTTCCATATTTGCACAGATTGCGGTGTAGATATTTCCATCCTCACACAGATTGCGGTGTACATATTTCCATGTTTACACAGACAGCTGTGTAGCTATTTCCATGTTTATACAGATAGTTTTGAAGATATTTCCATGTTTATAGTGATTGCGGTGTAGATATTTCCATGTTTATAAAGACAGCGGTGTAGATATTTCCATGTTTATGCAGATAGCGGTGGAGATATTTCCATGTTTATACAGATAGCGCTGTATATATGTGCATGTTTATGCAGATAGCGGTGTAGATATTTCCATGTTTATACAGATAGCGGTTTAGCTATTTCCATGTTTACACAGATAGCGATGTAGATATTTCCATGTTTATAGAGATGGCTGTGTAGATATTTCCATGTTTATACAGATGGCAGTGTAGATATTTCCATATTTATAGAAATAGCTATGTAGATATTTCCATTTTTAAACAGACAGCGGTGTAGACTTTTCCATGTTTATAGATAGCGGTGTAGAGATTTCCATATTTATACAGATAGCAGTGTAGATATTTCCATGTTTATACAGATAGCGGTGTAGATGTTTCCATGTTTATACAGATAGCGGTGTAGCTATTTCCATGTTTACAGAGATAGAGTTGTAGATATTTCCGTATTTGCACAGATTGCTGTGTAGATATTTCCACCTTCACACAGATAACGTTGTACATATTTGCATGTTTACACAGACATCTGAGTAGATATTTCCATGTTTACACGGATAGTGTTGTAGATATTGCCATGTTTTTACAGATAACGGTGTAGGTATTTCCACGTTTATAGAGATGGCGGTGTAGTTACTTTCTTTGTTATGTAGATGGCGATGTAGATTTTTTATGTTTATAGAGATGGCGGTGTATATATTTACATGTTTATAGAGATAGTGTTGTAGATATTTCCTTGTTTACAGAGATAGCGGTGTAGGTATTTCCTTGTTTATAGAGGTAGCGGAGTAGATATTTCCATGTTTACACAGATAGCGTTGTAGACATTTCCAAGTTTATACAGATAACGGTGTTGGTATTTCCAAGTTTATATATATAGCGGTGTAGATATTTCCATGTTTACACAGCTCGCGGTGTAGATATTAACATCTTTATACAGATGGCGGTGTAGATATTTCCATGTTTATACAGATGTCGGTGTACATAGTTCCATGTTTATGGAAATGGCAGTGTAGATATTTCCATGTTTATAGACATAGTGGTGCAGGTATCTCCATGTTTATAGAGATAACGGTGTAGATATTTGAATGATTATACAGAAGGTTGTGTAGATATTTCCATGTGTATACAGATGGCAGTGTAGGTATTTCCTTGTTTATACAGATGGCAGTGTAGATATTTCCATGATTATAAAGATAGCGGTGTAGACATATCCATGTTTATAGAGATCGCAGTGTAGCTATATCCATGTTCATACAGATAGCGTTGTAGATCTGTATACGGTGAAGATATTTCCATGTTTTTAGTGATAGCCATGTACATATTTCCATGTATATACAGACAGCGGTTTCGACATTTCCATGTTTATAGAGATAGCGGTGTAGATATTTCCATATTTATACAGATAGCGGAGTAGACATTTCCATGTTTAAACAGATAGCAGTGTAGATATTTCCATGTTTATACAGATAGCGGTGTAGATATATCAATGTTTATACAGACTGTGGTGTAGATATTTCCATGTTTATACAGATAGTGGTGTAGATATTTCCATGTTTACAGAGACAGAGGTGTAGATTTTCCATCTTCACACACATTGCGGTGTACATATTTCCATGTTTACACAGACAGCTGTGTAGGTATTTCTATGTTTAAACAGATAGGGTTGTAGATATTTCCATGTTTATAGAGACTGCAGTTTAGATATTTCCAGGTTTATAAATATAGCGGTGTAGAAATTTCCATCTTTATACAGATAGCGGTGGAGATATTTCCATGTTTATACAGATAGCGCTGTAGATATTTGCATGTTTATGCAGATATCGGTGTAGATCTTTCCATGTTTATACAGATAGCGGTGTAGATATTTCCATGTTTATAGAGATAGCGGTGGAGTTATTTCCATATTTATACAGATAGCAATGTAGCTATTTGAATGTTTATAGAGATAGCGGTCTAGATATTTCCTTGTTTATACAGATAGCGGTGTAGATATTTCCATGTTAACACAGATAGCGGTGTAGATATTTCCATGTTTATACAGATAGCGGTGGAGATATTTTCAAGTTTATACAGATAGCGGTGGACGTATTTTCATGTTTATACTGATGGCGGTGTAGATATTTCCAAGTATATACAGATAGCGGTGTAGATATTTCCGTGTTTATACACATAGCGGTGCAGGTATTTCCATGTTTATAGAGATAGCGGTGTAGATATTTCCATGTTTATACAGATGACTGTGTAGATATTTCCATGTGTATACATGTGGCCGTGTAGATATTTCCATGTTTATACACATGGTGGTGTAGATATTTCCATGTTTATACAGATGAATGTGTAGATATTTCCATGTTTTTTACAGATGGCAGAGTAAATACTTCCATGTTACACAGATAGCGGTGTGGATATTTCCATGTTTATACAGACAGCGATGTAGATATATCCATGTTTATAGAGATGGCAGTGTAGATATTTCCATGTTTATAGAGATGGCTCTGTAGATATTTCCATGTTTATGCAGATTGCAGTGTAGCTATTTCCATGTATATACAGATGACAGTGTAGATACTTCCATGTTTATACAGGTAGCGGTGTAGATATGTCCGTGTTTACGGAGATAGCGGTGTAGACATTTCCATGTTTACAGAGATAGCGGTGTACATATTTCCATAGGTATACAGATAGCGGAGTAGATATTTCCATGTTTATACAGACCGCGGTGTAGATATTTCCATGTTTACAGAGATAGCGGTATAGATATTTCCATTTTTACACAGATACCTGTGTAGATATTTCAAAGTTTACACAGATAGCTGTGTAGATATTTCCATGTTTACACAGATAGCGTTGTAGATATTTCCATGTTTATACAGATGACAGTGTAGATATTTCCATGTTTATACAGATAGCAGCATAGATATTTCCATGTTCATGCAGATGGCGGTGTAGATATTTCCATGTTTATAGAGATGGCGGTGTAGATATTTCTATGTTTATAGAGATAGCGGTGTAGATATTTCTATGTGTATAGAGATGGCGGTGTAGGTATTTCCATGTTTATAGAGATAGTTGTGTAGATATTTCCATGTTTATACAGATGGCGGTGTAGGTATTTCCATGTTTATACAGATAGCGGTGTTGGTATTTCCATGTTTATACAACTAGCATTGTAGATATTTCCATGTTTATACAGCTCGCGGTGTAGATATTTCCATCTTTATAGAGATGGCAGTGTAGATATTTCCATGTTTATAGAGATGGCGGTGTAGATATTTTCATGTTTGCACAGATATCGGTGAAGATATTTCCATGTTTATACAGATAGCGGTGTAGATATTTCCAGGTTTATACAGATCGTGGTGTAGAAATTTACATGTTTATACAGATAGTGGTTTAGATATTAACAGGTTTATACAGACCGCGGTGTAGATATTTCCATGTTTACACACGTAGCGTGATAGATATTTCCATGTTTATACAGATTGCGGTGTAGATATGTCCATGATTATACAGAAAGCGGTGTAGATATTTTCATGTTTATAGAGATAGCGGTGGAGATATTTCCATGTTTATAGAGACTGCAGTATAGATATTTCCATGTTTATACAGATAGCGGTGTAGATATTTCCATGTTTACGGAGATAGCGGTGTAGATATTTCCATCTTTGCACAGATTGCTGTGTAGATATTTCCATTTTTACACTGATAGCCGGGTAGATATTTCCAAGTTTACACAGATAGCTGTGTAGATAGTTCCATGTTTACACAGATAGCATTGTACATATTTCCATGTTTATACAGATAGCGGTGTAGATATTTCCATGTTTATACAGATAGTGGTGTAGATATTACCATGTTTATACAGATAGCGGTGTAGATATTTCCATGTTTATAGAGATAGCGGTGTAGATATTTCCATGTTTATACAGATTGCTGTGTAGATATTTCCATGTGTGTACAGATGGCAGTGTAGATATTTCCATGTTTATACAGGTGGCGCTGTAGATATTTAAAGGTTTATACAGATGGCAGTGTAGATATTTCCATGTTTATACAGATTGCGGTGTATATATTTCCATGTTTAAAGAGATAGCGGTGTAGATATTTTCATCTTTGCACAGATTGCGGTGTAATTATTGCCAAATTTACACAGACAGCGTTGTAGATATTTCCAAGTTTACACAGATAGCTGTGTAGATATTTCCATGTTTACAGAGATAGCATTGTAGATATTTCCATGTTTATACAGATTGCGGTGTAGTTATTTCCATGTTTATACAGGTAGCAGTGTAGAAATTCCCATGTTTATGCAGATCGCTTTGTAGACATTTCCATCTTTCTACAGATGTCAGTGTAGATATTTCCAAGTTTGTACAGATGGCAGTGTAGATATTTCCATGTTTATACAGATGTCTGTGCAGGTATTTCCATGTTTATGCAGATGGCGGTGTAGATATTTCCATGTTTATAGGGATGTCGTTGTAGTTATTTCTATGTTTATAGAGATAGCCTTGTAAATATTTCCATGCTTATAGAGATGGTGGTGTAAGTATTTTCATGTTTATAGAGATAACGGTGTAGATATTTCCATGTTTATACAGATAACGGTGTTGGTATTTCCATGTTTATACAGATAGCGGTGTAGATATTTCCATGTTTATACAGCTCGCGGTGTAGATATTTCCATCTTTATACACATGGCATTGCAGATATTTCCATGTTTATACAGATAGCGGTGTAGATATTTACATGTCTATAGAGGTAGCGGTGTATGTATTTCCATATTTATACAGATTGCGGTGTAGATATTTCCATGTTTATACAGATGGCGGTGTAGAAACATCCATGTTTCTGAAGATGGCGGTGTAGATATTTTCATGTATATAGAGAAGGCGGTGTAGATATTTCCATGTATATAGAGATTGCAGTGTAGATATTTCCATGTTTATAGAGAAATCGGTGTTGATATTTCCATGTTTATAGAGATAGCGGTGTGGATATTTCCATATTTACACAGATAGCGGTGTAGGAATTTCCATGTTTATACAGATGGGGGTGTAGATATTTCCTTGTTTATACAGATATCGGTGTAGATATTTCCAGGTTTATACAGAGAGCTGTGTAGATTTTTCCACGTTTTACAGATAGTGGTGTAGATATTTCTATGTTTACACAGATAGAGTTACAGGTATTTACATGTATATAAAGATAGCGGTGCAGACATTTCCATGTTTATACAGAGAGCGGTGTGGCTATTTCCATGTTTATACAGATAGCGGTGTGGGTATTTCCATGTTTATACAGATAGCGGTATAGATATTTCCATGTTTATAGAGATGACTGTCTAGATATTTCCATGTTTATACAGCTTTCCGTGTAGATATTTCCATGTTTATACAGATGGTGGTGTAGATATTTCCATGTTTATACAGATGACTGTGAAGTTATTTCCATGTTCATACATATGTCAGTGTAGATATTTTCATGTTTATAGAGATAACGATGTAGATATTTCCATGTTTATACAGATAGCGGTGAAGGCATTCCCATGTTTAGAGAGACAGCGTTGTACATATTTCCATGTTTATACAGATTGCTGTGTACATCTTTCCAGGTTTATACAGATAGCGGTGTAGATATTTCCATGTTTATAGAGATAGCGGTGTAGATATTTCCATTATTATACAACTCGCACTGCAGATATTTCCATCTTTATACAGATGGCAGTGAAGATTTTTCGATGTTTATACAGATAGTGGTGTAGATATTTCCATGTTTATACAGATGGCGGTGTAGATACAGCCATGTTTCTGAAGGTGGCGGTGTAGATATTTTCATGTTTATAGACATGGTGGTGTAGATAATTCCATGTTTATGGAGATTGCGATGTAGATATTTCCATGTTTATAGAGAAAGCGGTGTTGGGTATCCAAGATTACAGAGATAGCGTTGTAGATATTTCCATAGATGGCGGTGTAGATATTTCCATGTTTATAGAGATAGCTGTGTAGATATTACCATGTTTATACAGAGTGTGGTGTAGATATTTCCATGTTCATACAGATCGCGGTGTAGATATTTCCATGTTTATACAGATCGCGGTGTAGATATTTCCATGTTTATACAGATAGCGGTGAAGATATTTCCATGTTTTTACAGATAGCGGTGTAGATATTTCCATGTTTACACAGATTGCGGTGTAGATATTTCCACCTTTCTAAAGATGGCATTGTAGGTATTTCCATCTTTATACAGATGGCGGTGTAGATATTTCCATGTTTATATAGATGGTGGTGTAGGTATTACCATGTTTATACAGATAGCGGTGTAGATATTTCCATGTTTATACAGATCGCGTTGTAGATATTTCCATGTTTATACAGATCGCGGTGTAGATATTTCCATGTTTATACAGATCGTGGTGTAGATATTTCCATGTTTATACAGATAGCGTTGTAGATATTTCCATGTTTATACAGATAGCGTTGTAGATATTTCCATGTTTATACAGATAGCGGTGTAGATATTTCCATGTTTATAGAGATAGCGGTGTAGGTATTTCCATATTTATAGACATATCAGTGTAGATATTTCCATGTTTATATAGATGGCGTTGTAGATATTTCCATGTTTATGCCGATAGCGGTGTTGGTGTTTCCACGTTTATACAGATAGCGATGTAGATATTTCCATGTTTATACAGCTCGCAGTGCAGATATTTTTATCTTTATACAGCTGGCATTGTAGATATTTCCTTATTCACACAGATGGCGGTTTAGACGTTTCCATGTTTATACAGATGGTTGAGTAGTTAGTTCCATGTTTATGGAGATGGCAGTGTAGATATTTTCACGTTTATAGAGATGGCGGTGTAGATATTTCCATGTTTATAGAGATACCAGTGTAGATATATTCTTGTTTATGTAGATGGCGTTGTAGATATCTCCATGTTTAAAGAGATGGCGGTGTATATATTTCCATGTTGATGGAGATAGCAGTGTAGACATTTCCATGTTTATAGGGATAGCGGTGTAGTTATTTCCATGTTTATAGAGATAGCGGTGTAGATATTTCCAGGTTTCTACAGATAACTGTGTAGATATTTCCATGTTTGTACAGATGGCATTGTAGATATTTCAATGTTTATAGAGATAGCGGTGTAGATATTTTCATGTTTATACATATTGCGGTGGAGATATGTCCATGTTTATACAGAGAGCAATGGAGATATTTCTACGTTAATAAACATAGTGGTGTAGATATTTCCATGTTTATACAGATAGCGGTGTAGATATTTCCATGTTTATACAGATGGCTGTGCAGATATTTCCATGTTTATACATAGTTCTCTGTAGATATTTCCATGTTTATATAGATGACAGTGTAGATATTTCCAGGTTTATACAGATGACTGTGTAGATATTTCTATGTTAATACAGATGACGGTGTAGATATTTCCATGTTTATAGAGATAGCGGTGTAGATATTTACATGTTTATAGAGATAGCGGTGTAAATATTTCCATATTTATGCAGATAGTGGTGTAGATATTTCCATGTTTATACAGATAGCGATGTAGATTTTCCCATGTTTATACACATAGTGCTGTGTACATTTCCATGTGTATGCAGATGGCAGTGTGGATATTTAAATGTTTATACAGATGACCGTTTAGATATTTCCATGTTTTTACAGATGGCGGTGTAGATATTTCTATCTTTATACAGATTTCTGTGTGGCTATTTCCATGTTCATACAGAAAGCCGTGTAGATATTACCATTTTTATATAGATGGCTTTGTAGATATTTCCATGTTTATACAGATGGCAGTGTAGGTATTTCGAAGTTTATACAGACGGCGGTGTAGATATTGCCATGTTTATACAGATGACTCTGTAGTTATTTCCATGTTTATACAGAAGGCACTTTAGATATTTCCATGTTTACATAGATATCCGTGTAGATATCTCCATGTTCATACAGATATCGGTGTAGAAATTTCCATGTTTATAGAGATAGCGCCGTATATATTTCCATATTTATAGAGATAGCGGTGTAGTTATTTCCAAATTTGTACAGATAGCTGTGTAGTTGTTTCCATGTTTATTCAGATGTTGGTGTAGATATTTCCATGTTTATACTGATAGCAGTGTAGATATTTCCATGTTTATACAAATTGTGGTGTAGGTATTTCCATGTTTATAGAGATAGCGGTGTAGATATTTCAATGTTTATACAGATGACTGTGTAGGTATTTCCATGTTTATACAGATGGCGGTGTAGATATTTCCATGTTTATAGACATAGCCATGTAAATATTTCCATGTTTATACAGATAGCTGTGTAGACATTTCCATGTTTATAGAGATAGCGGTGTAGATATATCCATATTTATACAGATAGCCGTGTAGATATTTCCATGTTTATTCAGATTGCGGTGTAGTTATTTCCTTGTTTATATAGATAGCGGTGTAGATATTTTCATGTTTATACAGATAGCGGTGTAGATATTTCCATGTATATACAGATAGCGGTGTACATATTTCCATGTTTATACAGATAGCGGTGTAGATATTTCCATGTTTATTCAGAGAACGGTGTAGATATTTCCATGTTTATAAAGACAGTGGTGTAGATATATCCATGTTTATAGAGATAGCGGTGGAGATATATCCATGTTTATACATATAGCGATGTAGATATTTCCATGTTTATACAAATATCTAGGTAGATATTTCCATGTTTATACAGATAGCGGTGGAGATATTTCCATTTTATGCAGATGGCGATGTAGATATTTCCAAGTTTATACAGATAGCGGTGTAGATATTTCCATGTTTATACAGATAGCAGTGTAGTTATTTCCATGTTTATACAGATTGCGGTGTAGATATTTGCAGATTTATACAGATGGCGGTGTAGTTATTTCCATGTTTATACCGATAGCGATGTAGATTTTCCCATGTTTATACACATAGTGCTGTGTACATTTCCATGTGTATGCAGATGGCAGTGTGGATATTTAAATGTTTATACAGATGACCGTTTAGATATTTCCATGTTTTTACAGATGGCGGTGTAGATATTTCTATCTTTATACAGATTTCTGTGTGGCTATTTCCATGTTCATACAGAAAGCCGTGTAGATATTACCATTTTTATATAGATGGCTTTGTAGATATTTCCATGTTTATACAGATGGCAGTGTAGGTATTTCGAAGTTTATACAGACGGCGGTGTAGATATTGCCATGTTTATACAGATGACTCTGTAGTTATTTCCATGTTTATACAGAAGGCACTTTAGATATTTCCATGTTTACATAGATATCCGTGTAGATATCTCCATGTTCATACAGATATCGGTGTAGAAATTTCCATGTTTATAGAGATAGCGCCGTATATATTTCCATATTTATAGAGATAGCGGTGTAGTTATTTCCAAATTTGTACAGATAGCTGTGTAGTTGTTTCCATGTTTATTCAGATGTTGGTGTAGATATTTCCATGTTTATACTGATAGCAGTGTAGATATTTCCATGTTTATACAAATTGTGGTGTAGGTATTTCCATGTTTATAGAGATAGCGGTGTAGATATTTCAATGTTTATACAGATGACTGTGTAGGTATTTCCATGTTTATACAGATGGCGGTGTAGATATTTCCATGTTTATAGACATAGCCATGTAAATATTTCCATGTTTATACAGATAGCTGTGTAGACATTTCCATGTTTATAGAGATAGCGGTGTAGATATATCCATATTTATACAGATAGCCGTGTAGATATTTCCATGTTTATTCAGATTGCGGTGTAGTTATTTCCTTGTTTATATAGATAGCGGTGTAGATATTTTCATGTTTATACAGATAGCGGTGTAGATATTTCCATGTATATACAGATAGCGGTGTACATATTTCCATGTTTATACAGATAGCGGTGTAGATATTTCCATGTTTATTCAGAGAACGGTGTAGATATTTCCATGTTTATAAAGACAGTGGTGTAGATATATCCATGTTTATAGAGATAGCGGTGGAGATATATCCATGTTTATACATATAGCGATGTAGATATTTCCATGTTTATACAAATATCTAGGTAGATATTTCCATGTTTATACAGATAGCGGTGGAGATATTTCCATTTTATGCAGATGGCGATGTAGATATTTCCAAGTTTATACAGATAGCGGTGTAGATATTTCCATGTTTATACAGATAGCAGTGTAGTTATTTCCATGTTTATACAGATTGCGGTGTAGATATTTGCAGATTTATACAGATGGCGGTGTAGTTATTTCCATGTTTATACCGATAGCGGTGTAGACAATTCCATGTATATAGAGATAGCGGTGTAGATATTTCCATATTTATACAGATATCGGTATAGATATTTCCATATTTATACAGATAGCGGTGTAGATATTTCCATATTTACACAGATAGCAGTGTAGTTATTTCCATGTTTATAGAGATAGTGGTGTAGATATTTCCATGTTTATGCACATGGCAGTGTAGATATTTCCATGTGTATACAGATGGCAGTGTAGATATTTGCATGTTTATACCGACGGAGGTGTAGATATTTCCATGTTTATACAGATGACTGTGTAGATATTTTCATGTTTTTACAGATGGCGTTGTAGATATTTCCATGTTTATTCAGATTGCGGTGTAGGTATTTCCATCTTTATAGAGATAGCGGTGTAGATATTTCCATGTTAATACAAATGACTGTGTAGATATTTCCATGTTTATACATATTTCTATGTTTATACAGATGGAGGTGTAGATATTTCCATATTTATACAGATGACTGTGTAGATATTTCCATGTTTATACAGATAGTGGTGTAGACATTTCTAGGTTTATAGACGTAGCGGTGTAGATATTTATATATATTTAAACAGATAGCGGTGTAGATATTTCCATGTTTATAAAGATAGCGGTGTAGATATTTCCGTGTTTATACAGACAGCGGTTTAGATATTTCCATGTTTACAGAGAGAGTGGTGTAGATATTTCCATATTTGCACAGATTGTGCTGTAGATATTTCCATCTTTACACAGATAGCTGTGTACATATTTCCATGTTTACACAAATAGCTGTGTATTTATTTGCATGTTAACACAGATAGTGTTGTAGATATTTCCAAGTTTATACAGATTGCGGTGTAGATATTTACAAGTTTATACAGATCGTGGTGTAGATATTTCCATGTTTATACAGACAGCAGTGTAGATATTTCCATGTGTATACAGATGGAGGTGTAGATATTTCCATGTTTCTACAGATGACAGTGTAGATATTTCCTTGTTTTTACAGATGGTGGTGTAGATATTTCCATGTTTATACAGATGGCAGGCTTGATATTTCCTTGTTTGTACAGATAATGGTGTAGATATTTCCAGTTTTTACAGATAGCGTTGTAAAATATTTCCATGTTTATTCAGATTGCGGTGTAGATACTTCCATTTTTACACTGGTAGCGGTGTAATTTCCATGTTTATACAGATAGCGGTGTAGATATTTCCATGTTTTTACAGATGGCGGTGTAGATATTTCCATGTTTATGCAGATAGCGGTGTGGCTACTTCCATGATTATAGAGATCGTGGTGTAGATATTTCCATATTTATACAGATAACGATGTAGATATTTCCATGTTTATAGAGATAGCAGTGTAGATATTTCCATGTTTATAGAGATAGCGGTGTAGATAATTCCATGTTTATACAGATGGCGGTGTAGATAATTCCATGTGTATACGGATGGCAGTGTGGATATTTCCATGTGTATACAGATGGAAGTGTAGATATTTCCATGTTTATACAGATGACTGTGAAGGAATTTCCATGTTTTTACATATAACTTTGTAATTATTTCCATGTTTATACAGATAGCGGTGTAGATATTTTCATGTTTATAGAGATGTCTTTGTAGATATTTCCATGTTTATACAGATGGCAGTGAAATATTTCCATGTTTAGACTTATGGTGGTGTAGATATTTCCATGTTTATACAGATGACTTTGTAGTTATTTCCATGTTTATACAGATGGCGGTTTAGATATTTCCATGTTTTTAAAGATAGCGGTGTAGACATTTCCATGTTCATAGAGATAGCGGTGTAGATATTTCCATATTTATACAGATAGCTCTGTAGATATTTCCATGTTTATACAGATAGAGGTGTAGATATTTCCATGTTTATGCAGATGTCGGTGTAGATATTTCCATCTTTCTACAGATGGCACTGTAGATATATCAATGTTTATAGAGATGGCAGTGTTGATAATTCCATGTTTATATAGAAGGCGGTGAAGTTATTTCCATGTTTATGCTGATGGCGGTGTAGATATTTAAATGTTTAAAGAGATGGCGGTGTAGATATTTCAAGGTTTGTAGAGATAGCGTTGTAGATAATTCCATGTTTATAGAGATGGCGGTGTAGGTTTTTCCATGTTTATAGAGATAGTGGTGTAGATATTTCCATGTTTATAGAGATAGAGATGTAGGTATTTCCATGTTTATACAGATAGTGGTGTTGGTATTTCCATGTTTATACCGATAGCGGTGTACAAATTTCCATGTTTCCACAGATGGCAGTGTAGGTTGTTCCATGTTTATGGAGATGGCTGTGTAGATATTTTCATGTTTATAGAGACGGTGGTGTAGATATTTCCATGTTTATACAGATTGCAGTGTAGATATTTCCATGTTTAAAGAGATTGCGGTGTAGATGTTTCCATGTTTATACAGATAGCGGTGGAGATATTTCCATGTTTATACAGATCGTGGTGTAGATATTTCCATGTTTATGGAGATAGCGGTGTAGTTATTTCCATATTTATACTGATAGCGGTGTAGATATTTCCATGTTTATTCAGATGGTGTTGTAGATATTTCCATGTTTATACAGATGGTGGTGTAGATATTTCCATGTTTATACTGATAGTGGTGTAGATATTTCCACGTTTATACAGATAGTGGTGTAGATATATCCATGTTTATACATATAGCGGTTTAGATTTCTCCATGTTTACAGAGATAGCTGTGTAGATTATTGCATATTTGCACAGATTGCTGTGTAGATATTTCTATCTTTACACAGATAGCGGCGTACATATTTCCATGTTTACACAGATAGCTGTGTAGATATTTCCATGCTTACACAGATAGTGTTGTAGATATTTCCATGTTTATACGGATAGTGTTGTAGATATTTCCATGTTTATACAGATAGCGGTGGAGATCTTTCCAGGTTTATAGAGATGGCCGTGGAGATATTTCCATTTTTATACAGATGGCGGTGTAGATATTTCCAAGTTTATACAGATAGCAGTGTAGATACTTCCATGTTTATACAGATAGCGGTGTAGATATTTGCATGTTTATACAGGTAGAGGTGTAGATATTTCCATGTTTATACAGATCGTGGTGTAGATATTTCCATCTTTATGCAGATGGCGGTGTAGATATTTACATGTATATAGAGATGGCGTTGTAGATATTTCTATGTTTATAGAGATAGCGGTGTAGATAATTCCATGTTTATAGAGATGTTGGTGTAGTTATTTCCATGTTTATAGAAATAGTGGTGTAGATATTTCCATGTTTATTCAGATAGCGGTGTAGATATTTCTATGTTTATACAGATAGTGGTGTTGATATTTCCATGTTTATACACATAGCGGTGTAGACATTTCCATGTTTATTCACCTCGTGGTGTAGATATTTCCATGTTTATACAGATGTTATTGTAGGTTTTTCCATGTTTATGCAGATATCGGTGTAGATATTTCCATGTTTATACAGAGAGCGGTGTAGATATTTCCATTTTCATGCAGATCGTGGTGTATATGTTTCCATGTTTATACAGATAGCGGTGTAGTTATTTCCATGTTTACACAGATAGCTGTGTAGATATTTCCATGTTTCCACAGATAGTGTTGTAGATATTTCCATGATTATACATAAAGCGGTGTAGATATTTCCATGTTTATACAGATAGCGCTGTAGATGTTTCCATGTTTATACAGATCGCGGTGTAGATATTTCCATGTTTATGCAGATGGCGGTGAAGATATTTCCATGTTTATAGAGATGGCGGTGTAGACATTTCTATGTTTAGAGAGACAGCTGTGTAGATATTTCCATGTTTATAGAGATGGTGGTGAAGGCATTTCCATGTTTATTCAGATAGCGGTGTACATATTTGCATGCTTATACAGATATCGGTGTTGATATTTCCATGTTTATACACATAGCGGTGTAGTCATTTCCATGTTTATTCAGCTAGCGGTGCAGGTATTTCCATGTTTATACAGATGGCAGTGTAGGTATTTCCATGTTTATGCAGATTGCGGCGTAGATATTTCCATGTTTATAGAGATAGCAGTTTAGATCTTTCCATGTTTATAGAGATAGCGGTGTAAGTATTTCCATGTGTATTCAGATAGTGGTGCAGATGTTTCTAAGTTTATACTGATGGCTGTGTAGATATTTCCATGTGTATACACATGGCAGTGTAGATATTTCCATGTTTATAGAGATGGTGGTGTACATATTTCCATGTATATACAGATGACTGTGTAGATATTTCCATGTTTATGCAGATGGCGGTGTAGATATATCCATGTTTATAGAGATAGCGGTGTAGACATTTCCATGTTTATACAGATACCAGTGTAGATATTTCCATGTATATAGAGATAGCGGTGTAAACATTTCCATGTTTGCACAGATTGCGGTGCAGATATTTCCATCTTTACAGAAATATCGGTATAGATATTTCCATGTTTACACAGATAGCTGTGTAGACATTTCCATGTTTACACAGTTAGCGTTGTAGATATTTCCATGTTTATACTGATAGCGGTGTAGATATTTCCATGACTATACAGATAGCTGTGTAGATGTCACCATGTTTATACAGATGATTGTGTAGGTATTTCCATGTTTATACAGATTGCGGTGTAGATATTTCCATGTTTTTACAGATGGCTGTGTAGGTATTTCCATGTATATACAGATAGCGTTGTGGAAATTTCCATGTTTATACAGACAGTGGTGTAGATATTACCATGTTTACACAGACAGCGCTGTAGATATTTCCATCTTTGCACAGATAGCTGTGTAGATATTTCCATGTTTACACAGATAGTGTTGTAGATATTTCAATGTTTATACAGATAGCGGTGTTACTATTTCCATGTTTATAGAGATAGCGGTGTAGATATTTCCATGTTTATACTGCTCACAGTGTAGATATTTCCATCTTTATACAGATGGCAGTGTAGATATTTCCATGTTTATACAGATAGCGGTGTAGATATTTCCATGTTTATACAGATAGTGGTGTAGATATTTCCATGTTTATACAGATGGCGGTGTAGATACATCCATGTTTCTGAAGATGGCGGTGTAGATATTTTCATGTTTATACAGATGGCGGTGTAGATATTTCCATGTATATAGAGATTGCAGTGTAGATATTTCCATGTTTATAGAGAAATCGGTGTAGGTATTTCCATGTTGACAGAGATAGCGGTGTAGATATTTCCATATTTATACAGATAGCGGTGTAGATATTTCCATGTTTCTACAGATGGCGGTGTAGATATTTCCTTGTTTATACAGACAGCGGTGTAGATATTTCCATGTTTATACAGGTAGCGGTGTAGATATTTCCATTTTTACAGAGATAGCGGTGTTGTTATTTCCATCTTTGCACAGATTGACGTGTAGATATTTCCATATTTACGCAGTTATCTGTGTAGATATTTCCAAGTTTACACAGATAGCTGTGTAGATATTTCCATGTTTACACACATAGCGTTGTAGATATTTCCATGTTTCTTCAGACTGCGGTGTAGATATGTCCATGTTTATACAGATAGCGGTGTAGATATTTTCATGTTTATACAGATAGCGGTGGAGATATTTCCATGTTTATAGAGACAGCTGTATAGATATTTCCATGTTTATACTCATAGCGGTGTAGAAATTTCCATGTTTACAGAGATATCAGTGTAGATATTTCAATCTTTGCACAGATTGCTGTGTAGATATTTCCATTTTTACACTGATAGCTGTGTAGATATTTCCAAGTTTACACAGATCGCTGTGTAGATATTTCCATGTTTACACAGATAGCGTTGTAGATATTTCCAAGTTTATACAGATAGCGGTGTAGATATTTCCATGTTTATACAGATAGCGGTGTAGATATTTCCATGTTTACAGAGATAGCGGTGTAAATATTTCCATCTTTGCACAGATTGCAGTGTACATATTTCCATCTTTACACAGACAGCGGTGTAGATATTTCCAAGTTTACACACATAGCTGTGTAGATATTTACATGTTTACAGAGATACTGTTGTAGATTTTCCATATTTATAGAGAGGGAGGTGTAGATATTTCCATGTTTATAGAGATAGCAGTGTAAATATTTCCATATTTATATAGATAGCTGTGTAGTTATTTCCATGTTTACAGAGATATCGGAGGAAATATTTCAATCTTTGCACAGACTGCGGTTTAGATATTTCCATTTTACACAGATAGCGGTGTAGATATTTCCATGTTCATAGAGATAGCGGTGTAGATATTTCCATGTTTATACAGATGACTGTTTAGATATTTCCATGAGTGTACAGATGGCGGTGTAGATATTTCCTTGTTTATACAGATGGCGCTGTAAATATTTCCATGTTTATACAGATGGCAGTGTAGATATTTCCATGTTTATACAGATAGCGGTGTAGATGTTTCTATGTTTACAGAGATAGCGGTGTAGATATTTCCATCTTTGCACAGATAGCTGTGTAGATATTTCCATGTTTACCGAGATAGCATTGTAGATATTTCCATGTTTATACAGATTGCGGTTTAGTTATTTCCATGTTGATACAGATAGCGGTGTAGATATTTCCACGTTTATACAGGTAGAGGTGTAGAAATTCCCATGTTTATACATATCGCTTTGTAGACATTTCCATCTTTCTGCAGATGTCTGTTTAGATATTTCCATGTTTATGCAGATGGCGGTGAAAATATTTCCATGTTTATAGAGATGGCTGTGTAGTTATTTCTATGTTTATAGAGATAGCGGTGTAAATATTTCCATGTTTACAGAGATGGAGATGTAAATATTTTCATGTTTATACAGATAGCGGTGTAGATATTTCCATGTTTATACAGCTCGCAGTGTAGATATTTCCATGTTTATACAGATGGCAGTGTAGATACTTCCATGTCTATACAGATAGCGGTGTAGATATTTCCATATTTATACAGATTGCGGTGTAGATATTTCCATGTCTATACAGATAGCGGTGTAGATATTTCCATATTTATACAGATTGCGGTGTAGATATTTCCATCTTTATACAGATGGCGGTGTAGATATTTCCATGTTTATACAGATAGCGGTGTTGGTATTTCCATGTTTATACAGATAGCGTTGTAGATATTTGCATGTTTATACAGCTCGTGGGGTAGATATTTCCATCTTTATACAGATGTCAGTGTAGATATTTCCATGTTTATACAGATAGCGGTGTAGATATTTCCATGTCTATAGAGATAGCGGTGTAGGTATTTCCATATTTATACAGATTGCGGTGTAGATATTTCCATCTTTATACAGATGTCGGTGTAGATATTACCATGTTTATACAGATAGCAGTGAAGATAATTCCATGTTTATTCAGATAGTGGTGTAGATATTTCCATGTTTTTACAGATGGCGGTGTAGATACATCCATGTTTCTGAAGATGGCGGTGTACATGTTTTCATGTTCATAGAGATGGCGGTGTAGATATTTCCATGTTTATACAGATGACTGTGTAGTTATTTCCAAGTTTATGCAGATGGCGGTGAAGCTATTTCCATGTTTATACAGATAGCGGTGTAGATATTTCCAACTTTATACAGATAGTGGTGTAGATATTTCACGTTTATAGAGATAGCGGTGTAGATATTTCCATCTTTATAGAGATAGCGGTGTAGATATTTCCATGTTTATACAGATGGCGGTGTAGATATTTCCATGTTTATGGAGATGGCGGTGTAGATATTTTCATGTTTATATACATGGCCTTGTAGATATTTCCATGTTTGTAGAGATTGTGGTGTAGATATTTCCATGTTTATAGAGATAGCGGTGTAGGTATTTCCTTGTTTATAGAGATAGCTGTGTAGATACATCCATGTTTATACAGATGGCTGTGTAGGTATTTCCATTTCTATACAGATGACTGTGTAGATATTTGTATGTTTACACAAATGGCGCTGTAGATATATCAATATATATACAGATAGCGGTGTAGATATTTCCATGTTTATACAGATAACGGTGTAGATATATCCATGTTTAGAGAGATAGCCGTGTAGATATTTCCATGTTTATAGAGGTAGCGGTGCAGATATTTCCATATTTATAGAGATAGCGGTGTAGATATTTCCATGTTTATATAGATAGCTGTGCAGATATTTCCATGTTTATACAGATTACTGTGTGGTTACTTCCATATTTATACACGTGGTGGTGTAGATATTTCCATGTTTTTACAGAGAGCAGTGTAGATATTTCCATGTTTATACAGTTAGCAGTGCAGATATTTCCATGTTTACACAGATAGCGGTTTAGATATTTCCATCTTTGCACAGATTGCGGTGTAGAAATTTCCATTTTTAAACAGGCAGCGGTGTAGATATTTCCATGTTTATAGAGATAGCGGTGTAGACATTTCCACATTTATACATATAGCGGTATAGATATGTCCATGTTTATACAGATGGCAATGTAGGTATTTCCATGTAGATACAGATGGCGGTGTAGATATATCCATGTTTATACAGATAGCGGTGTAGATATTTCCATGTTTATACAGATAGCGGTGTAGATATTTCCATGTTTACAGAGATAGCGGTGTAGATATTTCCATCCTTGATCAGATTTCATTGTAGATATTTCCATGTTTACATAGATAGCGTTCTAGATATTTCCATGATTACACAGATATCTGTGTAGATATTTCCATGTTTACACAGATAGCGTTATAGATATTTCCATGTTTATACAGATAGCGGTGTAGAGATTTCCATGTTTATAGAGATAGCGGTGGAGATATTTCCATGTTTATACAGATAGCGATGTAGATATCTCGATGTTTATACAGATAGCGGTGTAGATATTTCCATGTTTACAGAGATAGCGGTGTAGATATTTCCATCTTTGCACAGATTGCGGTGTAGATATTTCCATGTTTACACAGATAGCTGTGTAGATATTTCCATGTTTACACAGATAGCGTTGTAGTTATTTCCATGTTTATACAGATAGCGGTGTAGATAGTTCCATGTTTATACAGATTGCGGTGGAGGTGTTTCCATGTTTATACACATAGCGGTGTAGCTATTTCCACGTTTACACAGATGGCGGTGTAGATATTTCCATGTTTATAGAGATAGTTGTGTAGATTTTTCAATATTTATACAAATAACGGTTTAGATATTTCCATGTTTATACAGATCCCGTTGTAGATATTTCATGTTTATACAGATGGTGGTGTAGATATTTCCATGGTTTTAGAGATAGCGGTGTAGATTTTTCCAAGTTTATACAGATAGCGGTGTAGATATTTCCATGTTTACAGAGATAGCGGTGTAAATATTTCCATCTTTGCACAGATTGCAGTGTAGATATTTCCATCTTTACACAGACAGCGGTGTAGATATTTCCAAGTTTACACAGATATGTGCTTCGATATTTACATGTTTACAGAGATACTGTTGTAGATTTTCCATACTTATAGAGAGAGAGGTGTAGATATTTCCATGTTTATAGAGATAGCAGTGTAAATATTTCCATATTTATATAGATAGCTGTGTAGATATTTCCATGTTTATACAGATAGCAGTGTACTGCGGTTTAGATATTTCCATTTTACACAGATAGCGGTGTAGATATTTCCATGTTTATACAGAAGGCGGTGTAGTTATTTCCATGTTTATACAGATGGCGGTGTAGATATTTCCATGTTTATACAGATGGAAGTGTAGATATTTCCTTGTTTATTCAGATGGCTGTGTAGTTAGTTCCATGTTTATAGAGATGGCAGTGTAGATATTTTCAGGTTTATAGAGTTGGCGGTGTAGATATTTCCATGTTTATAGAGATAGCGATGTAGATATTTCCATGTTCATACAGATAGCGGTGTGGGTATTTCCATGTTAATAGAGATAGCGGTGTAGATATTTCCATGTTTCTAGGGATGGCAGTGTAGATATTTCCTTGTGTATACAGATGGCAGTGTAGATATTTCCATGTTTATACAGATGGTGGTGTAGATATTTCCAAGTTTATACATATGACTGTGTAGATATTTCCTTGTTTTTTCAGATGGCGGTGTAGATATTTCCACGTTTATAGAGATAGCACTGTAGATATTTCCATGTTTATAAAGATAGCAGTGTAGATATTTCCATGTTTATAGAGATAGCGGTGTAGATATTTACATATTTATACACATAGCGGTGTAGATATTTGCATGTTTATACAGATAGCGGTTTAGATATTTCCATGTTTGTAGAGATAGCAGTGTAGATATTTCCATGTTTATAGAGATAGCGGTGTAAATATTTCCATATTTATACAAATAGCTGTGTAGTTGTTTCCAGGTTTATACAGATAGCGATGTAGATATTTCTATCTTTATACAGAGACTGCTGTACATATTTCCATATTTATACAGATAGCAGTGCAGATATTTCCATGTATATACAGAAGCAGTGTTGATATTGCCGTGTTTATACACATGGCAGTGTAGATATTTCCATGTTTATACATTTGACTGTGTATGTATTTCCATTTTTATACAGACGTCGGTGTAGATATTTTCATGTTTATAGAGATAGCGGTGTAGATATTTCCATGCTTATACAGATAGCGGTGTAGACATTTCCATGTTAACAGAGATTGTGGTGTAGATATTTCCATATTTATACAGATAGCGGTGTAGATATTTCCATGTTTACACAGAGAGTGGTGTAAGTATTTCCATGTTTACACAGATAGCATTGCAGTTATTTCCATGTTTATTGTGATAGTGGTGTAGAGATATCCATGTTGATACGGACAGTGATGTTGATATTTCCATGTTTTAAAGATAGCGGTGTAGATATTTCCATGTTTATACAGACAGCGTTGTAGTTATTTCCATGTTCATACAGATAGCTGTGTAGATATTTCCATGTTTATAGAGATGGCTGTGTAGATATTTCCATGTTTGTTCAAATGGCAGTGTAGATATTTCCATGTTTATACAGATGGTGGTGTGGATATTTCCATGTTTACAAAGATAGCGGTGTAGATATTTCAATCTTTGCACAGATTGCAGTGTAGATATTTCCATCTTTAAACAGGTACTGGTGTAGATATTTCCAAGTTTACACAGATAGCTGGGTATATATTTCCATGTTTACACAGATAGCATTGTAGATGTTTACAAAGGTAGCGTTGTAGTTATTTCAGGTTTACACAGATAGTGTTGTAAATATTTCCATGTTTATAAGGGCAGCGGTGTAGGTATCTCCATGTTTATACAGATAGCGTTGTACATATTTCCATGTTTATAGAGATAGCGTTGTAGATATTTCCATGTTTATACAGATAGCGATGTAGATATATCCATGTTTCTACAGATAGTGGTGAAGATATTTCCATGTTTAGAGAGATAGCGGTGTAGAAATTTCCATGTTTATACAGATGACTCTGTAGATATTTCCATGTGTATAGATATGGCTGTCTAGATATTTCCTTGTTTATTGAGATGGTGGGGTAGATATTTACATGTTTATACAGATGACTGCATAGATATTTGCATGTTTATACAGATGTCGTTGTAGTTATTCCATGTTTATACAGATATCGGCGTAGATATTTCCATGATTATACAGATAGCAGTGTAGATATTCCCACGTTTACAGAGATAGCGCTGTAGATATTTCCTCTTTGCACAGATTGCGGTGTAGTTTTTTCCATCTTTACACAGATAGCGGTGTAGATATTTCCAAGTTTACACAGATAGTTGTGTAGATAGTTCCACATTTACACAGATATCATTGCATATATTTCCATTTTTATACAGATATCGGTGTAGATATTTCCACGTTTATACAGATAGCGGTGTAGATATTTCCACGTTTATACAGATATCAGTGTAGATATTTCCACTATTATACAGATAGCGGTGTACATATTTCCATCTTTATAGAGATAGCGGTTTAGATATTTCCCTCTTTACACAGATAGCGGTGTAGATATTTCCATGTTTAGAGAGATATTGGTGTAGATATTTCCATATTTATAAAGATAGCAGTGTAGGTATTTCCATGTTTATAGAGATATTGGTGTAGATATTTCCATATTTATAAAGACAGCAGTGTACATATTGCCACGTTTATACAGATAGCGGAGTTGGTATTTCCATCTTTATCCAGATGGCAGTGTAGATGTTTCCATGTTTATACAGAAAGCGGTGTAGATATTTCCACGTTTATACAGATGGCGGTGTATTTCCAGGATTATGGAGATGGCGGTGTAGATATTTTCATATTTATAGAGATGGCGGTGTAGATATTTCCATGTTTATAGACATTGTGGTGTAGATATTTCCGTGTTTCTAGAGATAGCTGCGTAGGTATTTCCATGTTTATAGAGAATGCAGTGTAGATATTTCCATGTTTATACAGATGGCTGTGTAGGTATTTCCATCTGTATACAGACGGCAGTGTATATATTTCCATGTTTATAGAGATGGTGGTGCAGATATTTCCATGTTTACAGAGATAATGTTGTAGATATTTCCATATTTATTCAGATAGCGGTTTAGATATTTCCATGTTTATACAGATCCCGTTGTAGATATTTCCATATTTATATAGTTGGCAGTGTAGATATTTCCATCTTTACAGAGATACCGTTGTAGATATTTCCATCTTTGCACAGATTGCCGTGTAGATATTTCCATCTTTACACAGATAGCGGTGTAGATATTTCTGAGTTTACACAGATAGCTGTGTAGGTATTTACAGGTTTACACAGATAGCGTTGTAGATATTTCCATGTTTATACAGATACCAGTGTAAATATTTCCATGTTCATACAGATAGCGGTGGAGATATTTCCATCTTTATGCAGATAGCGATGTAGACATCTCCATGTTTATACAGATAGCGTTTTAGATATTTCCATGTTTATAGATATAGCGGTGTAGATATTTCCATGTTTATACAAATGGCTGTGTAGATATTTCCAACTGTATACAGATGTCAGTGTAGATATTTCCAACTTTTTAGAGATGGTGGTGTAGATATTTCCATGTTTATACAGATGATTGTGAGGATATTTGCATGTTTATACAGATGGCAGTGCAGATATTTCCATGTTTATAGAGATAGCGGTGTAGACATTTCCATGTTTATACAGATAGCGGTGTAGATATTTCCATGTTTGTTGAGAGAGCGTTGTAGATATTTCCATATTTATACAGATAGCGGTGTAGATATTTCCATGTTTATACAGATGGCTGTGTAGATATTTCCAAGTGTATACAGATGGCAGTGTAGATATTTCCAAGTTTTTAGAGATGGTAGTGTAGATATTTCCATGTTTATACAGATGATTGTGAGGATATTTGCATGTTTATACAGATGGCAGTGCAGATATTTCCATGTTTATAGAGATAGCGGTGTAGACATTTCCATGTTTATACAGATAGCGGTGTAGATATTTCCATGTTTGTTGAGAGAGCGGTGTAGATATTTCCATATTTAAACAGATAGCAGTGTAGATATTTCCATGTTTATACAGATGGCGTTGTAGATATTTCCAAGTTTACACAGATAGCTGTGTAGATATTTCCATGTTTACACAATTAGTGTTGTACATATTTCCATATTTATAGAGATAGCGGTGTAGGTATTTCCATGTTTATACAGATAGCGGTGTAGATATTTCCATGTTTACACAGATAGCATTGCAGATATTTCCATGTTTATACAGATAGCCGTGTAGATATTTCCATGTTTATACAGACGGCGATGGAGATATTTCCATGTTATAGAGATAGCGGTGTTGGTATTTCCATGTTTATAATGATAACAGTGTAGATATTTCTATATTTATAGAGGTAGCAGTGTACATATTTCCATGTTTATACGTATAGTGGCGTTTTTATTTCCATGTTTATAGGCATAGCGTTGTAGATGCTTCCATGTTTACACAGATAGCGGTGTAGGTATTTCCATTTTTATACAGTTATCGGTGTGGATATTTCCATGTTCACAGAGATGGCTGTGTGGATATTTCCATGTTTGTACAGATGGCAGTGTAGATATTTCCATGTTTATACAGATGGCGGTGGAGATATTTCCATGTTTATACAGATGTTGGTGTAGATATTTTCATGTTCATAGAGATATCGGTGTATTTATTTCCATGTTTATACAGATAGCGGTGTAGACATTTCCATGTTTATAGAGATAGCGGTGTAGATATTTCCATATTTATACAGATAGCGATGTAGATATTTCCATGTTTACACAGATAGCGGTGAAGGTATTTCCATGCTTATGCTGATATCGGTGTTGATATTTCCATGTTTATAGAGATGGCGGTGAAGGTATTTCCATGTTTATAGAGATAGTGGTGTAGATATTTCCATGTTTATACAGATAGCGGTGTAGATATTTCCACGTTTATACAGATGGCGGTGTTGGTATTTCCATGTTTATACGGATAGCAGTTAATCTATTTCCATGTTTATAGAGATGTCGGTGTAGGTATTTCCATGTTTATAGAGATAGTGGTGTAGATATTTCCATGTTTATACAGAGAGCAGTGTAGATATTTCCACGATTATACAGATAGCGGTGTTGGTATTTCCATGTTTATATGCATAGCAGTTTACATATTTCCATGTTGATACAGCTCGCGGTATAGATATTTCCATCTTTATACAGATGTAAGTGTAGATGTTTCCATGTTTATACAGAAAGAGGTGTAGATATTTCCAAGTTTATACAGATGATGGTGTAGATAGTTCCATGATTATGTAGATTGTGGGATAGATATTTCCATATTTCTACAGATAGCGCTGTAGATATTTCCATGTTTATACAGATGGCCTTGTAGATATTTCCAAGTTTACACAGATAGCTGTGTAGATATTTCCATGTTTAAACAATTAGCGTTGTAGATATTTCCATATTTATAGAGATAGCGGTGTAGGTATTTCCATGTTTATACAGATAGCGGTGTGGATATTTCCATGTTTACACAGATAGCATTGCAGATATTTCCATGTTTATACAGATAGCCGTGTAGATATTTCCATGTTTATACAGACGGCGGTGTAGATATTTCCATGTTATAGAGATAGCGGTGTTGGTATTTCCATGTATATAATGATAACAGTGTAGATATTTCTATGTTTATACAGGTAGCGGTGTACATATTTCCATGTTTATACGTATAGTGGTGTTGTTATTTCCATGTTTATAGGGATAGCGTTGTAGATGCTTCCATGTTTATACAGATAGCGGTGTAGGTATTTCCATTTTTATACAGTTATCGGTGTGGATATTTCCATGTTCACAGAGATGGCTGTGTGGATATTTCCATGTTTGTACAGATGGCAGTGTAGATATTTCCATGTTTATACAGATGGCGGTGCAGATATTTCCATGTTTATACAGATGTTGGTGTAGATATTTTCATGTTCATAGAGATATTGGTGTAGATATTTCCATGTTTATACCGATAGCGGTGTAGACATTTCCATGTTTATAGAGATAGCGGTGTAGATATTTCCATATTTATACAAATAGAGATGTAGATATTTCCATGTTTACACAGATAGCGGTGAAGGTATTTCCATCCTTATGCAGATATCGGTGTTGATATTTCCATGTTTATAGAGATGGCAGTGTAAGTATTTCCATGTTTATAGAGATAGTGGTGTAGATATTTCCATGTTTATACAGATAGCAGTGTAGATATTTCCACGTTTATACAGATAGCGGTGTTGGTATTTCCATGTTTATACGGATAGCAGTTAATCTATTTCCATGTTTATGTAGATGTCGGTGTAGGTATTTCCATGTTTATAGAGATAGTGGTGTAGATATTTCCATGTTTATACAGATAGCGGTGTAGATATTTCCACGTTTATACAGATAGCGGTGTTGGTATTTCCATGTTTATACGGATAGCAGTTCATCTATTTCCATGTTTATAGAGATGTCGGTGTAGGTATTTCCATGTTTATAGAGATAGTGTTGTAGATATTTCCATGTTTATACAGAGAGCGGTGTAGATATTTCCACGTTTATACAGATAGCGGTGTTGGTATTTCCATGTTTATACGGATAGCAGTTTATATATTTCCATGTTTATACAGCTCGCAGTATAGATATTTCCATCTTTATACAGATGGAAGTGTAGATGTTTCCATGTTTATACAGAAAGAGGTGTAGATATTTCCAAGTTTATACAGATGGTGGTGTAGTTAGTTCCATGATTATGTAGATTGCGCTGTAGATATTTTCATGTTTATAGAGATGGCGGTGTAGATATTTCCATGTTTATAGAGATTGCGGTGTAGATATTTCCATGATTCTAGAGATAGCAGTGTAGGTATTTCCATGTTTATACAGATAGCAGTGTAGATATTTCCGTGTTTATACAGATGGCTGTGTAGATATTTCCATTTGTATACAAACGGCAGTGTAGATATTTCCATGTTTATAGAGATGGTGGTGTAGATTTTCCATGTTTATAGAGATAGTGGTGTAGATATTTCCATGTTTATACAGATAGCGGTTTAGATATTTCCATGTGTATACAGATCCCGTTGTAGATATTTCCAGGTTTATACAGATGGTGGTTTAATTATTTAAATGTTTATAGAGATAGCGGTGTAGATATTTCCATGTTTATACAGATAGCGGTGTAGATATTTCAATGTTTATACAGATAGTGGTGGAGATGTTTCCATCTTTATGCAGATAGCGATGTTGACATTTCCATGTTTTTACAGATAGCGATGTAGATATTTCCATGTTTATAGAGATGGTGGTGTAGATATTTCCATGTTTATACAGATGGATGTGAGGATATTCGCATGTTTATACACATGGCAGTGCAGTTATTTCCAGGTTTATACAGATAGTGGTGTAAATATTTACATGTTTATACAGATAGAGGTGTAGATATTTCCATGTTTGTAGATATAGCGGTGTAGATATTTCCATATTTATAGAGATAGCGGTGTAGATATTTCCATGTTTATACACACGGCGTTGTAGATATTTCCATGTTTCCACAGATAGTGGTGGAGATATTTCCATGTTTACAAAGATAGTGGTGTAGATATTTCCATGTTTATACAGATGGCTGTGTAGATATTTCCATGTGTATACCGATGGCGTTGTAGGTATTTCCATGTTTATAGACATAGTGGTGTAGATATTTCCATGTGTATAAAGAAAGCGGTGCAGATATTTCCATGTTATAGAGATAACGGTGTAGATATTTCCAAGTTTATACAGATAGCGGTGTAGACATTTCCATGTTTATAGAGATAGAAGTGTAGATATTTCTCTATTTAAAGATATACTGGTGTAGGTATTTCCATGTTTAAACAGATAGCGGTGTAGACATTTCCATGTTTATACAGATAGCGGTGTAGTAATTTCCGTGTTTATAGAGATAGCGGTGTAGATATTCCCGTGTTTATACTGATGTCCGTGTAGATATTTCCACGTGTGTACAGATGACAGTGTAGATATTTCCATGTTTATACAGATGACTGTTTAGATATTTCCAGATTTTTACAGATGGCGGTTTAGATATTTCCATGTTTATACTGTTGGCGGTGTGGATATTTCCATGATTATACATATGCCGCTGTTGATATTTCCATGATTATACAGATCGTGGTGTAGATATTTCCATGTTTACACAGATAGCGGTGTTGGTATTTCCATGTTTATACAGAGACCGGTGTAGATGTTTCCATGTTTCTACAGCTCACGGTGGAGATATTTCCTTGCTTATACTGATGGTGGTGTAGATATTTCCATGTATATACAGATGGCGTTGTAGACATTTCGATGTTTATAGAGATAGTGGTGTAGGTATTTCCATGTTTATAGAGATAGTGGTATAGATATTTCTATGTTTATAGAGATAGCGATGTAGATACTTCCAAGTATATACAGATGGTTTTGTAGATATTTCCATGTTTATACAGATAGCGGTGTAGGTATTTCCATGTTTATACAGATAGCGTCATAGATATTTCCATGTTTACACAGATAGCGTTGTATATGTTACCATGTTTATAGAGATAGTGGTTTACCTATTTCCATGTTTACACAGATAGCATTGTAGTTATCTCCACGTTTATGGAGACAGCGGTTTAGGTATTTCCAAGTTTATCCAGATAGCGGTGTAGACATTGCCATGTTTATAGAGATTTCGGTGTAGATACTTCCATGTTTACACAGATAGTGGTGTAGATATTTCCATGTTTATACAGATCGTGGTGTAGATATTTCCAACTTTATACAGATAGCGGTGTAGATATTTCCACGTTTATACAGATAGCGTTGTAGATATTTCCATGTTTATAGAGATGGCGTTGTAGGTACTTCCATGTTTATGGGTATAGTGGTGTAGATATTTCCATGTTTATAAGAAAGCGGTGTCGATATTTCCATGTTTATACAGGTAGCTGTGTTGGTATTTCCATGTTTATACAGATAGCGGAGTAGATATTTCCATGTTTATACAGATAGCGGTGTTGGTATTTCCATGTTTATACAGATAGCGTTGTATACAATTCCATGTTTATTCAGCTCACGATGTAGATATTTCCATCGTTATACAGATGGCAGTGTAGATATTTCCATGTTAATACAGATATCGGTGTCGTTATTTCCATGTTTACACAAATGTTGGTGTAGATAGTTCCATCTTTATGGAGATGGTGGTGTACATATTTTCATGTTTCTAGAGATGGTGGTGTAGATATTTCCATGTTTATAGAGATTGCGGTGAAGATATTTCCATGTTTATAGAGACGGCGGTGTAGGTATTTCCATGTTTATACAGATAGCGAAGGAGGTATTTCCATGTTTATACAGATAGCGGTGTAGATATTTCCATGTTTATGCAGATAGTGGTGTAGATAGCTCCATGTTTATACAGGATGCGGTGTAGATATTTCCATGTTTATACAGATATCGGTGCAGATACCTCCATGTTTATACAGATAGCGGTGTAGATATTTCCATTTTTATACAGATAGCTGGGTAGATATTTCATATTTATAAAGATAGCGGTGTATGTATTTCCATGTTTATTCAGATGGCGATGTAGATATTTCCACATTTATACACATAGCGGTGTGGCTATTTGCATGTTTATACAGATGCAGTGTAGATATTTCCATGTTTATACAGATAGTGGTGTAGATATTTCCATGTTTATACAGATGACTGTGTAGGTATTTCCATGTTTATACAGATGACGGTATAGATATTTCCATGTTTATAGAGATAGCCATGTAGATATTTCCATGTTTATACAGATAGCGGGGTAAACATTTCCATGTTTATACAGATAGTGGTGTAGATATTTCCATGTTTATACAGATAGCGGTGTAGTTATTTCCATGTTTATACAGATAGCGGTGTAGATATTTAGGTGTTTATGCAGATAGCGGTGTAGATATTTCCATGTTTCTACAGATAGCAGTGTAGATATTTCCACGTTTATACATAAAGCGGTGTAGATATTTCCATGTTTACAGAGATAGCGGTGTAGATTTTTCCATATTTGCACAGATTGTGGTGTAGATATTTCCATCTTTTCACAGAGAGCGCTGTAAATATTTCCATGTTTACACAGATAGCTGTGTAGATATTTCCATGTTTACACAGATAGTGTTGTAGATATTTCCATATTTATACAGACAGCAGTGTAAATATTTCCATGTTTATAAAGATAGCGGTGTACATATTTCCATGTTTATAGAGATAGCGATGGAGATATTTCCATGTTTATACAGACAGCGATGGAGATATTTCCATGTTTATACACACAGTGGTGTAGATGTTTCCATGTTTATGCAGATAGCGGTGAAAATATTTCCATGTTTATACAGATAGCGATGTAGATATTTCCATGTTTATACAGGTAGCGGTGTAGATATTTCCATTTTTATACAGAAAGCAGTGGAGATATTTCCATGTTTATACAGATGGCTGTGTAGATATTTCCCAATTTATACAGATGGCGGTGAACTTATTTACAAGTTTATACAGATGGCGGTGTAGATATTTCCATGTTTATGCAGATGGCGGTGTAGATATTTCCATCTTTAAAGAGATGGCGGTGTAATTATTTCCATGTTTATAGAGATAGCGGTGTAGATATTTCCATGTTTACAGATAGCGGTGTTGGTATTTCCATGTTTCTACAGATAGCGGTGTAGATATTTCCATGTTTATACAGCTCGCGGTGTAGATATTTGCATATTTACACAGATAGCGGTGTAGATATTCCCATCTTTGCACAGATTGTGGTGTAGATATTTAAATCTTTACACAGATAGCGGTGTAGATATTTCCATCGTTGCACAGATTGTGCTGTAGAGATTTCAATTTTTACACAGATAGTGGTGTAGATATTTCTATGTTTACACAGACAGCGGTGTAGATATTTCCATATTTACACATATAGCGTTGCATATATTTGCATGTTTATACAGATACTGGTGTAGATATTTCCATGTTTATACAGATAGCGGTGTAGATATTTCCATGTTCATAGAGATAACGGTGTAGATATTTCCATATTTATACAGATGGCGATGTAGATATTTCCATGATTATTCAGATGTCAGTGTAGATATTTCCATGTTTATACAGATGGCAGTGTAGATATTTCCATGTTTATACAGATAGAGGTGTAGATATTTCCATGTTTATACAGATAGCGGTGTAGATATTACCAAGTATACACAGATAGCGGTGTAGATATGTCCATATTTCCACAGATTGCGGTGTAGATATTTCCATCTTTACACAGATAGCGGTGTAGATATTTCCTTCGTTGCACAGATTGTGCTGTAGATATTTCAATCTTTACAGTGATAGCGGTGTAGATATTTCCATGTTTACACAGACAGCGGTGTAGATATTTCCATGTTTGCATAGATAGCATTGTGTATATTTGCATGTTTATACGTATAGTGGTGTAGATAGTTCCATGTTTATACAGGTAGCGGTGTAGATATTTCCATGTTTATACAGATATCGGTGTAGATACTTCCAGGTTTATACAGATAGCGGTGTAGATATTTCCATGTTTATACAGATAGCGGTGCAGATATTTCCATGTTTATACAGATAGCGTTGTAGATATTTCCATGTTAATACAGATGGCGGTGTAGATATTTCCATGTTTAGACATATAGCGGTGTGGATATTTCCAAGTTTATACAGATAGCGGTGTAGATATTTAAATGTTTTTACAGATAGCGGTGCAGATATTTCCATGTTTACACAGATATCTGTGTAGATATTTCCATGTTTACACAGATAGTGTTGTAGATATTTCCATATTTATACAGACAGCGGTGTAAATATTTCCATGTTTATAAAGATAGCGGTGTACATATTTCCATGTTTATAGAGATAGCGATGGAGATATTTCCATGTTTATACACACAGTGGTGTAGATATTTCCATGTTTATGCAGATAGCGGTGAACATATTTCCATGTTTATAAAGATAGCGATGTAGATATTTCCATGTTTATACAGGTAGCGGTGTAGATATTTCCATTTTTATACAGATAGTGGGGGAGATATTTCCATGTTTATACAGATGGCTGTGTAGATATTTCCCAATTTATACTGATGGCGGTGAAGTTATTTACAAGTTTATATAGATGGCGGTGTAGATATTTCCATGTTTATGCAGATGGCGGTGTAGATATTTCCATCCTTAAAGAGATGGTGGTGTAATTATTTCCATGTTTATAGAGATAGCGGTGTAGATATTTCCATGTTTACAGATAGCGGTGTTGGTATTTCCATGTTTCTGCAGATAGCGGTGTAGATATTTCCATGTTTATACAGCTCGCGGTGTATATATTTGCATATTTACACAGATAGCGGTGTAGATATTCCCATCTTGGAACCGATTGTGGTGTAGATATTTAAATCTTTACACAGATAGCGGTGTAGATATTTCCATCGTTGCACAGATTGTGCTGTAGAGATTTCAATTTTTACACAGATAGTGGTGTAGATATTTCTATGTTTACACAGACAGAGGTGTAGATATTTCCATATTTACACATATAGCGTTGCATATATTTGCATGTTTATACAGATACTGGTGTAGATATTTCCATGTTTATACAGATAGCTGTGTAGATATTTCCATGTTCATAGAGATAACGGCATAGATATTTCCATATTTATACAGAAGGCGATGTAGATATTTCCATGATTATTCAGATGTCAGTGTAGATATTTCCATGTTTATACAGATGGCAGTGTAGATATTTCCATGTTTATACAGATAGAGGTGTAGATATTTCCATGTTTATACAGATAGCGGTGTAGATATTACCAAGTATACACAGATAGCGGTGTAGATATGTCCATATTTGCACAGATTGCTGTGTAGATATTTCCATCTTTACACAGATAGCGGTGTAGATATTTCCATCGTTGCACAGATTGTGCTGTAGATATTTCAATCTTTACAGTGATAGCGGTGCAGATATTTCCATGTTTAAACAGATAGCGGTGTAGATATTTCCATGTTTACACAGATAGCGTTGTGTATATTTGCATGTTTATACATATAGTGGTGTAGATATTTCCATTTTTATACAGGTAGCGGTGTAGATATTTCCATGTTTATACAGATATCGGTGTAGATACTTCCAGGTTTATACAGATAGCGGTGTAGATATTTCCATGTTTATACAGATAGCGGTGGAGATATTTCCATGTTTATACAGATAGCGTTGTAGATATTTCCATGTTAATACAGATGGCGGTGTAGATATTTCCATGTTTAGACAGATAGCGGTGTAGATATTTCCAAGTTTATACAGATAGCGGTGTAGATATTTAAATGTTTTTACAGATAGAGGTGCAGATATTTCCATGTTTACACAGATAGCTGTGTAGATATTTCCATGTTTACACAGATAGTGTTGTAGATATTTCCATGTTTATAGAGATAGCGGTGTAGATATTTCCATATTTATACAGATAGTGGTGTAGATATTTCCATGTTTATAGAGATGACATTGTAGATATTTCCATATTTATACAAATAGCGGTGTAGATATTTCCATGTTTTTACAGATGGCTGTGTAGATATTTCCATGTTTGAAGAGATGGCGGTGTAGATATTTCCATGTTTGTACAGATGACTCTGTAGGTATTTCCATGTTTTCACAGATGGCAGTGTAGATATTTCCATGTTCATACAGATAGCGGTGTGGCTATTTCCATGTTTATAGAGATAGCGGTGTAGATATTTCCATATTTATACAGATAGGGGTGTAGGTATTTCCATGTTTTTACAGATAGCGGTGTAGGTATATCCATGTTTTTACAGATAGCGATGTAGATATTTCCATGTTTGTACAGATAGCGGTGTAGATATTTACATGTTTATACAGATCGTGGTGTAAATATTTCCATGTTTATACAGATAGCGGTGTGGATATTTCCAAGTTTATACAGGTAGCGGGGTAGATATTTCCATGTTTATACAGATCGCGGTGTAGACATTTCCAAATTTCTACAGATAGCATTGAAGGTATTTCCATTTTTACACAGATGTTGGTGTAGATATTTCCATGTTTATGGAGATGGCAGTGTAGATATTTCCATGTTTATAGAGATAGCGGTGGAGATATTTCCATGTGTATAGAGATGGCGGTGGAGATATTTCCATGTTTATACAGATAGCGGTGTAGATATTTCCATGTGTACAGAGATAGCAGTGTAGATATTTCCATGTTTATACAGATAGCAGTGTACATATTTCCATTTTTATACAGATAGCGGTGTAGATATTTCCATTTTTATACAGATAGCGGTGGAGATATTTCCATGTTTATACAGATGGCTGTGTAGATATTTCCAAGTATATAGAGATGGCGGTGTAGATATTTCCAAGTATATAGAGATGGCGGTGTAGATATTTCTACGTTTATATAGATAGCGGTGTAGATATTTCCATGTTTATAGAGATGGCGGTGTAAGTATTTCCATGTTTATAGAGATAGCAGTGTAGATATTTCCATGTTTATACACATAGCGGTGTAGATATTTCCATGTTTATATATAGCGTTGTTGGTATTTCTATGTTTATACAGATAGTGGTGTAGATATTTCAATGTTTATACAGCTCGCGGTGTAGATATTTGCATGTTTACACAGATAGCGGTGTAGATATTTCCATCTTTGCACAGATTGCGGTGTAGATATTTCCATTTTTACACATATAGTGGTGTAGATATTTCCATTGTTGCACAGTTTGTGCTGTAGATATTTCAATCTTTACACAGATAGTGGTGTAGATATTTCCATGTTTACACAGACAGCGGTGTAGATATTTCCATGTTTACACAGATAGCGTTGTATATATTTGCATGTTTATACAGATAGCGGTGTAGATATTTCCATGTTTATACAGATAGCGTTGTAGATATTTCCATGTTCATAGAGATAACGGTGTAGATATTTCCTTATTTATAAAGATGGCGTTGTAGGTATTTCCATGTTTACTCAGATGTCGGTGTAGATATTTCCATCTTTATACAGATGGCGGTGTAAATATTTCCATGTTTATACAGATAGAGGTGTAGATATTTCCATGTTTATACAGATAGCGGTGTAGATATTACCAAGTTTACACAGATAGCGGTGTAGATATTTCCATATTTGCACAGATTGTGGTGTAGTTATTTCCACCTTTACACAGATAGCGGTATAGATATTTCCATCGTTGCACAGATTGTGCTGTAGATATTCCAATATTTTCACTGATAGTGGTGTAGATATTTCCATGTTTACACAGAGAGCGGTGTAGATATTTCCATGTTTACACAGATAGCATTGTATATGTTTGCATGTTTATACAGATAGTGGTGTAGATAGTTCCATGTTTTTACATGTAGTGGTGTAGATATTTCCATGTTTATACAGATATCGGTGTAGATACTTCCATGTTTATACAGATAGCGGTGTGGATATTTCCATATTTATACAGATGACTGTGTAGGTATTTCCATGTTTATACAGATGGCGGTACAGATATTTCCATGTATATAGAGATAGCCATGTAGATATTTCCCAGTTTATACGGATAGCGGTGTAAACATTTCCATGTTTATAGAGATAGCGGAGTAGATATTTTCATGTTTATACAGAGAGCCGTGAATATATTTCCATGTTTATACAGATAGTGGTGTGGCTATTTCCATGTTTATACAGACAGCGGTGTAGATATTTCCATGTTTATAGAGATGGCTTTGTAGATGTTTCCACGTTTATACAGATGGTATTGTAGCTATTTCCATGTTTATACAGATGGTGGTGTAGATATGTCCATGTTTATACAGATGACTGTGAAGATATTTCCATGTTTTTACAGAAGGCGGTGTACATATTTCCATGTATATAGAGATAGCGGTGTAGATATCTCCAAGTTTATACAGATAGCCGTGGAGATATTTCCATGTGTATAAAGATAGCGGTGTAGATATTTCCGTATTTATACAGATGGCGGTGTAGATATTTCCATGTTTATACAGATGGCAGTGTAGATATATCCATGTTTAGGCAGATGACGGTGTAAGTATTTCCATGTTTATAGAGATAGTGGTGTAGATATTTCCATGTTTATACACATAGCGGTGTAGATATTTCCATGTTTACAGATAGCGATGTTGGTATGTCCATGTTTATACAGATAGCGGTGTAGATATTTCCATCTTTATACAGCTCGCGGTGTAGATATTTCCATCTTTATACTGATGACATTGTAGATATTTCCATGTTTATTCAGAAAGTGGTGTAGATATTTCCATGTTTATACAGATGGCGATGTAGATAGTTCCATGTTTTTGGAAATGACGGTTTAGATATTTTCATGTTTACAGAGGTGGCGGTGTAGATATTTCCATCTTTGCACAGATTGCGGTGTAGATATTTCCATTTTTACACACATAACGGTGTAGATATTTCCATCGTAGCCCAGATTGTGCAGTAAATATTTCCATCTTTAAACAGATAGTGGTGTAGATATTTCAATGTTTACACAGACAGCGGTGTATATATTTCCATGTTTACACAGAGAGCATTGTATATATTTGCATGTTTATACAGATAGCGGTGTAATTATTTCCATGTTTATAGAGATAGCGGTATAGACATTTCCATCTTTATAGAGGTACCGGTGTAGAAATTTCCAGATTTATGAAGATAGCGTTGTAGATATTTCCATGTTTATACAGATAGCGGTGGAGATATATCCATGTTTATAGAGATAGCGATGTAGATATTTCCATGTTTATACGGATAGCTGTGTAGCTATTTCCATGTGTATACAGATGGTAGTGTAGATATTTCCTTGATTATAAAGATGGTGGTGTAGATATTTCCATGCTTATACAGATGAGTGTGTAGATATTTCCATGATTATACAGATGGCGGTGTAGCTATTTCCTTGTTTATAGAGATAGCGGTGTAGATATTTCCATGTTTATACAGATAGCGGTGTAGATATTTCCAGGTTTATGCAGATGGCGGTGTAGATATCTCCATGTTTATACAGATAGTGGTGTACATATTTCCATGTGTATAAAGATGGCGGTGTAGATATTTCCCTATTTATACAGATGGCGGTGTAGATATTTGCATGTTTATACAGATCGCGGTGTAGATATTTCCATGTTCATGCAGATGGCGGTGTAGATATTTCCATGTTTATAGAGATGGCGGTGAAGATATTTCTATGTTTATAGAGATAGCGGTGTAGATATTTCCATGTTTATAGAGATGGCGGTGTAAGGATTTCCATCTTTATAGAGATAGCGGTGTGAATATTTCCATGTTTATACACATAGCGGTGTAGATATTTCCATGTTTACAGGTAGCGGTGTTGGTATTTCCATGTTTACACAGATAGCGGTGTAGATATTTCCATGTTTATACAGCTCGCGGTTTAGATATTTCCATCTTTATACAGATGACATTGTAGATATTTCCATGTATATTCAGATAGCGGTGTAGATATTTCCATGTTTATACAGATGGCGATGTAGATAGTTCCATGTTTATGGAAGTGACGGTGTAGATATTTTCATTTTTACAGAGATGGCAGTGTTGATATTTCCATGTTAATAGAGATAGCGGTGAATGTATTTAAATGTTTATTCAGATGGAGGTATAGATATTTCCATGTTTATGCAGGTAGCGGTGTGACTATTTCCATGTTTATACAAATATCCTTGTAAATATTTCCATGTTTATGGATATGGCTGTGTAGGTATTTTCATGCTTATGCAGATGCAGTGTAGATATTTCCATGTTTATACAGACAGTGGTGTAGATATTTCCATATTTATACAGATGACTGTGTAGGTATTTCCATGTTTATACAGATGGCGGTACAGATATTTCCATGTATATAGAGATAGCCATGTAGATATTTCCCTGTTTATATGGATAGCGGTGTAAACATTTCCATGTTTATAGAGATAGCGGTGTAGATATTTCCATGTTTATACAGATAGCAGTGAGTATATTTCCATGTTTATACAGACAGTGGTGTGCCTATTTCCATGTTTATACAGATAGTGGTGTAGATATTTCCATGTTTACAGAGATGGCTGTGTAGATGTTTCCACGTTTATACAGATGGCAGTATAGATATTTCCATGTTTATACAAATGGTGGTGTAGATGTGTCCATGTTTAAACAGATGACTGTGAAGATATTTCCATGTTTTTACAGATGGCGGTTTAGATATTTCCATGTATATAGAGATAGCGGTGTAGATATCTCCATGTTTATACAGATAGCGGTGTAGATATTTCCATGTGTATAAAGATAGCGATGTAGATATTTCCCTATTTATACAGATGGCGGTGTAGATATTTCCATGTTTATACAGATGGCAGTGTAGATATTTCCATGTTTATGCAGATGTCGGTGTAACTATTTCCATGTTTATAGAGGTAGCAGTGTAGATATTTCCATGTTTATACACATAGCGGTGTAGTTATTTCCATGTTTACAGATAGCGGTGTTGGTATGTCCATGTTTATACAGATAGCGGTGTAGATATTTCCATGTTTATACAGCTCGCGGTGTAGATATTTCCATCTTTATACAGATGACATTGTAGATATTTCCATGTTTATTCAGATAGCAGTGTAGATATTTCCATGTTTATACAGATGGCGATGTAGATAGTTCCATTCTTATGGAAATGACGGTTTAGATATCTTCATGTTTACAGAGATGGCGGTGTAGATATTTCCATGTTTATAGAGATAGCGGTGTAGGTTTTTCCATGTGTAATCAGATGGCGGTGTAGATATTTCCATGTTTATACAGTTAGCGGTGTAGATATTTCCATGTTAATACACATAGCTGTGTACATATTTCCATGTGTGTACAGATGGCAGTGTACAAATTTCCATGTTTATAGAGACGGTGGTGTAGATGTTTCTATGTTTATTCAGATGTCTGTGTAAAAATTTCCATGTTTATACAGATTTCGGTGAAGTTATTTCCATGTTTATGCAGAAAACGGTGTAGATATTTCCATGTTTGCAAAGATAGCGGTGTTGATATTTCCATCTTTGCACAGAATGCGGTGTAGATATTTCCATCTTTACACCGATAGCGGTGTAGATATTTCCAAGTTTACACAGAGAGCTGTGTAGATATTTCCATTTTTCCATAGATAGCATTTTAGATATTTCCATATTTACACAGATAGCGGTGGAGATATTTCCATGTTTAAACATATAGCGATGTAGATATTTCCATGTTTATACAGATAACGGTGTAGATAATTCCATGTTTATGGAGATAGCGGTGTAGATATTTCCATGTTTATACAGATGGCTCTGTAGATATTTCCATGTATATACAGATGGCAGTGTAGTTATTTCCATGTTTATAGAAACGGTGGTGAAGATATTTCCATGTTTATACAGATGACTGTGTAGATATTTGCATATTTATACAGATAGCGGTGTAGATATTTCTATGTTTATACAGATAGCGGTGTAGTAATTTCCATGTTTATTGAGATAGCGGTGTAGATATTTCCATGTGTATATTGATGTCCGTGTAGATATTTCCATGTGTGTACAGATGGCAGTGTAGATATTTCCATGTTTATACAGATGACTGTGTAGATATTTCCAGGTTTTTACAGTTGGCGGTTTAGGTATTTCTATGTTTATACAGATGGCCGTGTGGATATTTCCATGCTGATACAGATGGCGGTGTTGATATTTACATGTTTATACAGATGGCGGTGTAGATATTTCCATGTTTATACTGATGGGGATGTAGATATTTAGATGTTTATGCAGATGGCGGTGTAGATATTTCCATGCTTATAGAGATAGAGGTGTAGATATTTCCATATTTACAAAGAAAGCAGATTAGATATTTCCAAGTTTATACAGGTGAGTGTGTAGATATTTCCATCTTTTTACAAATGGCGGTGTAGATATTTCCATGTTTATACAGATGGCGGTGTAGATATTTCTATGTTTATAGAGATAGCGGTGTAGATATTTCCATGTTCATATAGATGGCCGTGTAGATATTTCCTTGTTTATGTAGATGGCTGTGTAGGTATTTCCATGTTTATGGAGATGGCAGAGTATATATTTCCATGTTTGTAGAGATAGCGGTGCTGATATTTCCATGTTTATAGAGATAGCGGTGTAGGTAATTCCCTGTTTATAGAGATAGCGGTGTAGATATTTCCATGTTTATACAGGTAGCAGTGTTGGTATTTCCATGTTTATACAGATAGCGGTGTAGATACTTCTTTGTTTATACAGTTCGCGGTGTAGATATTTACATCTTTATAAAGATGGAAGTGTAGATATTTCCATGTTTATACTGATGGCGATGTAGATATTTACATGTTTATACATATAGCGGTGTAGATATTTCCAAGTTTATACATCTAGTGGTGTAGGTATTTCCATGTTTATACAGATAGCGGTGTTGGTATTTACATGTTTATACACATAGCGGTGTAGATATTTCCATGTTTATTCAGCTCACGTTGTTGATATTTCGATCGTTATACAGATGGCAGTGTAGATATTTCCATGTTTATACAGATATCGGTATCGTTATTTCCATGTTTACCCAAATGGTGGTGTAGATATTACCATCTTTATCGAGATGGTGGTGTAGATATTTTCATGTTTATAGAGATGGCGGTGTAGATATTTCTATGTTTATAGAGATTGCGCTGTAGATATTTCCATGTTTATAGAGATAGCGGTGTAGGTATTTCCATGTGTATAGAGATAGCGGTGTAGATGTTTCCATGTTTATACTGATGGCTGTGTAGGTATTTCCATTTTTATACCGATGGCAGTGTTGATATTTCCATGTTTATAGAGATGGTGGTGTAGATATTTCCATGTTTATACAGATGACTGTTTAGATATTTCCATATGTATACAGATGGCAGTGTTGATATTTCCATGTTTATAGAGATGGTGGTGTAGATATTTCCATTTTTATATAGATGGCTGTGTAGGTATTTCCACATGTATACAGATGGCAGTGTAGATATTTCCATGTTTTACAGATGGCGGTGTAGATATTTCCATGTTTATACAGATGACTGTGTAGATATTTTCATGTTTATACAGATGGCAGCATAGGTATTTCCATGTTTATACAGATAGTGGTGTAGATATATCCATGTTTATGCAGATGACTGTGTAGGTATTTACATGTTGATACAGACGGCGGTGTAGATATTTCCATGTTTATAGAGAGAGCCATGTAGATATTTCCATGTTTATACAGCTAGCGGTGTAGACATTTCCATGTTTATAGAAATAGCCGTGTAGTTATTTCCATATTTGTACAGATAGCGGTGTAGATATTTCCATGTTTATACAGATAGCAGTGTACATATTTCCAGGTTTATACAGATTGCGGTGTAGGTATTTCCATGTTTATAGAGAGAGCGGTGTAGATATTTCCATGTTTATACAGATGGCTGTGTAGATATTTCCATATGTATACAGATGGCAGTGTAGATATTTCCATGTTTATACACATGGTGGTGTAGATATTTCCATGTTTATACAGATAGCGTTGTGACTATTTCCATGTTCATATAGGTAGCTTTGTAGATATTTCCATGTTTATAGAAATGGCTGTGTAGATATTTCCATGTTCATAGAGATTGCTGTTTAGATATTTCCATGTTTATACAGATGGTTGTGTAGATAATTCCAAGTTTATACAGATGGCATTGTAGATATTTCCATGTTTATACAGATAGTGGTGTAGATATTTCCACATTTATACAGATGACTGTGTAGGTATTTCCATGTTTATACAGATGGCGGTGTAGACATTTCCATGTTTACAGACGTAGCCATGTGGTATTTACATGTTTATACAGATAGCGGTGTAGATATTTTGATGTTTATAGAGATAGCGGTGTACATATTTCTATATTTATACAAATAGCAGTGTACATATCTCCATGTTTATACAGATAACAGTGTAGATATTTCCATGTTTATACAGATAGCGGTGAAGATATTTCCATGTTTACAGAGATAGCACTGTAGATATTTCCATATTTGCACAGATATCCGTGTAGATATTTCCATCATTACAAAGCTAGCGGCGTACACATTTCCATGTTTACACACATAGCTGTGTAGATATTTCCATGTTTACACAGATAGTGTTGTAGATATTTCCAAGTTTACAGATAGCGGTGTAGATAGTTCCATGCTTATAAACATAGCATTGTAGATATTTCCATCTTTATAAAAATAGAGGTGGAGATATTTCCATCTTTATGCAGATAGCGATGTAGATATTTCCATGTTTATACAGATAGCGGAGTAGGTATTTCCATCTTTACACAGATAGCGTTGTAGATATTTCCATGTTTATAGAGATGGCGTTTTAGATATTTCTATGTTTATAGAGATAGCAGTGTAGATATTTCCATGTTTATACAGATAGCGGTGTAGATGTTTCCATGTTTATACAGATAGCGGTATAGATATTTCCATGTTTATACAGATAGTGGTGTAGATATTTCCATGTTTATGCAATCGACTGTGTAGGTATTTCCATGTTTGTACAAATGGCGGTGTAGGTATTTCAATGTTAGTAGAGATAGCCAAGTAGATATTTCCAAGTTTATACAGCTAGCGGTGTAGATATTTCCATGTTTATGGAGATAGCGGTGTAGATTTTTCCATATATTTACCGATAGCGGTGTAGATACTTCCATGTTTATACAGATAGTGGTGTAGATGTTTCCATGTTTATACAGATGACTGTGTAGGTATTTACATGTTTATACAGATGGCGGTGTTGATATTTCCATGTTTATAGAGATAGCCATGTAGATATTTCCATGTTTATACAGATAGCTGTGTAGGTATTTCCATGTTTATAGAGATAGCGTTGTAGATATTTCAATATTTATAGAGATAGCGGTGTAGATTTTTCCATGTTTATACAGATAGCGGTGTAGATATTTCCATGTTTATACAGATAACGGGGTAGATATTTCCATGTTTACAGAGATAGCATAGTAGATATTTTGATATTTGTACAGATTGCAGTGTACATATTTTCATCTTTACACTGATATTGGTGTACATATTTCCATGTTTACACAGATAACTGTGTAGATATTTCCATGTTTACACAGATATTGTTGTAGATATTCCCATGTTTATACAGATAGCAGTGTAGATATTTCCATGTTTATACAGATAGCGGTGTAGATATTTCCAAGTTTATACATCTAGTGGTGTAGGTATTTACATGTTTATACAGATAGCGGTGTTGGGATTTACATGTTTATACACATAGCGGTGTAGATATTTCCATGTTTATTCAGCTCACGTTGTTGATATTTCGATCGTTATACAGATGGCAGTGTAGATATTTCCATGTTTATACAGATATCGGTATCGTTATTTCCATGTTTACCCAAATGGTGGTGTAGATATTACCATCTTTATCGAGATGGTGGTGTAGATATTTTCATGTTTATAGAGATGGCGGTGTAGATATTTCTATGTTTATAGAGATTGCGCTGTAGATATTTCCATGTTTATAGAGATAGCGGTGTAGGTATTTCCATGTGTATAGAGATAGCGGTGTAGATGTTTCCATGTTTATACTGATGGCTGTGTAGGTATTTCCATTTTTATACCGATGGCAGTGTTGATATTTCCATGTTTATAGAGATGGTGGTGTAGATATTTCCATGTTTATACAGATGACTGTTTAGATATTTCCATATGTATACAGATGGCAGTGTTGATATTTCCATGTTTATAGAGATGGTGGTGTAGATATTTCCATTTTTATATAGATGGCTGTGTAGGTATTTCCACATGTATACAGATGGCAGTGTAGATATTTCCATGTTTTACAGATGGCGGTGTAGATATTTCCATGTTTATACAGATGACTGTGTAGATATTTTCATGTTTATACAGATGGCAGCATAGGTATTTCCATGTTTATACAGATAGTGGTGTAGATATATCCATGTTTATGCAGATGACTGTGTAGGTATTTACATGTTGATACAGACGGCGGTGTAGATATTTCCATGTTTATAGAGAGAGCCATGTAGATATTTCCATGTTTATACAGCTAGCGGTGTAGACATTTCCATGTTTATAGAAATAGCCGTGTAGTTATTTCCATATTTGTACAGATAGCGGTGTAGATATTTCCATGTTTATACAGATAGCAGTGTACATATTTCCAGGTTTATACAGATTGCGGTGTAGGTATTTCCATGTTTATAGAGAGAGCGGTGTAGATATTTCCATGTTTATACAGATGGCTGTGTAGATATTTCCATATGTATACAGATGGCAGTGTAGATATTTCCATGTTTATACACATGGTGGTGTAGATATTTCCATGTTTATACAGATAGCGTTGTGACTATTTCCATGTTCATATAGGTAGCTTTGTAGATATTTCCATGTTTATAGAAATGGCTGTGTAGATATTTCCATGTTCATAGAGATTGCTGTTTAGATATTTCCATGTTTATACAGATGGTTGTGTAGATAATTCCAAGTTTATACAGATGGCATTGTAGATATTTCCATGTTTATACAGATAGTGGTGTAGATATTTCCACATTTATACAGATGACTGTGTAGGTATTTCCATGTTTATACAGATGGCGGTGTAGACATTTCCATGTTTACAGACGTAGCCATGTGGTATTTACATGTTTATACAGATAGCGGTGTAGATATTTTGATGTTTATAGAGATAGCGGTGTACATATTTCTATATTTATACAAATAGCAGTGTACATATCTCCATGTTTATACAGATAACAGTGTAGATATTTCCATGTTTATACAGATAGCGGTGAAGATATTTCCATGTTTACAGAGATAGCACTGTAGATATTTCCATATTTGCACAGATATCCGTGTAGATATTTCCATCATTACAAAGCTAGCGGCGTACACATTTCCATGTTTACACACATAGCTGTGTAGATATTTCCATGTTTACACAGATAGTGTTGTAGATATTTCCAAGTTTACAGATAGCGGTGTAGATAGTTCCATGCTTATAAACATAGCATTGTAGATATTTCCATCTTTATAAAAATAGCGGTGGAGATATTTCCATCTTTATGCAGACAGCGATGTAGATATTTCCATGTTTATACAGATAGCGGAGTAGGTATTTCCATCTTTACACAGATAGCGTTGTAGATATTTCCATGTTTATAGAGATGGCGTTTTAGATATTTCTATGTTTATAGAGATAGCAGTGTACATATTTCCATGTTTATACAGATAGCGGTGTAGGTATTTCCATGTTTATTCAGATAGCGGTGTAGATGTTTCCATGTTTATACAGATAGTGGTGTAGATATTTCCATGTTTATACAGATAGTGGTGTAGATATTTCCATGTTTATGCAATCGACTGTGTAGGTATTTCCATGTTTGTACAAATGGCGGTGTAGGTATTTCCATGTTAGTAGAGATAGCCAAGTAGATATTTCCAAGTTTATACAGCTAGAGGTGTAGATATTTCCATGTTTATGGAGATAGCAGTGTAGATTTTTCCATATATTTACCGATAGCGGTGTAGATACTTCCATGTTTATACAGATAGTGGTGTAGATGTTTCCATGTTTATACAGATGACTGTGTAGGTATTTCCATGTTTATACAGAGGGCGGTGTTGATATTTCCATGTTTATAGAGATAGCCATGTAGATATTTCCATGTTTATACAGATAGCTGTGTAGGCATTTCCATGTTTATAGAGATAGCGTTGTAGATATTTCAATATTTATAGAGATAGCGGTGTAGATTTTTCCATATTTATACAGATAGCGGTGTAAATATTTCCATGTTTATACAGATAACGGGGTAGATATTTCCATGTTTACAGAGATAGCATAGTAGATATTTTGATATTTGTACAGATTGCAGTGTACATATTTTCATCTTTACACAGATATTGGTGTACATATTTCCATGTTTACACAGATAACTGTGTAGATATTTCCATGTTTACACAGATATTGTTGTAGATATTCCCATGTTTATACAGATAGCAGTATAGATATTTCCATGTTTATAAAGATAGCGGTGTAGATATTTCCATGTTCACACAGATAGTGGTATAGATATTTCCATGTTTACGCAATCGACTGTGTAGATATTTCCATGTTTATACAGATGGCGGTGTAGGTATTTCCATGTTTCTAGAGAGAGCCAAGTAGATATTTCCACGTTTATACAGCTAGCTGTGTAGATATTTCCATGTTTATAGAGATAGCGGTGTAGACATTTCCATATTTTTACAGATAGCAGTGTAGATACTTCCATGTTTATACAGATTGCGGTGTAGATATTTCCGTGTTTATACAGATTGAGGTGTGGGTATTTCCATGTTTATGGAGATAGCGATGTAGATGTTTCCATGTTTATACAGATGGCTGTGTAGATATTTCCATGTGTATACAGATGACGATGTAGATATTTCCATGTTTATACACATGGAGATGTAGATATTTCCATGTTTTTACAGATGACTGTGTAGATATTTCCATGTTTTTACCGACGGCGGTGTAGATATTTCCATGTTTATAAAGATAGCGGTGTGGCTATTTCCATGTTTATGCAGATAGCTCTGTAGATATTTCCACGTTTATAGAGATGGCTGTGAAGATATTTCCATGTTTATACAGATGGCTGTGTAGATATTTCCATGTTTATACAGATGGCAGTGTAGATATTTCCATGTTTATACAGAGAGTGGTGTAGACTTTTCCATCTATATACAGATGACTCTGTAGGTATTTCCATGTTTATACAGACGGCGGTGTAGATATTTCCATGTTTATAGACATAGCCATGTAGACATTTCCAGGTTTATACAGATAGCAGTGCAGATATTTCCATTTTTATACAGATAGCGGTGTAGATATTTCCATGTTTACTGAGATAGCGGTGTACATATTTCCATGGTTACACAGATAGCTGTGAAGATATTCCCATGTATACACAGATAGTGTTGTAGATATTTCCGTGTTTATACAGGTAGCGGTGTAGATATTTACATGTTTACAAAGATAACGGTGTAGATATTTCCATGTTTATAGAGATAGCGCTGGGGATATTTCCATGTTTATACAGATAGCGATGTAGATATTTCCATGTTTATACAGATAGCGTTGTTGATATTTCCATGTTTATACAGATGACTGTGTAGGTATTCCCATGTTCATAAAGCTGTCGGTGTAGATATTTCCATGTTTATAGAGATAGCCTTGTATGTACTTCCATGTTTATACAGATAGCGGTGTAGACATTTCCATGTTTATAGAGATACGCATGTAGATGTTTCCATGTTTATATAGATAGCGGTGTACACATTTCCATGTTCATAGAGATAGCAGTGTAAATATTTCCATATTTATACAGAGAGCTGTGTAGGTATTTCCATCTTTATACTGGTAGAGGTGTATATATTTCCATGTTTATGCACATCTCGGTGTAGATATTTCCATCTTTCTACAGACGGCACTGTAGATGTTTCTATGTTTATAGAGATGGCGGTGTATATATTTCCATGTTTATACAGATGGCGGTGTATTTATTTCCATGTTTATGCTGATGGCGGTGTAGATATTTCCATGTTTATAGAGATGGCGTTTTAGATATTTCTATCTTTATAGAGATAGCAGTGTAGATATTTCCATGTTTATACAGATAGCGGTGTAGGTATTTCCATGTTTATGCAGATATCGGTGTAGATATTTCCATGTTTATACAGATAGCGGTGTAGATATTTCCATGTTTATACAGATAGTGGTGTAGATAATTCCATGTTTATGCAATCGACTGTGAAGTTATTTCCATGTTTGTACGCATGGCGGTGTAGATATTTCCATATTTCTAGAGATAGCCAAGTAGATATTTCCACATTTATACAGCTAGCGGTGTAGATATTTCCATGTTTATGGAGATAGCGGTGTAGATATTTCCATATTTGTAACAATACCGGTGTAGATACTTCCATGTTTATACAGATAGTGGTGTAGATGTTTCCATGTTTGTACAGATGACTGTGTAGGTATTTCCATGTTTATACAGATGGTGGCGTACATATTTCCATGTTTATAGAGATAGCCATGTAGATATTTCCATGTTTATACAGATAGATGTGTAGGCATTTCCATGTTTATAGAGATAGCGTTGTAGATATTTCAATATTTATAGAGATAGCGGTGTAGATATTTCCATGTTTATACAGATAGCGGTGTAGATATTTCCATGTTTATACAGATAAAGGGGTAGATATTTCCATGTTTACAGAGATAGCATAGTAGATATTTTGATATTTGTACAGATTGCGGTGTACATATTTTCACCTTTACACAGATATTGGCGTACATATTTCCATGTTTACACAGATAGCTGTGTAGATATTTCCATGTTGACACAGATATTGTTGTAGATATTCCCATGTTTATACAGATAGTGGTGTATATATTTCCATGTTTATAGAGATAGCAGTGTAGATATTTCCATGTTTTTACAGATGGCGGTGTAGATATTTCCATGTTTATACAGATGGCAGTGTAGATATTTCCATGTGTATAGAGATGGCAGTGTAGATATTTCCAGGTTCCTACAGGTGGAGTTGTAGATATTTCCATGTTTATACAGATGACTGTGTAGGTCTTTTCATGTTTTTACAGATGGCGGTGTAGATATTTCCCTGTTTATACAGATAGCGGTGTGGCTATTTCCAAGTTTATACAGATAGCAATGTAGATATTTCCATGTTTATAGAGATGGCTGTGTAGATATATCCATGTTTATACAGATGGCAGTGTAGATATTTCCATGTTTATACAGATAGTGGTGTAGATATTTCCATGTTTATACAGGTAGAGGTGTAGATATTTCCATGTTTATGCAGATCTCGGTGAAGTTATTTCCATCTTTCTGCAGACGGCAGTGTACATGTTTCTATGTTTAGAGAGATGGCGGTGTAGATAATTCCATATTTATACCGACGGCGGTGTAGTTATTTCCATGTTTATGCTGATGGCGGTGTAGTTATTTCCATGTTTATAGAGATGGCAGTGTAGATATTTCTAAGTTTGTAGAGATAGCAGTGTAGATATTTACATGTTTATACAGATGGCAGTGCAGATATTTCCATGTTAACAGAGATGGTGGTGTAGATATTTCCATGTATATACAGATGACTGTGTAGATATTTCCATGTTTATACAGATGGCGGTGTAGATATTTCCATATTTATAGAGATAACCTTGTAAATATTTCCATGTTTATACAGATAGCATTGTAGATATTTCCATGTTTATACAGATAGCGGTGCAGATAATTCCATGTTTATAGAGATAGCATTGTAGATATTTCCATCTTTGCACAGATTTCATTGTAGGTATTTCCATCTTTCCACAGAAAGTGATGTAGATATTTCCAGGTTTACACAGATAGGTGTTTAGATATTTCCATGTTTACACAGATAGCATTGTTGATATTTCCAGGTTTATACAGATAGCGGTGTAGATATTTCCATGTTTATACAGATAGCGGTGCAGGTAATTCCATGTTTATAGAGGTAGCGTTGTAGATATTTACATCTTTGCACAGATTGCAGTGTAGATATTTCCATCTTTCCACACAGAGCGGTGTAGATATTTCCATGTTTACACAGATAGCTGTTTAGATATTTCCATGTTTACACAGATAGCATTGGAGATATTTCCAGGTTTATACAGACAGCGGTGTAGATATTTCCAAGTTTATACAGATAGCGGTGTAGATGTTTCCATGTCTATACAGATAGCGGTGGAGGTATTTCCATGTTTACCGAGATAGCGGTGTAGATATTTACATATTTGCAAAGATCGCGGTGTAAATATTTCCATCTTTACACAGATAGCGGTGTACATATTTCCATGTTAACACAGATACTTTTGTATATATTTCCGTGTTTATACAGATAGCGGTGTAGGTATTTCCATATTTTTAGAGATCGTGGTGTACATATTTCCATATTTATACAGATAGCGGTGTAGTTATTTCCATATTTTTAGAGATCGTGGTGTACATATTTCCATATTTATACAGATAGCGGGGTAGATATTTCCATGTTTATACAGATAGTGTTGTAGATTTTCCATGTTTATACAGATAGCGGTGTAGATAATTCCATGTTTATAAAGATAGCGTTGTAGATATTTCCATGTTTATACTGATAGCGGTGGAGATATTTCCATGTTTATTCAGATAGCGATGTAGATATTTCCATGTTTATACAGAGAACGGTGGAGATATTTCCATGTTTATACAGATGGCGGTGTAGATATTTCCATGTTTATACAGATAGTGGTGTAGATATTTCCATGTTTATACAGATGACTGTGTATAAATTTCCATGTTTATACAGATGGCGTTGTAGATATTTCCATGTTTATACAGATAGCCATGTAGATACTTCCATGTTTATACAGATAGCAGTGTAGGAATTTCCATGTTAATAGAGATAGCGGTGTAGATATTTCCATGTTTATACAGATGGCACTGTAGATATTTCCATGTGTATTGAGATGGCAGTGTAGATATTTCCAGGTTTCTACAGATGGAGTTGTAGATATTTCCATGTTTATACAGATGACTGTGTAGGTGTTGTCATGTTTTTACAGATGGCGGTGTACATATTTCCCAGTTTATACACATAGCTGTGTGGCTATTTCCATGTTTATACAGATAGCAATGTAAATATTTCCATGTTTATACAGATGGCTGTGTAGATATTTCCATGTTTATACAGATGGCAGTGTAGATATTTCCATGTTTATACAGATAGTGGTGTAGATATTTCCATGTTTATATAGATGACTGTGTAGGTATTTCCATGTTTATACAGATGGCGTTGTAGATATTTCCATGTTTATAGAGATAGCCATGTAGATATTTCCATGTTTATACAGATAGCGGAGTTGCCATTTCCATGTTTATAGTGATAGCGGTGTAGATATTTCCATATTTACACAGATAGTGGTGTAGGTATTTCCATGTTTATACAGATAGCGGTGTAGATATTTCCATGTTTATACAGATATCGGTGTAGATATTTCCATGTTTATACAGTTCGTGGTGTAGATATTTCCATGTTTATACAGATAGCGGTGTAGATATTTCCATATTTATAGAGATTGTGGTGTAGATATTTCCATATTTATACACATAGCGGTGTAGATATTTCCATGTTTATACAGACAATGTTGTTGATTTTCCATGTTTATACAGATAGCGGTGTAGATATTTCCATGTTTATACCGATAGCGGTGTAGATATTTCTATGTTTATACCGATAGCATTGGAAATACTTCCATATTTGTACAGAGAGCGGTGGAGATATTTCCATGTTTATACAGATGGCGGTGTAGATATTTCCATGTTTATACAGATAGTGGTGTGGCTATTTCCATGTTTATACAGATAGCAGTGTAGATATTTCCATGTTTATAGAGATGGCTGTGTAGATATTTCCATGTTTAAACAGATGGCAGTGTAGATGTTTCCATGTTTATAGAGATAGTGGTGTAGATATTTCCATATTTATACAGATGACTGTGTATGTATTTCCATGTTTATACAGATGGCGTTGTAGTTATTTCCATGTTTATACAGATAGCCATGTAGTTGCTTCCATGTTTATACAGATAGCGGTGTAGGAATTTCCATGTTTATAGAGATAACGGTGTACATATTTCCATGTTTATACACATGGCAGTGTAGATATTTCCATGTGTATACAGATGGTAGTGTTGGTACTTCATGTTTATACAGATGTAGGTGTAGATATTTCCAAGTTTATACAGATAGCGGTGTAGATACTTCCATGTTTCTGCAGATAGCAGTGTAGATATTTCCATGTTTATACAGATAGCTGTGTAGGTATTTCCATGTTTATCGAGATAGCGGTGTAGATATTTCCATGTTTATACCGATGTCAGTGTAGATATTTCCATGTGTATACAGATGGCAGTGTAGATATTTCCATGTGTATACAGATGGCAGTGTAGATATTTCCATGTTTATGCAGATGACAGTGTCGATATTTCCATGTTTTTACAGATGGCGGTGTAGTTATTTCCATGATTATACAGGGAGCGCTGTGGCTATTTCCATGTCTATACAGATAGCGGTGTAGATATTTCCATGTTTATAGAGATGGCTGTGCATATATTTCCGTGTTTACACCGATGGCCCTGTAAATATTCCATGTTTATACAGATAGTGGTGTAGATATTTCCATGTTTATACAGATGACTGTGTAGGTATTTCCATGTTTATACAGATGGTGGTGTAGATATTTCCATGTTTATAGAGATATCCATGAAGATATTTCCATGTTTATACAGATAGAGGTGTAGACATTTCCATGTTTATAGAGATAGCGGTGTAGATATTTCCATATTTATACAGACAGCAGTGTAGATATTTCCAAGTTTATAGAGATCGTGGTGTAGATATTTCCATATTTATACAGATAGCGGTGTAGACATTTCCATGTTTATAAAGACAGCGGTTTAGATATTTCCATGTTTACAGAGAGAGTGGTGTAGATATTTCCATATTTGCACAGATTGCGCTGTAGGTATTTCCATCTTTACACAGATAGCTGTGTATATATTTCCATGTTTACACAGATAGAGGTGTATTTATTTCCGTGTTAACACAGATAGTTTTCTAGATATTTCCATGTTTATACAGATAGCGGTGTAGATATTTCCATGTTTATACACATCATGGTGTAGATATTTCCATGTTTATTCAGACAGCAGTGTAGATATTTTCATGTTTATAGAGATAGCAGTGTAGATATTTCCATGTTTACAGAGATAGCGGTATAGATATTTCCATCTTTGCACAGATTGCGATGTAGATATTTCCATCTTTACACAGATAGCAGTGTACATATTTCCATGTTTACACAGTTAGCGGTGTAGATATTTGCATGTTTACACCGATAGTGTTGTTGATATTTCCATGTTTATACAGATAGCATTGTAGATATTTCTACGTTTATGAAGATAGCGGTGTAGATGTTTCCATCTTTATACAGATAGAGGTGTAGATATTTCCATGTTTATACAGATGGCGGTGTAGGTATTTCCATATTTATAGAGATAGCGGTGTAGATATTTCCGTGTTCAAACAGACGGCAGTGTACATATTTCCTCGTGTATACAGATGGCAGTGCCGATATTTCCATGTTCATACAGTTGGAGGTGTAGGTATTTCCATGTTTATACAGATGACACTGTAGATATTTCCATGTTTTTACAGATGGCGGTGTAGATATTTCCATGTTTATACAGATGGCAGTGTAGATATTTCCATGTGTATAGACATGGCAGTGTAGATATTTCCAGGTTTCTACAGATGGAGTTGTAGATATTTCCATGTTTATACAGATGACTGTGTAGGTGTTTTCATGTTTTTACAGATGGCGGTGTAGATATTTCCCTGTTTATACAGATACCGGTGTGGCTATTTCCATGTTTATACAGATAGCAATGTAGATATTTCCATTTTTATAGAGATGGCTGTGTAGATATTTCCATGTTTATACAGATGGCAGTGTAGATATTTCCATGTTTATACAGATAGTGGTGTAGATATTTCCATGTTTATACAGATGACTGTGAAGGTATTTCCATGTTTATACAGACGGCATTGTAGATATTTCCATGTTTATAGAGATAGCCATGTAGATATTTCCATGTTTATACAGATAGCGGTGTTGCCATTTCCATGTTTATAGTGATAGCGATGTAGATATTTCCATATTTACACAGATAGTGGTGTAGGTATTTCCATGTTTATACAGATAGCGGTGTAGATATTTCCATGTTTATACAGATAGTGGTGTAGATATTTCCATGTTTATACAGATCGTGGTGTAGTTATTTCCATGTTTATACAGATAGCGGTGTAGATATTTCCATGTTTATAGAAATTGTGGTGTAGATATTTCCATATTTATACAGATAGCGGTGTAGATATTTCCATGTTTATACAGACAAAGTTGTTGATTTTCCATGTTTATACAGATGACTGTGTAGGTATTTCCATGTTTATACAGATGGCGTTGTAGATATTTCCATGTTTATAGAGATAGCCAAGTGGATATTTCCATGTTTATACAGATAGCGGTGTTGCCATTTCCATGTTTATAGTGATAGCGGTGTAGATATTTCCATATTTACACAGATAGTGGTGTAGGTATTTCCATGTTTATACAGATAGCGGTGTAGATATTTCCATGTTTATACAGATAGCTGTGTAGATATTTCCATGTTTTTACACATCGTGGTGTAGATATTTCCATGTTTATACAGATAGCGGTGTAGATATTTCCATATTTATAGAGATTGTGGTGTAGATATTTCCATATTTATACAGATAGCGGTGTAGATATTTCCATGTTTATACAGACAATGTTGTTGATTTTCCATGTTTATACAGATAGCGGTGTAGATATTTCCATGTTTATACCGATAGCGGTGTGGATATTTCTATGTTTATACCGATAGCAGTGGAAATATTTCCATATTTGTACAGAGAGCGGTGGAGATATTTCCATGTTTATACAGATGGCGGTGTAGATATTTCCATGTTTATACAGATAGCGGTGTGGTTATTTCCATGTTTATACAGATAGCAGTGTAGATATTTCCATGTTTATAGAGATGGCTGTGTAGATGTTTCCACGTTTATAGAGACAGTGGTGTAGATATTTCCATGTTTATACAGATGACTGTGTATATATTTCCATGTTTATACAGATGGCGTTGTAGTTATTTCCATGTTTATACAGATATCCATGTAGTTACTTCCATGTTTATACAGATAGCGGTGGAGGAATTTCCATGTTTTTAGAGAAAATGGTGTACATATTTCCATGTTTATACACATGGCAGTGTAGATATTTCCATATGTATACAGATGGTAGTGTTGGTATTTCATGTTTATACAGATGTAGGTGTAGATATTTCCAAGTTTATACAGATAGCGGTGTAGATATTTCCATGTTTCTACAGATAGCGGTGTAGATATTTCAATGTTTATACAGATAGCTGTGTAGGTATTTCCATGTTTATCGAGATAGCGGTGTAGATATTTCCATGTTTATACCGATGTCAGTGTAGATATTTCCATGTGTATACAGATGGCAGTGTAGATATTTCCATGTGTATACAGATGGCAGTGTCGATATTTCCATGTTTATGCAGATGACAGTGTCGATATTTCCATGTTTTTACAGATGGCGGTGTAGTTATTTCCATGATTATACAGGGAGCGCTGTGGCTATTTCCATGTCTATACAGATAGCGTTGTAGATATTTCCATGTTTATAGAGATGGCTGTGCATTTATTTCCGTGTTTACACCGATGGCCCTCTAAATATTCCATGTTTATACAGATAGTGGTGTAGATATTTCCATGTTTATACAGATGACTCTGTAGGTATTTCCATGTTTATACAGATGGTGGTGTAGATATTTCCATGTTTATAGAGATACCCATGAAGATATTTCCATGGTTATACAGATAGAGGTGTAGACATTTCCATGTTTATAGAGATAGCGGTGTAGATATGTCCATATTTATACAGACAGCAGTGCAGATATTTCCATGTTTATAGAGATCGTTGTGTAGATATTTCCATATTTATACAGATAGCGGTGTAGATATTTCCCTGTTTATACAGACAGCGGTTTAGATATTTCCATGTTTACAGAGAGAGTGGTGTAGATATTTCCATATTTGCACAGATTGCGCTGTAGATATTTCCATCTTTACACAGATAGCTGTGTACATATTTCCATGTTTGCACAGATAGAGGTGTATTTATTTCCGTGTTAACACAGATAGTTTTGTAGATATTTCCATGTTTATACACATCGTGGTGTAGATATTTCCATGTTTATACAGACAGCAGTGTAGATATTTTCATGTTTATAGAGATAGCAGTGTAGATATTTCCATGTTAACAGAGATAGCGGTATAGATATTTCCATCTTTGCACAGATTGCGATGTAGATATTTCCATCTTTACACAGATAGCAGTGTACATATTTCCATGTTTACACAGTTAGCGCTGTAGATATTTGCATGTTTACACCGATAGTGTTGTCGATATTTCCATGTTTATACAGATAGCATTGTAGATATTTCTATGTTTATGAAGATAGCGGTGTAGATGTTTCCATATTTATACAGATAGAGGTGTAGACATTTCCATGTTTATACAGATGGCGGTGTAGGTATTTCCAAATTTATAGAGATAGCGGTGTAGATATTTCCGTGTTCAAACAGACGGCAGTGTACAGATTTCCTTGGGTATACAGATGGCAGTGCCGATATTTCCATGTTCATACAGATGGAGGTGTAGGTATTTCCATGTTTATACAGATGACAGTGTAGGTATTTCCATGTTTTACAGATGGCGGTGTAGATATTTCCATGTTTATACAGATGGAAGGGTTGATATATCCATGTTTATACAGATGGCAGGGTTGATATTTCCAAGTTTGTGCAGATAATGGTGTAGATATTTCCATGTTTATACAGATAGTGGTGTAAAATATTTCCATGTTTATTAAGATGGCAGTGTATATACTTCCATTTTTATACTGGTAGCGATGTAATTTCCATGTTTATGCAGATAGCGGTGTAGATATTTCCATGTTTTTACAGATCGCGGTGTATATATTTCCATGTTTATGCAGATAGCTGTGTGGCTATTTCCATGTTTATACAGATCGTGGTGTAGATATTTCCATATATATACAGATAACGGTGTAGATATTTCCATGTTTATAGAGATAGCGGTGTAGATATTTCCATATTTGCACAGATAGCGGTGTAGATATTTCCATCTTTACACAGATAGCAGTGTACATATTTCCATGTTTCCACAGATAGCGGTGTAGATATTTCCATGTTAACACAGATAGTTTTGTAGATATTTCCATGTTTATACAGATTGCGGTATAGATATTTCCATGTTTATACAGATTGCGGTGCAGATGTTTCCATGTTTATACAGATAGTGGTGGAGATATTTCCATGTTTATATAGATAGCGATGTAGATACTTCCATGTTTATACAGATAGCGGTGGATCTAATTCCATGTTTATACAGATGGTGGTGTAGGTATTTCCATGTTTATAGAGGTAGCCATGTAGATATTTCCATGTTTATAAAGATAGCCGTGTAGATATTTCCATGTTTATAGAGATAGCGGTGTAGACATTTCCATGTTTATACAGATAGCGATGTAGATATTTCCAGGTTTATACAGATAGCGGTGTAGATATTTCCATGTTTATACAGATAGTGGGGTAGATATTTCCATGTATATACAGATAGCGGTGTACATATTTCCATGAGTATGCAGATAGCGGTGGAGATATTTCCATGTTTATACAGATATTTGTGAAGATATTTCCATGTTTATACAGATGGGTGTGTAGATATTTCCCAGTTTATACAAATCGTGGTGTATATATTTCCATGTTTATTCAGATAGCGGTGTAGATATTTCCATGTTTATACCGATAGCGGTATAGGTATTTCCGTGTTTATAGAGATAACGGTGTATATAATTCCATTTTTATACAGATGGCGGTGTAGATATTTCCATGTGTATACGGATGGCAGTGTAGATATTTCCATGTGTATACAGATGGAGGTGTAGATATTTCCATCTTTATACAGATGACTGTGAAGATATTTCCATGTTTTTACAGATGGTGGTGTAGATATTTCCATGTTTATAGATATTGCTGTGTAGATATTTGCATGTTTATACAGATAGCAGTGTAGATATTTCCATGTTCATACAGATAGTGTTGTAGCTATTTCCATGTTTATACAGATGGCTCTGTAGTTATTTCCATGTTTATACAGATGGTGGTGTAGATATTTCCATGTTTGTAGAGATAGCCATGTAGATATTTCTATGTTTATACAGAGAGGGGTGTAGACATTTCCATGTTTATAGAGATAGCAGTGTATATATTTCCATATTTATACAGATAGCGGTGTATATATTTCCATGTTTATACAGGTAGCGTTGGAGATATTTCCATGTTTATACATATAGCGGTATAGATACTTCCATGTTTACACAGATGGTGTTGTAGATATTTCCATGTTTATACAGATTGCCGTGTAGATATTTCCATGTTTATAGAGATTGCGGTGCAGATGTCTCCATGTTTATACAGATAGCGGTGGAGATATTTCCATGTTTATACAGATCGTGGTGTAGTTATTTCCATGTTTATGGAGATAGCGGTGTAGATATTTCCATATTTATACAGATAGCGGTGTAGATATTTCCATGTTTATTCAGATGTTGTTGTAGATATTTCCATGTTTATACAGATGGTGGTGTAGATATTTCTCTGTTTATACTTATAGTGGTGTAGATATTTCCACGTTTATACAGATAGTTGTGTATATATTTCCATGTTTAAACAGATAGCGGTTTAGATATCTCCATGTTTATACTGACAGTGGTGTTGATATTTCTATGTTTATACAGATAGTGGTGTAGATATTTCCATGTTTGTACAAATAGCGCTGTAGATATCTCCATGTTTACAGAGATGGTGGTGTAGATAATTCCTTATTTGCACAGATTGCGGTGTAGATATTTCCATCTTTACACAGATAGCGGTGTACATATTTCCATGTTTACACAGATAGCTGTGTAGATATTTCCATGTTTACACAGATAGTGTTGTAGATATTTCCATGTTTATACAGATAGCGTTGTAGATATTTCTGTGTTTATACAGATAGTGGTGGAGATCTTTCCATGTTTATACAGATGGCCATGGAGATATTTCCCTCTTTATACAGATGGCGGTGTAGATATTTCCAAGTTTATACAGATAGCGGTGTAGATATTTCCATGTTTATACAGATAGTGGTGTAGATATTTGCATATTTATTCAGGTAGAGGTGTAGATATTTCCATGTTTATACAGATCGCGGTGTAGATATTTCCATGTTTATGCAGACGGCGGTGTAGATATTTCCATGTTTATAGAGATAGCGGTGTAGATAATTCCATCTTTATAGAGATGGTTGTGTAGGTATTTCCATGTTTATAAAGATAGTGGTGTAGATATTTCCAAGTTTATTCAGATAACAGTCTAGATATTTCCATGCTTATACAGATAGTGGTATTGATATTTCCATGTTTACACACATAGCGGTGTAGACATTTCCATGTTTATTCTGCTCGTGGTGCAGGTATTTCCATGTTTATACAGATGGCAGTGTAGGTATTTCCATGTTTATGCAGATAGCGGTGTAGATATTTCCATGTTTATACAGGTAGAGGTGTAGATATTTCCATGTTTATGCAGATCTCGGTGAAGATATTTCCATCTTTCTACAGATGGCAGTGTAGATATTTCTATGTTTATATAGATGGCTGTGTAGACAATTCCATATTTATACAGACGGCGGTGTAGTTATTTCCATGTTTATGCTGATGGCGGTGTAGATATTTTCATGTTTATACAGATCGCAGTGTACATATTTCTATGTTTATAGAGATAGCAGTGTAGATAATTCCATGTTTATAGAGATGGCGGTGTAGGTATGTCCATGTTTATAGAGATAGTGGTGTAGATATTTCCATGTTTATACAGATAGCGGTGTAGATATTTCCATTTTTATACAGATAGTGGTGTTGCTATTTCCTTGTTTATACAGATAACTGTGTAGGTATTTCCATGTTTATACAGATGGCAGTGTAGACATTTCTAAGTTTATACAGATGGCGGTGCAGATATTTCCATGTTTATACAGAAGCCGGTAAAGATATTTCCATGTTTATGCAGATGGCGGTGTAGATATTTCCATGTTTGTGGAGATGTCGGTGTAGATATTTCTATGTTTATAGAGATAGCTGTGTAGATATTTCCATGTGTATAAAGATGGCGGTGTAGGTATTTCCATGTTTATAGAAATAGCAGTGCAGATATTTCGACGTTAATACAGATAGTGGTGTAGATAGTTCCATGTTTATAGGGATAGTGGTGTTGGTATGTCCATGTTTATACGGATAGCGGTGTAGATATTTCCATGTTTATACAGCTTGCGGTGTAGATATTTCCATCTTTATACAGATGGCAGTGTATGTATTTACATGTTTAAGCAGATAGCTGTGTAAATATTTAGATGTTTATACAGATAGCGGTGTAGGTATTTCCAAGTTTATAGAGATAGCAGTGTAGATATTTCCATGTTTATACAGATGACTGTGTAGATATTTCCATGTGTATACAGATGGCAGTGTAGATATTTCCATGTGTATACAGATGGAGGTGTAGATATTTCCATGTTTATACAGATGACTTTGTAGATATTTCCATGTTTTCAATGATGGCGGTGTAGATATTTCCATGTTTATACAGATAGCAATGTGGCTATTGCCATATTTATAGAGATAGCGGTGTAGATACTTCCATGTTTATAGAGATAGCGGTGCATATATTCCCATGTTTATACTGATAGCATTGCAGATATTTCCATCTTTATACAGATAGCCGTGTAGATATTTCCATTTTTGCACGGATTGCGGTGTAGGTATTTCCATCTTTACACAGATAGCGGTGTAGGTATTTCATTGTTTACACAGATAGCGTTGTAGATATTTCCATGTTTATACTGATAGCGGTGTAGATATTTCCAAGACTATACAGATACCTGTGTAGATGTCACCGTGTTTATACAGATGATTGTGTAGGTTTTTCCATGTTTATACACATTGCGGTGTAGATATTTCCATGTTTTTACAAATGGCGGCGTAGATATTTCCATCTATATACAGATAGCGGTGTGGCTATTTCCATGTTTATACAGACAGTGGTGTAGATATTACCATGTTTACACAGATAGCGGTTTAGATATTTCCATCTTTGAACAGATTGCGGTGTAGATATTTCCATGTTTCTACAGATAGCGGTGTAAATATTTCCATGTTTCTACAGATAGCTGTGTAGGTATTTCCATGATTATAGAGATAGCGGTGTAGTTATTTCCATGTTTATACCGATGTCAGTGTAGATCTTTCCATGTGTATAGAGATGGCAGTGTAGATATTTTCAGGTTTATACAGAAGGAGTTGAAGATATTTCCATGTTTATACAGATGACTGTGTAGCTATTTTCATGTTTTTACAGATGGCGGTGTAGATATTTCCATGTTTATACAGATAGCCGTGTGGTTATTTCCATGTTTTTACAGATAGCATTGTAGATATTTCCATGTGTATAGAGATGTCTGTGTAGATATTTCCAAGTTTATAAAGATGGCAGTGTAGATATTTCCATGTTTATACAGATAGCGGTGTAGATCTTTCCATCTTTGCACAGATTGCGGTGTAGATATTTCCATGTTTACAGATAGTGTTGTAGATATTTCCATGTTTATACAGATAGCGGTGTAGATATTTCTATGTTTATAAAGATAGCGATGTAGATGTTTCCATCTTTATACAGATAGCAGTGTAGATATTTCCATGTTTATACAGATGGCGATGTAGGTATTTCCATGTTTATAGAGATAGTGGTGTAGATATTTCCATGTTTATACAGATGGCAGTGAACATATTTCCATGTGTATACAGATGGCAGTGTAGATATTTCCATGTTTATACAGATGGAGGTGTAGATATTTCCCTGTTTCTGCAGATGACAGTGTAGATATTTCCATGTTTTTACAGATGGCGGTGTAGATATTTCCACGTTTATACAGGGAGCGGTGTGGCTATTTCCACGTCTATACAGATAGCAGTGTGGATATTTCCATGTTTATAGAGACGGCTGTGCAGATATTTCCGTGTTTTCACCGATGGCCATGTAATTATTCCATGTTTATACAGATAGTGGTGTAGATATTTCCATGTTAATACAGATGACTGTGTAGGTATTTCCATGTTTATACAGATGGCGCTGTAGATATTCCCATGTTTATAGAGATAGCCATGGAGATATTTCCATGTTTATAAAGAGAGCGGTGTAGGCAATTCCATGTTCATAGAGATAGCGGTGTAGATATTTCCACATTTATACAGATAGCTCTGTAGATATTTCCATGTTTATACAGGTACAGGTGTAGATATTTCCATGTTTATGCAGATCTCGGTGAAGATATTTCCATCTTTCTACAGATGGCAGTGTAGATATTTCTATGTTTATAGAGATGGCAGTGTAGATAATTCCATGTTTATACAGATGGCGGTGTAGATATTTCCATATTTATAGAGATTGCCTTGTAAATATTTCCATGTTTATACAGATAGCAGATTTCAGTGTAGATATTTCCATCTTTCCACAGAGAGCGGTGAAGGTATTTCCATGTTTACACAGATAGCTGTTTAGATATTTCCATGTTTACACAGATAGCATTGTATATATTTCCAGGTTTATACAGATAGTGGTGTAGATATTTCCATGTTTATACAGATAGCGGTGTAGATGTTTCCATGTCTATACAGATAGCGGTGGAGGTATTTCCATGTTTATAAAGATCATGGTGTAGATATTTCCATGTATATACAGATAGAAGTGTGGATATTTCCATGTTTATACAGATAGCGGTGTAGGTATTTCCATGTTTACAGAGAAAGCGGTGTAGATATTTCCATATTTGCAAAGATTGCGGTGTAGATATTTCCATCTTTACACAGATAGCGGTGTACATAATCCATGTTTACACAGATAGCGGTGAAGTTATTTCCATGTTAACACAGATAGTTTTGTAGATATTTCCATGTTTATACAGATAGCGGTGTAGGTATTTCCATATTTATAGAGATCGTGGTGTAGATATTTCCATATTTATACAGATAGCGGTGTAGATATTTCCATGTTTATGCAGATAGTGTTGTAGATTTTCCATGTTTATACAGATAGCAGTGTAGATATTTCCATGTTTATGAAGATAGCGGTGTAGATATTTCCAAGTTTATACCGATAGCGGTGTAGATATTTCCATGTTTATACCGATAGCGATGTAGATATTTCCATGTTCATACAGAGAGCGGTGGAGATATTTCCATGTATATACAGATAGCGGTGTACATATTTCCATGTTTATACAGATGTCTGTGTAGATATTTCCATGATTACACAGATGGCAGTGTAGATATTTCCATGTTTATACAGATAGTGGTATAGATTTTTCCATGTTTATACAGATTTTACTGTGTAAGTACTTCAATATTTATGGAGATGGTGGTGTAGATATTTTCATGTTTATAAAGATAGCGTTGTAGATATTTCCATGTTTATAGAGATGGCGGTGTAGATATTTCCATGTTTATAGAGATGGCGATGTAGATATTTCCATGTTTATAGAGATAGCTGTGTAAGTATTTCCATGTGTATAGAGATTGCGGTGTAGATATTTCCATGTTTATACAGATATCTGTGTACATATTTCCATGTTTACCCAGATAGCAGTGTAGATATTTCCTTTTTTATAGTGATGGTGGTGCAGATATTTCCATGTTTATACAGATGACTGTGTAGATATTTCCATGTTTATACAGATGGTGGTGTAGATATTTTGATGCTTATAGAGATAGCAGTGTAGATATTTCCATGTATATAGTGAGTGCGTTGTATATATTTCCATATGTATACAGATAGCGGTGTAGATATTTCCATGTTTATTCAGATGGCGGTATAGATATTTCAATGTTAATACCTATAGCGGTGTGGCTATTTCCAGGTTTATACAGATAGCGGTGTAGATATTTCCATGTTTATACAGATGTCTGTGTAGATATTTCCATGTTTATACAGATAGTGGTGTAGATATTTCCATGTTTATACAGATGTTACTGTGTAAGTATTTCCATGTTTATGCAGATGGAGGTGTAGGTATTTCCATGTTTATAGAAAGAGCCATGTAGATATTTCCACGTTTATACAGATAGCGGTGAAGACATTTCCATGTTTGTAGAGATAGCGGTGTAGATATTTCCATATTTATACACATAGGGGTGTAGATATTTCCATGTGTATACAGATAGCTGTGTAGATATTTCCATGTTTATACATATAGCGGTGTAGATATTTCCATGTTTATACAGATCGCGGTGTAGATATTTCCATGTATATACAGAGAGCAGTGTCGATATTTCCGTGTTTATACAGATACCGTTGTACATATTTCCATATATATACAGATTGCGCTGAAGTTATTTCCATGTTTATAGAGATAGCGGTGTAGATATTTCCAGGTTTATACAGATGGCTGTGTAGATATTTCCATGTGAATACAGATGGCAGAGTTGGTATTTCCATGTTTATACACATGGAGGTGTAGAAATTTCCATGTTTATACAGATGACTGTGTAGATATTTCCATATTTTAACAGGTGGCGGTGTAGATGTTTCCATGTTTATACAGATAGCGGTGTGGCTCTTTCCAAGTTTATACAGATAGCGGTGTAGATATTTCCATGTTTATAGAGATGGCAGTGTGCATATTTTCATGTTTATACAGATGGCTGTGTAGATATTTCCATGATTATACAGAGAGCGGTGTAGCTATTACCATGTTTATACAGATGACTTTGTAGGTATTTCCATGTTTATACAGATGGCGGTGCAGATATTTCCATGTTTATAGAGATAGCCATGTAGATATTTCCATGTTAGTACAGATAGCAGTGTAGACATTTCCACGTTTATAGAGATAGCGGTGTAAATATTTCCATAGTTATACAGATAGTGGTGTAAATATTTCCATGTTTATCCAGATATCGGTGTAGATATTTCCATGTTTATACAAAGAGAGGTGTAGATATTTCCATGTTGATAAAGATCATGGTGTAGATATTTCCATGTTTATACAGATAGCGGTGTAGATATTTCCATGTTTATACAGATGGCACTGTAGATATTTCCACGTTTATAGAGATGGCGGTGTAGATATTTCTATGTTTTTAGAGATAGTGGTGTAGGAAATAGTATTTTTATAGTGATGGCGGTGTATGTATTTCCATGTTTATAAAGATAGTGGTTTAGATATTTCCGTGGTTATTCAGATACCGGTGTAGATATTTCCATGTTTATACAGGTAGCGGTGTTGCTATTTCCATCTTTATAGAAATAGCGTTGTATATATTTCCATGTTTATACAGATAGTGGTGGAGATATTTCCATGTTTATACAGATAGCGGTGGAGATATTTCCATGTTTACACAGATGGCGGTGGAGATATTTCCATGTTGATACAGATAGCGGAGTGGCTATTTCCATGTTGATACATATGACAGTGTAGATGTTTCCGTGTTTATGCAGATAGCGGTGTAGATATTTCCATGTTTATACAGCTCATGGTGTAGATATTTCCATCTTTATACAGATGGCAAGGTAAATATTTCCATGTTTATACAGATAGCGGTGTAGATATTTCCATATTTACACAAATGGTGGTGTAGATAGTTCCATGTTTATGGAGATGGTGGTGTAGATATTTTCATGTTTATAAAGATAGCGGTGTAGATATTTCCATGTTTATATAGATGGCGGTGTAGATATTTCCTTTTTTATGTAGATGGCGGTGTAGATTTTTCCCTCTTTATAGAGATGGCTGTGTATATATTTTTATGTTTATAGAGATAGCGGTGTAGATATTTCGAGGTTATGCAGATGGCGTTGTAGATATTTCCAGCTTTATAGAGATAGCGGTGTATATATTTCCATATATATGGAGATGGCGGTGTAGATATTTCCACGTTATACAGATAGCGGTGTAGATATTTCCATGTTTATACAGATAGCCATGTTGACATTTCCATTTTTATACAGATTACGGTGTAGTTATTTCCATCTTTATACGGATAGCGGAGTAGATATTTCCATTTTTACACAGATAGCGGTGTAGATATTTCCATGTTTACACAGATAGTGTTGCAGATATTTCCATGTTTATACAGATAGCCGTGTACATATTTCCATGTTTCTACAGATTGCGGAGTAGATATTTCCATGTTTATGCAGATGGCAGTGTAGATATTTCCTAGTTTATAGAGATGGCGGTGTAGATATTTCCATGTTTATAGAGACAGCGGTGTAGGTATTTCCATGTTTATAGTGATAGCGGTGTAGTTATTTCCATGTTTATACAGATAGCGGTGTAGATATTTCCATGTTTACACAGATAGTGTTGCAGATATTTCCATGTTTATACAGATAGCCGTGTACATATTTCCATGTTTCTACAGATTGCGGAGTAGATATTTCCATGTTTATGCAGATGGCAGTGTAGATATTTCCTAGTTTATAGAGATGGCGGTGTAGATATTTCCATGTTTATAGAGACAGCGGTGTAGGTATTTCCATGTTTATAGTGATAGCGGTGTAGTTATTTCCATGTTTATACAGATAGCGGTGTAGATATTTCCATGTTTATTCGGATAGCTGTGTTGATATTTCCATGTTTATTGGGATAGCGGTGAAGATAATTCCATGTTTATACAGATAGCGGAGTAAGTATTTCCATATTTATACAGATAGCGATGGAGATATTTAAATGTTTATACAGATGTCTTTGTAGATATTTCCATGTTTATACTGATGTCAGTGTAGATATTTCCATGTTTATACAGATGGTGATGTAGATATTTCCATGTTCATACAGATGACTGTGTAGGTATTTCCATGTTTATACAGATGTCGGTGTAGATATTTTCATGTTTATAGGGATGGCGGTGTAGTTATTTACATGTTTATACAGATAGCGATGGAGACATTTCCATGTTTATAGAGATATCGGTGTAGATATTTCCATGTTTACACCGATAGTATTGTAGATATTTCCATGTTTATGAAGATAGCGTTGTAGATATTTCCATGTTTAGACAGATAGCGGTGTAGATATTTCCATGTTTATACACATAGCGGTGTAGATATTACCATGTTAATACAGATAGCGGTGTAGATATTTCCACGTTTACACAGATAGCGGTGTAGATATTTCCATGTTTTACAGATAGCGCTATAGATATATCCATGTTTATGCAGACAGCGGTGCAGATATTTCCATGTTTACAGAGATAGCGGTGTACATATTTCCATCTTTGCACAGATTGCGGTGTGGATATTTCCATCTTTACACAGATAGCTGTGTAGATGTATCCAAGTTTACACAGATAGCTGTGTCGATATTTCCATGTTTACACAGATTTCGTTGTAGATATTTCCATCTTTTTAGAAATTGCGGTGTAGATATTTCCATGTTCATACACATAGCGATGTTGTTATTTCCAGTTTATACAGACAGCGGTGTAGATATTTCCATGTTTATGAAGCGCTCGGTGTCAATATTTCCATCTTTATACAGTTGGCACTGTAGATATTTCCATGTTTATCCAGATGGCGGTGTAGATATTTCCATGTTTCTGGAGATGGCAGTGGAGACATTTTCATGTTTATAGAGCTGGCGTTGTAGATATTTCCATGTTTATAGAGATTGCCGTGTAGATATTTCCATGTTTAAACAGATGTCTGTGTAGATATTTCCATGTTTAAACAGATGGCGGTGTAGATATTTCCATGTTTATACAGATAGCGATATTGACATTTCCATGTTTATACAGATAGCGATGTAGATATTTCCATGTTTATACAGATAGCGGTGTACATATTTCCTTGTTTATAGAGATAGCGGTGTAGGTATTTCCATGTTTATAGACACAGCGGATTTGGTATTTCCATGTTTATACAGATAGCGATTTAGATATTTCCATGTTTATACAGCTCATGGTGCAGATATTTATATCTATATACAGATAGCAGTGTAGATATTTCCTTATTTATACAGATGGCGGTGTAGGTGTTTTCATGTTTATACAGATGGCGGAGTAGAGAGTTCCATGTTTATGAGAGGTGGCAGTGTAGATATTTTCATGTTTAAAGAGATGGCAGTGTAGATATTTCCATGTTTATAGAGATAGCAGTGTAGATATTTCCGTGTTTATACAGATGGCTGTGTAGGTATTTCCATGTGTATGCAGATGGCATTGTAGATATTTCCATGTTTATACGGATAGTTGCGTAGATATTTCCATGTTTATACAGATGACTGTATAGGTATTTCCATGTTTTTACAGATGGCAGTGTAGAAATTTCCATGTTTATAGAGATGGCGGTGTAGTTATTTCCAAGTTTATACAGATGGCGGTGTACATATTTCCATGTTTACAGAGATAGCGGTGTAGATATTTCCATATTTATACAGATAGCGGTGTAGATATTTCCATGGTTATACAAATAGCGGTGTAGATATTTTCATGTTTACAGAGATAGTGGTGTAGGTATTTCCATGTTTATACAGATAGCGGTGTAGATATTTCCATGTTTATACAGATAGCAGTGTATATATTTCCATGTTTATACAGATCGTGGTGTAGATATTTACATGTTTATACAGATAGCGGTGCAGATATTTCCATGTTTGTACAGATGGCGGTGTTGATATTTCCATCTATACAGAGATGGCCGCATAGATATTTCCATGTTTATACATATGGCGGCGTGGATATTTCCATGGATGTGCAGATCACGGTGTTGATATTTCCATGTATATTCACATAGCGGTGTAGTTATTTATAGGTTTATACAGATGGTGGTGTAGATATTTCCATCTTTCTACAGATGACTGTGTAGATATTTCCATGTTAATAGAGATAGAGGTGTAAATATTTCCATGTTTATAGAGATAGCGGTGTAGATATTTCCATGATTATAGAGATAGCGGTGTAAATATTTCCATATTTATACAGATAGCGGTGTAGTTATTTCCATCTTCATACAGAGAGCGCTGTACATATTTCCATGTTTCTACATGTCATGGTGTAGATATTTCCATGTTTATACAGATAGCATTGTAGATATTTCCATGTTTATCTAGATAGCGGTGTAGATATTTCCATGTTTAAACAGACCACGGTGTAGATATTTCCATCTTTCTACAGTTGGCAGTGTAGATATTTCCATGTTTACACAGATGGCGGTGTAGATATTTCCATGTTTATATAGATGGCCGTGTAGGTATTTCCTTGTTTATGTAGATGGCGGTGTAGATTTTCCATGTTTATAGAGATGGCTGTTTATATATTTCCACGTTTATAGAGATAGCGTTGTAGATACATCCATGTTTATGCAGATGCCGTTGTAGATATATCCATGTTTATAGAAATAGCGGTGTAGATATTTCCACATTTATAGAGATGGCGGTGTAGATATTTCCATGTTTATACAGATAGCGGTGTAGATATTTCCATGTTTATTCAGAAGGTGGTGTAGATATTTCCGTGTTTATACACATGGCGGTGTAGATACTTCCATGTTTATGCTGATGGTAGTGTAGATATTTTCATGTTTATAGAGATGGCGGTGTAGATATTTCCATATTTATACAGATGTCTGTGTAGATATTTCCATGTGTATACAGACGGTATTGTAGGTATTTCCATGTTTATACAGATCACGGTGTTGATATTTCCATGTTTATACAGATCGCGGTGTAGATATTTCCATGTTTATACAGATCATGGTGTAGATATTTCCATGTTTATAAAAATCGCGGTGTTGCTATTACCATGTTTATAGGGATTGCGGTGCAAATATTTCCACATTTATACAGAGAGCGGTGTAGTTATTAGCATGTTTATACAGATAGCGGTGTAGATATTTCCATGTATAAACAGATGTCTGTGTAGATATTTACATGTTTAAACAGATGGCGGTGTAGATATTTCCTTGTTTATTCAAATAGCTGTGTAGTTATTTCCATGTTTATACAGATAGCGGTGTAGATATTTCCATGTATATACTAATGGCTGTGTAGATATTTCCATGTTTATACAGATGGCGGTGTAGATATTTCCATGTTTATACAGATAGCGGTGTACATATTTCCATGTTTATTCAGAAGGTGGTGTAGATATTTCCGTGTTTATACACATGGCGGTGTAGATACTTCCATGTTTATGCAGATGGCAGTGTAGATATTTTCATGTTTATAGAGATGGCGGTGTAGATATTTCCATATTTATACAGATGTCTGTGTAGATATTTCCATGTGTATACAGACGGTATTGTAGGTATTTCCATGTTTATACAGATCACGGTGTTGATATTTCCATGTTTATACAGATCGCGGTGTAGATATTTCCATGCTTATACAGATCATGGTGTAGATATTTCCATGTTTATACAAATCGCGGTGTTGCTATTACCATGTTTATAGGGATTGCGGTGCAAATATTTCCACATTTTTACAGAGAGCGGTGTAGTTATTAGCATGTTTATACAGATAGCGGTGTAGATATTTCCATGTATAAACAGATGTCTGTGTAGATATTTACATGTTGAAACAGATGGCGGTGTAGATATTTCCTTGTTTATTCAAATAGCTGTGTAGTTATTTCCATGTTTATACAGATAGCGGTGTAGATATTTCCATGTATATACTAATGGCTTTGTAGATATTTCCATGTTTATACAGATGGCGGTGTAGATATTTCCATGTTTATACAGATGACTTTGTAGGTATTTCCATGTTTATACAGACGGCGGTGTAGATATTTCCATCTTTCTACAGGTGGCATTGTTGATATTTCCATGTTTATACAGATCGCGGTGTAGATATTTCCATGTTTATACAGATCGCGGTGTAGTTATTTCCATGTTTATACAGATCGCGGTGTAGATATTTCCATGTTTATACAGATTGCGGTGTAGATATTTCCGTGTTTATACAGATCGCGGTGTAGATATTTCCATGTTTATACAGATGGCGGTGTAGATATTTCCATGTTTATAGAGATGGCAGTGTAGATATTTCCACGTTTATAGAGATAGTGGTGTAGATATTTCCCTGTTCATAGAGATAGCAGTGTGGATATTTCCATGTTTATACAGACAGCGGTGTAGATATTTCCATTTTTATAGAGATAGCGGTTTAGATATTTCATATTTATACAGATAGCGGTGTAGATATTTCCATGTTTATACAGATTTCGGTGTCGATATTTCCATGTTTATACAGATAGCGGTGTAGATATTTCCACGTTTATACAGATGACGGTGTAGTTATTTCCATCTTTCTACAAATGGCAGTGTAGATATTTCCATGTTTATAGAGATGGCGGTGTAGATATTTCTATGTTTATATAGATGGCAGTGTAGATATTTTCTTATTTTTCTAGATGGCATTGTAGATATCTCCATGTTTAAAGAGATGGCGGTGTATATATTTCCGTGTTGATGGAGATAGCGTTGTAGATATTTCCATGTCTATTGAGATAGCGGTGTAGATTTTTCCATGTTTATAGAGATAGCGGTGTAGATATTTCCATGTTTCTACAGATGACTGTGTAGATATTTCCATGTTTGTACAGATGGCAGTGTAGATATTTCCGTGTTTATTGAGATAGCGGTGTAGATATTTTCATGTTTATACAGATTGCGGTGGAGATATGTCCATGTTTACACAGATAGCAATGGAGCTATTTCCACGTTAATACACATAGCGCTGTAGATATATCCATGTTTATACTGATAGCGGTGTAGATGTTTCCATGTTTATACAGATAACGGTGTAGATATATCCATGTTGATACAGATCGTGGTGTAGATATTTCCATGTTTATACAGATAGCGGTGTAGATATTTCCATGTTTATACAGATAGCGGTGTAGGTATTCCCATATTTACAGAGATAGAAGTGTAGATATTTCCATATTTGCACAGATTGTGGTGTACATATTTCCACGATTATACAGATAGCGGTTTAGATATTTCCATGTTTATACAGATAGCGGTGTAGATATTTCCATGTTTATACAGATAGCGGTGTAGACATTTCCATGTTTATACTGATAGCGCTGTAGATATTTCCATGTTTATACAGATAGCAGTGGAGATATTTCCATGTTTAGACAGATAGCGGTGGAGATACTTCCACATTTATTCAGATGACTGTGTAGATATTTCCATGTGTATACAGATGGCAGTGTAGATATTTCCATGTTTATACAGATGGCAGTGTAGATATTTCCATGTTTATACAGATTGCGGTGTGGCTATTTTCATGTTTATAGAGATAGCGGTGTAGGTATTTCCATGTTTATAGAGATGGCTCTGTAGATATTTCCATGTTTACACAGATGACTGTGTAGGTATTTCCACGTATATCCAGATGGCAGTGTAGATATTTCCATGTTTATACACAAGGCGGTGAAGATATTTCCATGTTTTTAGAGATAGCCATGTAGATATTTCCATGTTTATACAGATAGCGGTGTTGACATTTCCATGTTTATAGACATAGCGGTGTAGATATTTCCATATTTATACAGATAGCGGAGTAGATATTTCCATGTTTATACAGGTAGGTGTGTAGATATTAACATGTTTTTACAGATAGCGGTGTAGATATATCCATGTTTATACAGATTGTGGTGTAGATATTACCATGTTTATACAGATAGCGGTGTAGATATTTCCATGTTTATACAGATAGTGGTGTAGATATTTCCAAGTTTACAGAGACAGAGGTGTAGATATTTCCATCTTCACACAGATTGCAGTGTACATATTTCCATGTTTACACAGAGAGCAGTGAAGGTAATTCCATGTTTACACAGATAGTGTTGCAGATATTTCCATGTTTATAGAGATTGCAGTGTAGACATTTCCATGTTTTTAAAGATAGCGGTGTAGATATTTCCATGTTTATTCAGATAGCGGTGGAGATATTTCCCTGTTTATACAGATAGCGCTGTAGATATTTGCATGTTTATACAGATAGCGGTGTAGATATTTCCATGTTTATACAGATAGCGCTGTAGATATTTCCATGTTTATAGAGATAGCGGTGTAGATATTTCCGTGTTTATAGAGATAGCGGTGGAGGTATTTTCAAGTTTATACAGATAGCGGTGGACATATTTTCATGTTTATAGTGATGGCGGGGTAGATATTTCCAAGTTTATACAAATAGCGGTGTAGATATTTTCGTCTTTATACAGATAGCGGTGCAGGTATTCCCATGTTTATAGAGATAGTTGTGTAGATATTTCCATATTTATAGAGATGGCTGTGTAGATATTTCCATGTTTATACAGATGGCAGTGTAGGTATTTCCATGTTTATTGAAATAGCCATGTAGATATTTCCATGTTTAAACAGATAGCGGTGTAGACATTTCCATGTTTATAGAGATAGCGGTGTAGATATTTGCATATTTATACAGATAGCGGTGTAGATATTTCCATGTTTATACAGATAGCAGTGTAGCTATTTCCATGTTTACAGAGATAGAGTTTTAGATATTTCCATGTTTGCACAGATTGCCATGTAGATATTTCCATCTTCACACAGATAACGGTGTACATATTTGCATTTTTACACAGACAGCTGAGTAGATATTTCCATGTTTATACAGATAACGGGGTAGATATTTCCACGTTTATAGAGATGGCTGTGTAGATACTTCCTTTTTTATGTAGATGGCGGTGTAGATTTTCCATGTTTATAGAGATGGCGGTGTATACATTTCCATGTTTATAGAGATAGCGGTGTAGATATTTCCTTGTTTACAGAGATAGCAGTGTAGGTATTTCCATGTTTATAGAGATAGCGGAGTAGATATTTCCATGTTTATACAGATAGCGTTGTAGACATTTCCAAGTTTATACAGATAGCAGTGTTGGTATTTCCCTGTTTGCATATATAGCGGTGTAGATATTTCCATGTTTACACAGCTCGCGGTGTAGATATTTACATCTTTATACAGATGGCAGTGTAGATATTTCCATGTTTATAGAGATAGTGGTGCAGGTATTTCCATGTTTATAGAGATAACGGTGTAGATATTTCCATGTTTATACAGATGGCTGTGTAGATATTTCCATGTGTATACAGATGTCAGTGTAGATATTTCCAAGTTTATAAAGATAGCGGTGTAGACATATCCATGTTTATAGAGCTCACGGTGTAGCTATTACCATGTTTATAGAGATAGCATAGATAGCCATGAAGATATTTCCATGTTTATACAGACAGCGGTGTAGACACTTCCATGTTTATAGAGATAGCGGTGTAGATATTTCCATATTTATATGTATAGCAGTGTAGATATATCCATGTTTACACAGATAGCGGTGTAGATGTTTCCATGTTTATACAGATAGCAGTGTAGATATATCCATGTTTATACAGATCGTGGTGTAGGTATATCCATGTTTATACAGATAGCGGTGTAGATATTTCCATGTTTATACAGATAGCGGTGTAGGTATTTCCATATTTACAGAGATAGAGGTGTAGATATTTCCATATTTGCACAGATTGCGGTGTACATATTTCCACGTTTATACAGATAGCGGTGTAGATATTTCCATCTTTATACAGATAGCGATGTAGATATTTCCATGTTTATACAGGGATTGGTGGAGATATTTCCATGTTTATACAGATAGCGGTGGAGATATTTCCATGTTTCTAGAGTTGGTTGTGTAGATATTTCCAAGTTTATGCAGGTAGCGGTGTAGATATTTCCATGTTAATGGAGATAGCCGTGTAGATATGTCCATGTTTATACATGTAGCTGTGTAGATATTAACATGTTTACAGAGATAGCGGTGAAAATATTTCCATATTTATAAAGGTAGCAGTTTAGATATTTGTATGTTTATTCAGATGTTGGTGTAGATATTTCCATGTTTATACAGATAGCGGTGTGGCTATTACCATGTTTATACAGATGGCAGTGTAGATATATCCATGTTTATACAGATAGTGGAGTAGATATTTCCATGTTTATAAAGATAGCAGTGCAGATATTCCCAAGTTTATAGAGATAGCAGTGGAGATATTTCCATGTTCATACAGATAGCGGTGGAGATATTTCCATGTTTGTACAGATAACGATGTAGATATTTCCATGTTTCTACATATAGCGTTGTAGATATTTCCATGTTTATACAGATAGCGGTGTATATATTTCCATGTTTATACAGATAGCGGTGTAGTTATTTCCATGTTTATACAGATGACTGTGTACATGTTTCCATGTTTATACAGACGGCTGTGTAGATATTTCCATGTTTATAGGGATAGCGCTGTAGATATATCCATGTTTATACAGATAGCTGTGTATACATTTCCATGTTTATAGAGATAGCTGTGTAGATATTTCCATATTTATACAGATAACCGTGTAGATATTTCCATGTTTATTCAGATGGTGGTGTAGATATTTCCATGTTTATACAGATAACGGTGTGGCTATTTCCAGGTTTATACAGATGGCAGTGTAGACATTTCCATGTTTATACAGATAGCGGTGTAGATATTTCCGTGTTTATACAGATAGCGGTGTACATATTTCCATGTTTATACAGATGGCGTTGGAGATATTTCCATGTCTATACAGATAGCGGTGTAGATATTTCCATGTTTATACAGATAGTGGTGTAGGTATTTCCATGTTTTTACAGATAGCGGTGGAGATATTTCCATGTTTATACAGATGACTGTGAAGATATTTCCATATTTTTACAGATGGCGGTGTAGATATTTCCATGTTTAGACAGATAGCGGTTTAGCTATGTTCATGTTTCTACAGATAGCGATGTATATATTTCCATGTTTATACAGATAGTGGTGTAGATATTTCCATGTTTACAGAGACAGAGGTGAAGATATTTCCATCTTCACACAGATTGCGGTGTACATATTTCCATGTTTACACAGACAGCTGTGAAGATATTTCCATGTTAACACAAATAGTGTTGTAGATATTTCCATGTTTATAGAGATTGCAGTGTAGACATTTCCATGTTTATAAAGATAGCGGTGTAGATATTTCCATGTATATACAGATAGCAGTGGAGATATTTCCATGTTTACACAGATAGCGCTGTAGATATTTGCATGTTTATGCAGATAGCGGTGTAGATATTTCCATGTTTATACAGATAGCGGTGTAGATATTTCCATGTTTATAGAGATAGTGGTGTAGGTATTTCCATGCTTATACAGTTGGCAGTGTAGATATTTCCATGTGTATAGAGATGGCAGTGTAGATATTTCCAGGTTTCTACAGATGTAGTTGTAGATATTTCCATGTTTATACAGATGGCAGTGTAGATATTTCCATGTTTGTACAGATAGTGGTGTAGATATTTCCATGTTTATATAGATGACTGTGTAGGTATTTCCATGTTTATACAGATGGCGTTGTAGATATTTCCATGTTTAAAGAGATAGTCATGTAGATATTCCATGTTTATACAGATAACGGTGTAGCCATTTCCATGTTTATAGTGATAGCGGTGTAGATATTTCCATATTTACACAGATAGCAGTGTAGGTATTTCCATGTTTATACAGATTGCGGGGTAGATATTTCCATGTTTATAGAGATAGCGGAGGAGATATTTCCATGTTTATACAGATAGCAATGTATATATTTGAATGTTTATACAGACAGCGGTCTAGATATTTCCATGTTTATACAGATAGCGGTGTAGATATTTCCATGTTTATTCAGATGGCGGTGTAGATATTTCCATGTTTATACAGATAGCGGTGGTGATATTTCCATGTTTATACTGATGATGGGTTAGATATTTCCATGTTTATAGAGATAGTGATGTAGATATTGCGAGGTTTACACAGATAGCGGTGTAGATATTTCCATCTTTGCACAGATTGCGGTGTAGATATTTCCATCATTGCACAGATAGAGGTGTAGATATTTCCATTTTTACACAGATTACGGTGTAGAAATTTCCATGTTTACACAGATAGCGGTGTAGATATTTCCATGTTTACACAGATATCGTTGTACATAATTTCATGTTTATACACATAGCGGTGTAGATATTTCCATGTTTATACAGATAGCAGTGTAGATATTTCCATGTTTATACAGATAGCGGTGAAGATATTTCCATATTTAAACAGATAGCGGTGTACATATTTCCATGTTTATAGAGATAGCGTTGTAGATATTTCCATGTTTATACTGATAACGGCGTGGATATTTCCATATTTATAAAGATAGCGGTGGAGATATTTCCATGTTTATACAGATAGCGGTGGAGATATTTCCATGTTTATACATATAGCGGCGTAGATATTTCCATGTTTATACAGATTGCGGTGTAGCTATTTCCATGTTTATAGAGATAGAGGTGTAGATATTTCCGTGTTTATACAGATGGCAGTGTACAAATTTCCATGTGTATACAGATGGCAGTGTAGATATATCCATGTTTATATAGATGGAGGTGTATATATTTCCATGTTTATACAGATGACTGTGTAGATATTTCCATGTTTTACAGATGGCGGTGTAGATATTTCCATGTTTATAGAGATAGCGGTGTGGCTATTTCCATGTTTATACAGATAGCAGTGTAGGTATTTCCATGTTTATTGAGATGGCTGTGTAGATATTTCCATGTTTATACAGATGTCATTGTAGATATTTCCATGTTTATACAGATAGTGGTGTAGTTATTTCCACGTTTATACAGATGAATGTGTAGGTATTTCCATGTTTATACAGATGGCGGTGTAGATATTTCCATGTTTATAGGGATAGCCATGTAGATATTTCCATGTTTATACAGATAGCGGTGTAGACATTTCCATGTTTATAGAGATAGCGGAGTAGATATTTCCATGTTCATACAGATAGCGGTGTAAATATTTCCAAGTTTATACAGATCGTGGTGTAGATATATCCATGTTTATACAGATAGTGGTGTAGATATTTCCATGTTTATACAGATAGCGGTGTAGATATTTCCATGTTTACAGAGATAGTGGTGTAGATATTTCCATATTTTCAGAGATTGCCGTGTAGATATTTCCATCTTTAAACAGATAGCGGTGCATATATTTCCATGTTTACACAGATAGCTGTGTAGATGTTTCTAAGTTTACACAGATAGTGTTGTTTATATTTCCATGTTTATACAGATAGCAGTGTAGATATTTCCATGTTTATAAAGATAGCGGTGTAGATATTTCCAGGTGTATACAGGTAGAGGTATAGATATTTCCATGTTTATACAGATCGTGCTGTAGAGATTTCCGTCTTTCTACAGATGGCAGTGTAGATATTTCTATGTTTATACAGATGGCTTTGTAGATATTTCCATGTTTAGACAGATAGCGGTGTAGATATTTCCATGTTTTTACAGATAGCAGTAGAGATATTTCCATGTTTATACAGATAGCGATGTAGATATTTCCATGTTTATACAGATATCAGTGTAGATATTTCCATGTTTATACAGAAAGCGGTGTAGATATTTCCATATTTATACAGATAGCGGTGTATATATTTCCATGTTTATACAGATAGCAGCGGAGATATTTCCATGTTTATACAGATAGCGGAGATATTTCCATGTTTATACAGATGGCGGTGTTGATATTTTCATGTTTATACAGATAGCGTTGTCCATATTTCCAGGTTTGTACAGATAGCCGTGTAGATATTTCCATGTTTATAGAGATAGCGGTGTAGATATTTTCATGTTCATACAAACAACAGTGTACATATTTCCATGTTTATGGAGATAGCGGTGTAGATATTTCCATGTTTATAGACATAGCGGTGTAAGTATTTCCAAGTTTTTACAGATAGCGGTGTAAATATTTCCATGATTATACAGATAGCGGTGTAAATATTTTCATGTTTATAGACATAGCGGTGTAGATATTTCCATGTTTTTAGAGATAGCGGTGTAAATATTTCCATGTTTATACAGATAGCCGTGTAAATGTTTACACGTTCATAGGGATAGCGGTGTAGATATCCCCACGTTTATACAGATAGCGGTGTAGATATTTCCACGTTTATAGAGATAGCTTTGTACATATTTCCACGTTTATACCGATAGCGGTGAAGATATTTCCACTTTTATACATATTGCCGTGTACAAATTTCCAAGTTTATACACATAGCGGTGGAGGTATTTCCACGTTTATACACATACCGGTGTAGATATTTCCATGTTTATACAGATAGCGGTGTAGATATTTCCACGTTTGTAGACATAGCGATGTAGATATTTCCACGTCTATACAGATAACGGTGTAGGTATTTCCACATTAATACAGATAACGGTGTAGATATTTCCAGGTTTATAGAGACAGTGGTGTAGATATTTCCATGTTTCTACAGATAGCGGTGTAGATATTTGCATGTTTATAGGGACAGCGTTGTAGATATTTCCATGTTTATACAGATAGCGGTGTAGATGTTTCCATGTTTATACAGTCAGTGGTGTAGATATTTCCATGTTTTAACAGATAGCCGTGTATATATTTCCATGTTTATACAGACAGCGGTGTAGATATTTCCATGTTTTACTGACAGTGGTGTAGATATTTCCATGTTTATAGTGATAGCGGTGTAGATATTTCCATGTTTATAGAGATAGCTTTGTAAATATTTCCATGTTTATACCGATAGCGGTGTAAGTATTTCCATGTTTATAGAGATAGCGGTGTAGATATTTCCATGTTTATACAGATAGCGGTGTAGATATTTCCACATTTATACTTATAGCGGTGTAGATATTTCCAGGTTTATAGAGTTAGCGGTGTAGATGTTCCCATGTTTATAGAGATAGCAGTGTAGATATTTCCATCTTTTTAGAGATAGCGGTGTATATATTTCCAGGTTTATAGGGATAGCGGTGTAGATATTTCCATGTTTCTATAGACAGCCGTGTAGATATTTCCTTGCTTATAGAGATAGCGGTGTAGATATTTCCACGTTTATGGAGACAGTGATGTAGGTATTTGCGTGTTTATAGAGATAGCATTGTAGATATTTCCATGTTTATAGAGACAGTGGTGTAGATATTTCCATGTTTATACAGATAGAGGTGTAGTTATTTACATGTTTATAGAGACAGCAGTGTAGATATGTCCATGTTTATACAGATAGCAGTGTAGATATTTCCATGTTTATAGAGATAGCGGTGTAGATATTTCCATGTTTATACAGATAGCGGTGTAGATATTTCCATGTTTATAGAGATGGCGGTGTAAATAGTTCCATGTTTATACAGATAGCGTTGTAAATATGTACACATTTACAGAGATAGCGGTGTAGATATTTCCACGTTTATACAGAATGCGGTGTAGATATTTCCACGTTTACAGAGATTTTATGAAAAATTATTTTATGAAGACCAAACAAGTCATTGGTGTACTTACCTTATGTCATTTTTTACATTTAGAGTGTTAAAAATACCCCTACCCTATCCAAAACCCTGACATATAGAGCCAGGAAAGGCCATGCAATAAAGGATTCTTGGGCTTGTTTGCCTGATAACAAAAACTTATCACAGAAGACTGCAAAAAACACAATCTTGCACAAAGCCCATTGCAACTTTGCACACAACAATGCTTCTGAAGGATATTTGCCCAACAACTGCCTGTCCAACCTGGGCCTGGCATCACCTTTGTTATTCATCTTTGTAGCCAAGGATAGTCATTTCCAAATGATCATATAATCTTCCTCATTTTTTCTTTTGTCTTCCTTTACCTTCGTGAATATGCATATAGTTTACTCTGGCTTGCCTGTTTCTATTGCAAGGCTGTGTTTCCAAACGAATATCTTTTTCTTGTGGAGAGCCTCTCTCTGTTTGTTATTTAGGTTGATAAGAGAAATGGGAACATTTGAGAGCTCAGGTAAAAGGCCTTAGTCTACAGTGATACTTTTTTGCACCCTTAGATGCTTACTTCCACTACAACTTGCAGGTGGGCCTTGAAAAGTTCTTGGAATAAGTTTGAGCTTTGGTCTTCTCCGATTCATTTAGCATAGATTCTCAAAATGTGGTCCCTGGACCCACAGCATCAGCATCACCTGGAGATTGTTAGAAATGCAAATCATCGGGCCTCATTCCAGACCCTCAGCTGGAAACTCTAGGGGCATGGCCAGACCCTCTGTAGCTGAACAAGCCATCCAGGTGGTTTTGATGCAGCTAAAGTTTTGGAACAACTAATGTAGCCCCATTTGGAAAACTTGGCTCTACAGGCCTCCCTAGCTGGTAAGCTTCTAGCATTTTTTGTTTGTTTCTTTGTTTTGATACAGGGTCTTGCTCTGATGACCAGACCGTGACCTCCTGGGTTGAAGTGAGGACTCAGCCTCCTGAGTAGCTGGGACTACAGGTATGTGCCACCACCATGCCCAACTACTTTTTGTATTTTTTTTTTGTAGGGATGGGGTTTTAGCCCAGGCTAGTCTCAAACTCCTGGACTCAAGCAATCTGCCCACTTTGGCCTCACGAAGTGTTGGGATTATAGGCATGGGCCACCACTCCTGGCCCAAAGTTCATATTTTAACTACTAACCTAAATTATTTTAAAAACAAAATTCTCCTTGGACTCAAACCAGGTCAGAGTGACATGATCATGTGCCTGTTTTGTGCAGGGTGAAGTGAGATTATTATCTAGGAAATAGCTGAAATGTCCTGAGGGTGACAAAGAGGAGCTGTGTTTTCAGCCAAATATCAGAACCAGGGCCACTGCCTGCCGCCGAACCCCAGCGGGGACCCCTACTTTGTGTTTATCTGTGGTGGCTACGCTTGCCCACCTGGGTGGGAACCCCGAGAATGACTCCAGACTCTTCCAGGGACTGCATGCCAGGGTATTTTTACAATTTATGTGTAGACTTTGTTCGGGTGGAAAAGTTATTTTATGAAGACGAAACAAGCAATTGGGGTACCTACCTTATGGCATTTTTTACATTGAGAGTGTTAAAAATACCCCTCCCCTAACCAAAACCCTGACAAATAGAGCCAGGGAAGGCCTTGCAATAAAGGATTCTTGGGCTTGTATGCCTGATAACAAAAACTTATCACAGAAGACTGCAAAAAACACAATCTTGCACAAAGCCCATTGCAACTTTGCACACAACAATGCTTCTGAAGGATATTTGCCCAACAACTGCCTGTCCAACCTGGGCCTGGCATCACCTTTGTTATTGATCTTTGTAGCCAAGGATAATCATTTCCAAATGATCATATAATCTTCCTCATTTTTTCTTTTGTCTTCCTTTACCTCCGTGAATTGGCATATAGTTTACTCTGGCTTGCCTGTTTCTGTTGCAAGGCTCTGTTTCCAAACGAATATCTTTTTCTTGTGGAGAGCCTCTCTCTGTTTGTTATTTAGGTTGATAAGAGAAATGTGAACATTTGAGAGCTCAGGTAAAAGGCCTTAGTCTACAGTGAAACTTTTTTGCGCCCTTAGATGCTTACTTCCACTACAACTTGCAGGTGGGCCTTGAAAAGTTCTTGGAATAAGTTTGAGCTTTGGTCTTCTCCGATTCATTTAGCATAGATTCTCAAAATGTGGTCCCTGGACCCACAGCATCAGCATCACCTGGAGATTGTTAGAAATGCAAATCATCGGGCCTCATTCCAGACCCTCAGCTGGAAACTCTAGGGGCATGGCCAGACCCTCTGTAGCTGAACAAGCCATCCAGGTGGTTTTGATGCAGCTAAAGTTCTGGAACAACTAATGTAGCCCCATTTGGAAAACTTGGCTGTACAGGCCTCCCTAGCTGGTAAGCTGCTAGCATTTTTTGTTTGCTTGTTTGTTTGTTTTGATACAGGGTCTTGCTCTGTTGACCAGACCGTGACCTCCTGGGTTCAAGCGAGGACTCAGCCTCCTGAGTAGCCGGGACTACAGGTATGTGCCACCACCATGCCCAACTACTTTTTGTATTTTTTTTTTTGTAGGGATGGGGTTTTAGCCCAGGCTAATCTCAAACTCCTGGACTCAAGCAATCTGCCCACTTTGGCCTCACGAACTGCTGGGATTATAGGCATGAGCCACTGTGCCCGGCCCTGCCAGCTTTGTATAAGCTGAGGAGTTTTTAAAAATACCTAGACTCAGGCAAACCCCAGACACTTAAGTCAGATTCTCTGGGAGGTGAAGCCCAGGCACTGGTATTTTTAAGGTCTCTACAGATGGTTCTAATGTGCTGCTAAGTTAGAGAACCGCTGATCTATACCAGGCCTTTTCAAACTTAATGTGCACGTGAATTACCTGGACCTTGTTAAAATGCAGATTCAGTCTGCATAGGCCTGGGGTGGAGCCTGAGCTTCTGCATTTTTAACAAGTCTCTAGAGGATGCTGCTGCATCTGGGCTGCTAACTACACTTGGAGTTAGGAGGTTCTGGAGAGCAGAGGAAAGAGCATGAACCATAACCTAGGGGCTGGTAGTCCTGACTTCAGAGCCAAGGTTTGCCTTTATGTGGCTGGCAACTTGCTTGGACTCCTACCTCAATTCTTTGGGCCCAAGGTTTGTCCTGCCTCAGAAGGATGTCAAGAAAATTGAGTGAGTAATGCAGAATTGTTTCTTAAAGTGTGTGCAGATGCTCCATGAATTTAGAGAGTATGTGGATGCACATTAGTAAATTTTAATAGTTGTGACCATCTTGTTATGAGTACTTAGAACAAGTAATAATGGCTTTTGATGTATAGTAGTAAGAAAGCTTCCTTTGAAAAGGCGTGTATTTAAGTTTCCAAAGTGGGTCTATTTAAAAATATATGAAATAAATAATAGTAGAGGTAATTGACAGATCAAAATTAGGAAGGCAGGATGAGAATGACTCAAGTTTGGGAAATGCTGAGAAAGCAGATGCCCAAGGGCTATGAAAACTTAAAAAAATAGGTAGCACTTGATTTTGATTGGCTGAATGAGATGATGTGTTTGATTATTTATGGGGTTGGCATTTGGCAACATGCACTGGGTGGCTGGGATCACTGTTTATTAAAAATATTTGAGTCCCTACTTTGCACTAGATACTCTTTTAGTCTCTTGGAAAAGGGATTGGGGTCAGGCAGGATAAAAACAAATCATTTATGCCCACAAGAAAATTGAAGGAAGATAAAAGTCATGAAATAAACTCTATGCTTCTAATTTAATATTTTTTATAGATTATGAGAAAAAAGTTTTGCTCACTATCAGCTAGGAAAGCTGTCTTAGCACAACCATTCATTCTTGCACAAATCAAAATCAAGACGAGCCAGATTTAATTTAATATTTTTTCACAGATTATGAGAAAAAAGTTCTAATTTAATTTTTTTATAGATTATGAGAAAAAAGTTTCGCTCTCTATCAGCTAGGAAAGCTGTCTTAGCACAACCATTCATTCTTGCACAAATCAAAATCAAGATGAGCCAGAAGGCTCCATTCTGACAGCTTCTAATGGAGAAGCTACATTTACTGGACATGGGGAAAGTTGCTGGGCTCTAAGGACTGTGCATTTCTTGAACTAGATAAATGGTCTTGGTGTAGCATAATACCAAAACTTCTTGTCGCAGCCTGTAAGGACAGAACTCAATCAGCCTGAAAAGGAAGTCAGTGACTCCGACTCAACACAGGAATGTTCTGTGATTCCTAAAGAAGGATGTAGGAGTGTGGCACAATTCAACCACAGTCTGTGGCCCTGTGCCTCTGCCTTGACATGAGTGGGATTTCCCAGCTGGTCATTTTCTTCTTATCTAAGACATTGGGAACAAATTACTTGACCTCCTCTGGGCTTCAGTACTCCCACTCATCAAATTAGAGGACTGGGCAGTCGCTAGGCTCTCTTTAGGCATCATATTTTAGTTTCTGTGATTTTAAATTTGAGAAGGGGTGTCTAAGGGAGAATACATAGGGGAGGGGGAAAGGCTTATTAAAAGTGTAGTTAGACACTGAATGTTTAAGAATTGCATTTTGTAATAATACCTTTACGTAATCAGGACTGACAATCTTCCCTGATGGCAGCACCTGGAGGAATGGCTGCATTCAAAAATAAAAATGAAATAAAACAAGACCTTATTTGAACTTAGCAATAATGCTGATTCCTCTTTTTGATTTGAGGAGGTTATAGCTGTTGTAAATGCTTGAATTGGGTCTGCCCAGGCAAAACGGAGTCAAGAGTCCATGTCGGATGAATTTTAACAATGTAGACAATAGAAAGGGTTGCTTAAACTGCCCCTCTTTTACCAAAACAGATTTACAAATGAAAGAACAACACTTCCAGTTTTTAAAAACATTTTTTGAGATGAAGTCTTCCTTTGTCACCCAGAGTGGAGTGCAGTGGTGCGATCTTGGCTCACTGCAAACTTTGCCTCCCGGGTTCAAGTGATTCTCCTGCCTCATCCTCCTGAGTAGCTGGGACTACAGGCGCCCACCACCATTCCTAGCTAATTTTTGTATTTTTAGGAGAGACAGGGTTTCACCATGTTGGCCAGGCTGGTCTCGAACTCCTGACCCCAGGTGATCCACCGACCTCGGCCTCTGAAAGTGCTGGGATTACAGGCATGAGCCAACACGTGTGGCCAAAATTTTCCATTTTTAATTGCAGGGTCTGGGGAATTAAAATGCATCCGTAATTTCTTGCATCTCTCCGCTCGGGCTTGCATGAATGCAGAGGGATGGGGAAGACTTCTTGAGGCAAGCATCCCCCTCTTGTCGCCTGCCATCTGGAGAGAGAGGGCTGTGATTTATCTCACTTTAATCAGGAAGGACCCGATGTGTGGATGGAGAGGTCTGACGGCTTTGTTGCTCCATGTGGGAAAGAAACGGACAGAGTGAATTTGTGTATGATCCCTAAGGAGAAAGCGTCTTTGTGCTCTATTTCTTTTTGACCTGGAGCCCCTGAAAGCAAGCTAGTTACAAGTTGAAATAGGCCGTTTCTAAAGTGTGATTTTGTTTGTGTATGAGCCTTGATTACAAAGGGGAAAAATACCCGCTTAATTTACATACACCACATGTAGTGCAGGATCCCCTGGGCTGTCTTTTCAGGTATCAGGAAACTTTGATGAAAGTCGCTTGTCTCATCTAGGACTCATTTGATATTGTTTAGCAGAGCCTGGTATTAACATTTCCTTCCAACTGTTTACTGGAATCTGTGTGTTCCCTTCAAGTGATGCATACTAGGTGCACAGGCTTCCTGCCACTGTCATCGTAATCTTTCCATGCAGACAGGAGCAGAGGGGAGAGCGCTGAGCCAGGCCCCAGCTTGCTTTTCTTTCCTGACACAGCCCGGCTCCGCTGCACTTCTCAGCTCTTGCTCTAGGTGGTGCTGTTTGACCATTTTCTTCATGTGACCCTCCACTCGGTAATATAAATTCATTCAGAGGATGACCTGATATCAAAAAAAATTCCTTTTGATTAGTAGAATCAACTTGTTTCTTCACACGATACTCTTCCCACTGAGACACATGGAGACAATTCTGACTCCAGGTTTGCAACCTTGAGATTTCTCTCAGATGCAATAAAAAAAAACAAAAATGCATTTTGAGTGGCACAGTGATGCCTAGTGCATGATGATGTTTGTCTGCTCAAACATTAAAGGGAAACTTGTGGGTTTGAGGATGCCCAGCAGCACGACAGCTGCCAATGTAAATGAGCCGTATAGAGAGAGAGGGGGCGGGAGGGGACTACAAACTTCAGAATATGAGCTGTTCGTTTATAAGTTAAAAAAAAAAAGTCAAAAGGGAGCCCAGGATGGTGCAAGAAAGAGGAGAAAGGAAGATTTTCCTTGCAGCTAATCAGGAGAGTTCATAAGGGCTGATTACATGAGTGGAAGCCTTAAGTTCTTTTTTTTAAAAAATGTGAAAGTTTGCATGTATGTATGTATGTATGTATGTATGTATGTATGTATGTATAGATGTATGTATGTATAGCTTCGTGTATTACCATTATTATTGCAATCAGCAAATGGATTTACTTCCTTTATCTCATGGGCTCCTTCCCACTCACTTCTGGCAGCACATTTTCCTTTCTCCTTCATCCCAGAACATCAAAGAACAGATGCGCTTCCTAACCCTGGCTCCAGGGGACTTTATACAATGTAAACAGTGCACCTCTAACGTGGTTCACCGCTTAGAGAACGTGTGTCCCATTTTAAAACTGTGACTCCTTTATATTTTGCAGTGCTTATTTTAATAAGAGACATTGGACTTGTGACATATTTTTCATGGAGGAGTGAGCTTAATGGTTGAAAGTAATCGATAAACTTGTTTTTCCTCTGATGCCATCAGCCAAGATCCTATGGCAATAGTAAGAGGATGACACTGGGCTGGCACCCCTTCCATAACATATTTGGACCATGTTTTCCCCCCAGAATGCACATGCAATAGCTTTGGTTTGGTAAGAGAGAGATGGTGTACTTGGTTTCCTTCTGTTACACTTTTGGTGAAATGAATTACACTTTTAAATCAGGAAATTCAGCGAGATGAGTTAGATTTTTACACAAGAGCAGTGGAGGACTTCCAGCTGGTTGGGGGAATGATATGGAAATATCTTGCTAAATCAGGGTCTGGTGGAATGCTGCTCCCCTTGCAGGCTCCTCTTCACAGGGAGCAATCTGTGGGTTGCTTATAGAACAGAGCGAGCAGGAGGCATAGCATGGTCTTGCTCAGGGGAAGACCCGGTGTTCAGATGTTTGTCATTAGGAACTGGGTGTGGGCTTTTTCAAGTTAAACTGAAGCAGCAGTTCTATTAGGAAGAGCCTCCCAGATCAGCATCTTCTGTTTCTGGATACTCTCCCTTTGAAAAGCCAGATTTCAGCAAAAAGCTTTGCTAATGGTGAAATTGCACAACTGAAACCCTATGGGAGCAATGGGAAAGATGGAGAAAGAGGTGGTTATATCATGTACTTCAACAGTTTATTTAGAGGCTGTTGACGTTAGAATAACAAGCCAAGACAAACAAAAATACTCATTTTGGATGAAAATATTGTCTTTTCATGTTATTATAGATAGCTGAGTCCTAAGACTTATACAGAAACACATTTTCCTAATGAGTGGCTGATTTTTCTGGTTGTGCAAGTAATGTCCAAATTATTGTACAAATTTTTGGCTCAGGAGCAAACATTGTATTGTATATTGAGCTAATCACTTACCCTTTCTAAGGTAAGCCCTTACCTCTGCTTTCCCTTCATCTTGTCATTTCTGTTTGTTGGGTACAGGTTTCCTGTTGGTTCTTTCTGTTGGCTCTGATGTAACATGAATGAAGTTCTTAACATCCTTTCAGACATAAACACAACTTAGCTCATTGTTTCTGAGTTCATATAGAGGTTTTCTTGCCCCTGAGACTTTCGTGTCAGACAGCTGGATGTTGCTGTGTTCAAGGCTCTATCTGTTGATTTTGTATCCTACAACTTTACTGATTTCACCTATCAGTTCAGTTCTAACAGTTTTCAAATTTTATTTATTTGTTTTTGTTTTTTAAATATTGTATGTTTCATTTTAGAGTCAGGAGGGTAGATGTACAGGTTTCTTAAACAGGTATATTGCATGGTGCTGAGGTTTGGGCTTCTAATGATCCCACCACCCAAGCAGTGAGCATAGTAATGGATAGGTAGTTTTTCAACCCTTGCTCCCACCATCCTTCCCTCCCACCTTTGGAGTCCCCCAGTGTCTATTGTTCCCTTCTTTGTGTTGAGTTCTAACCTTTATTTAGTGAAGTTTGTAGGGTTTTCTATATATAACAATATCATGCCGTCAGTAGAGACAGTTTCACTTCTTCCTTTCCTATTAGGATGCCTTTTATTTCTTTCTTTTGCCTAATTACCCTGAGAAGTGGTGTCTGTGGGCATCCTTGTCTTGTTCCTGATGGTAGAGGAAAAGTTTCAACTTTTCACCATTGATTATGGTGTTAGCTATGGGTTTGTCATATATGGCCTGTATTTTGTTGGGATACAGTCCCTCAATACGTGATCTGTTGGGTGTTTTTTTTTTTTTCACCATGAAAGGGTTTCGAATTTTGTCAAAAACTTTTTCTATATCTATTGTGATGGCCATATAGTTTCTATCCTTTATTTTTCTAATATGGTATATTATATGTATTGATTTGCTTATGTTGAACCATGACATGATCATGGTGAATGATTCTTTCAATGTGCTATTGAATTTGGTTTGCTAGGATTTTGTTGAGGATTTTTGCATCTATGTAGATCAAGGATATTGGCCTGTCATTTTCCTTTCTTGTAGTGTTCTTGTCTGGCTTTGGAATCAGGGTAATGCTGGCCCTGTAAGATGAGTTTGGAAGTATTCCCTCCACTTCAGCTTTTTGGAAGAGTTTGAGAAGGACTGGTATTAGTTCTTAAAATATTTGGTAGAATTAATCTGGGAAGCCATCTGGTTTTGGGTTTTTCATTGATAGGAGACATTTTGTTACGGATTCAACCTCCTTGCTTGCTATTAGTCTGTTCAGATTTTTAAATTTCTTCATGAGTCAATCTTGGTAGGTTTTATGTGTCTGGGAATTTATCCATTTCTTCTAGATGATCCAATTAGTTAGTGTGTAAATATACCTAGCAGTTTCTTAGGATCCTTTGTATTTCTGTGATATTGGCTATGATGTTTCATCTTTCATTTCTGATTTTATGCTCTATTGAAAACATGAGGCATAGCAGGTAGGGGGCACTGGTCAGGACTTGGGGTATAAACTGGCAGATGTTAAGGTGGGTGATTCTGGTTAACTCAGAAACTCCGAAGTCCCGTGTGGAAGAATTAACTGCCTGTAGTCACCTAGTAATGTATATCCTTGGTCAAAAAAGATCCAGCTGAGAATGTTGGATGAAGGGACCAAATCAATCTTCATCATTATATTGAAAACAAGTCAGATTGGCTGTGGTCTTTTGACAGCAGGTCAGTGGCTAAGTCTATTTGAACAAAGTTAGGGCAGGTTCAAGGGAGAATCCTGAGATCGGTATTCTTTGTTCCATACAAACTTGCCTTTCAGTTTCTTCTCCCCATGCCTCCAGGATGTCCCTGCACGGCCCGTAGGGCCCCCTCCTTCAGTACCTTGCCTTACGAAGGGGAGAAAATGAGTTTTCCAATGTTAGCATATATTTAGCCTTCCAAAATTTTCTATTTCTATTTTAGGGGAGCTCTAGGAAAACAGCAGATTACTCTAAATCCCCAGGTAAAAATCTGAAATGGTGGAATTTCATATGACCAGGAGACATATTTTGGGGCAAGTGGGCTTTTCACAATCACTTGGACATGAAGGCATCTGCTTCTTCTATGCCTAAAATAGTCCTACAATTTAGTAGTTTAATTCCTCTTCCTCTTTTTCAAATTTCAAGACAATACATGTAGTGACTGAACAATTTGGATCCAAGTTTCACTATTTAACTGCCAGTGTGACCTTGGGCGAGTCACTTAATCTTTTCAAGGCTCAATTTCATCATGTAAAGTAGAAGTACAAACAATCCCTGACTTAGAATATTTTGACTTATGAGTTTTCAACTTTAAGATAGTTTGAAAGCAATACACATTCAGCAGAAGCTGTAACTGTTTTCCACTTCCAGTACAGTATTCATTATATTACATGAGATATTCAAAGCCCACTTTATTATAAAATGGGCTTTCTGTTAGATGATTTTGCCTAACTGTAGGTTAATGTGAGTGTTTAAGGTAGGCCGAGCTAAGCTATGATATTTAGTAGGTTAAGTGTATTAAATGCATTTTCAGCTTACAATATTTTCATAAGTTTATTGGAATATAACCCCATTGTAAATTGAGGGGTATTTGTAATAATGATATCTCTTCAAGGAGACTTTGTGAGCCTCTCATAGGAAAATGCATACACAGATGCATATAAATATATAATCTTTCTTTTCCATACATATGATATTCTTTAAGGATATTCAAAAATCTGGAAACAGTTGCCTCCAGGGAGATAAATGGTAGTGGGTTGGGAAACTTTTAACTGTATACGCTTTTGTACCTTTTGCATTTTGAATCAGATGAATGTATAATCTACATAAAATATTAAGATTAAAACATCACCGAATAACTTATCAGGAGTTTGGTGAACATAAGAGAAGGCCGCCTATGGTGGCTGTATTTTATTCAGTGTTGGTCACTGTTGGGCACTTCATAGAGCTTATTTCATTTCATCCTCACAAGCGCCGTAGGAGGAAGGGGCCCCAGAGGGATTCATGGTTAGAATAGCAGAGTAGGAGCATTTGGCAGCTATGTTCTGTGTAGGTGATAACTTTAAAGATATTTTTGTTATAAAATGTTTCAAACATATAAAAAATATAGAGAAGCAGTTTTCTATAGTTATTAAATATTCTTAATGGGTAGTCACAGAAATTATCATCCAAAGTGGGATATTCTTGAGAGAAAAAGGAGGTTCTATTTATAATTATGGTGGGATAACAAACTTAAGATGAACAGCTCTGGACAAACTGGGTTGTATGGTCCCTGGAAAACAAGGATTACTGTAAATGTGAGTCCCGCCTTGTGCTTCTCTCTGTCCCACCAAGAAAATATGATCTTGATACAGATGTTCATTGTGTCAAGGCAACCATGGCAACCATGATCTAGATACACTGTTCAAGTTTTATGCTGATCCTACCTATATATGTCTCAGGAACTTTCCAGAGTTTCCTTTGAGTGCTTCTAAATTTTGCATAAATGGTATGTTGTCCCTTGTCTCTTTTTAAAACCAGTAAGCCATTTTCCCTTCTTTTCCTGGAAAATTAAAGGAACAAAGACCAGGAAATAACAATGTATTAGCTAAGGTTCTGTTGATTGAAAGCAACAGAACCTAATTCTGGCTAGCTTAAACCATGCTAGGATTTAATGAAGAATACTGCAGAATCTTAGATATCTTATGACTGGGAAAGAGGAGGTTCAGGCAGTTGCTGGGATGTCAGCAACAGGTAGCTGTCAATTAACTGCCCCCACACCACCCACTGCTGCCGTCATCAATATAGCACACCACGATGGCTCCCAGCCTCTGTACGTCTGGGTTCCGGTGTTCAAATTCTAGAGACAGCAAGAGAAATCCCATTGAGTCAGGGATCCTTCCCTGGGTCACACTCCCTGCATATGGTCAGAAATGCAGGATTATGTACTAAAGACACAGCTAAAGAGGACCCACTTCACTGTTTTGGGACCATTTGCAGGGGAGGCAAAATTGTGAGCTACTCACTTAAAGAGGTGATAACCATAAGTTTGCAGGCAAAAAAAAATTGGAGAAGAGAAGGATAACACTATCCTACGGTTTCTTCTGAAAATGGACAAAGGGAACAGCATTTCCATTTGGAAATTCTCTCCTGGCATTTCAATATTTATGGATTCTGAATTCTGAGAAAAATCAGTTGAGAAATGAGGAAAATGGGAAGGAACGTTCTAATTTTCCTGTGAAAATTACAGCTTAATAGTCAGTATAGAGAACTTACTGGCTTGAAGAAAGGCACTGACTTCAAGTCAAGCAAGATGAGGAAGCACTGACATGTGGAGATGAAAGTTAAGGTGAACAGGACAGAAGCAGTAAAGGAGCCTCAGTCAGACTTTCTTGTATCTGTTGCTGTGTTACAAGTGTGTGTTCATGGCCTTGTCCACGGCTAACAGTGAACCATTTCTGCAAATAAATATTAATGTGTTCATAGGCATAGTGTATGTTTTACAAATCCTATGAGAGGTTTTCTAAGAAATGCCAAGTTTTAGAAACAAAATATGCCCTTAAATCGGCAATTTTGACAGTTGCTTCTTTCTAGTGCTATTCATCTTGCCAGGAGATCAGAATGTTATGTTATTTAAATGGTATTGGAGGGGATGATTGATGCCTTGTTTAACAATGTCATGTAAACAATGATTAAAGCATTAAGTATTTGTGGTGTTACCTTTCAATCTTTAAAGGACTTTTCTTTAGCATTTATTTTGTGATAATATTCATTTCTTTTTAATGTTTTCTCTATTAATGCTATTGGATTTTATAATCTTGTTACAATATGTTGGCTCATAATAATAATAAATCATCATTTGTTATCATATCTTTTTAAAACAGAAGACTACTAAAACTTTTCATGTAATCCTGTTACAGAAAAAAACGACTATTTGCTTGTTATTATAGTCACTTATTATTTTTCAAAAACTTGTAAGTGAAGTGTTATGAAAATCATATGAATTTGGGAATTCCCAAGTATTCTCAGAAATTCTATTTCCTTGTTCCCAAATCCCAATGATTAATATCTGCCAGGAGTCGGAAAACAGTGAAAGGAAGTAACATCCTATGTTGGATACCTGGTAGGGTTAGTGAAGAAACGTTATTGCTGAGCTCTGTGTTACGCTCACGAATGATGCCATTGAGGAAGTCACGCTTGTTGAAAGGAACGCAGATACACAAAGAGTTTTGCTGCTGTCTGTTGGATAAGAACCCCCTGGTCGATTTCAGCTCCTACTGCAAGTTACAAAAATCAATCCAATGATAAATGAAAAGTGCCCAGTGTGCTGGGAAATAACTCATTTTTTGGCTTCAGAGGAAATTTTAGAAACAGTGCCAAGTGAAACGTAAAAACAAACTACGAAGACGTTCATGAATTTCCCACTGAAGCTGACAGCCGTATTTTAGCAGATGGAACTCCTACTATTAGCCCAACTCTTGGGTTGAAACAGTGTGTCCAGGAAACCCTATGTTAAAATGCAATGTGTTGGGGATATTGTTCCTCTATTTGCTTGAGTTAATTTTCAAATTAGTGTACTCTTGCTTAGCTGTGCTCTGAGGGAATGAACAAAAGATTGGTAAACTCTGATGGAGAACGCTGGTCAGGCAGGGCACATAGAATCCCTGGGGATGGTGGTTCCTGACAAATGGGGGAGGAGGACCTGAGCCAGGCTTTGGCTGGGCTGGAGGAACATGAAGATGGGATCTACTCACAACCCCCAAAACTGAGGGGTCCTGGTAACACATTATTTCACCCTCAGCCATGCAAATTCATTATTTTTATGGATAAAATAGCTTTAAAAAACTACTTTATATTGAAATGTTAAAATATTTATATAGAGATTAGAAATATTTATATAGAGATTATTGGGAATCCCCTCCTAAAGCCCAAACATAAAAACTACCAAAAAAAAAAAATTCCGTGTAGGCTAAGATTGCAAATGACTGATGGAATGTAATTTAAATTAAACATGGAAAATGTATTTCCTCTTTAATAAAGATCTAAATTCTATTCTTTTTAGGAGCCTTCAGAAATGAAATTCATCTATTAAAAAAAGTATAGAGAAGCCTTTAGAAAAGAAACTTTTCTTTTGCTGTATTATATATTAAAGAACTTTGATGAGAATAGTTCTAAAGTGTTTAATACTCGATTCCACTGATGTTTCTAGGTATTGTGGGGAACACCTAGAAATTAAATCTTCATCTTTGGCAGATCAGAGGCCTATTATTTTTAGGTAAAACAATTAAAATCTGCTTTTAATAAATCACAAATTTTGCAAGTTAGCCATTAATAGTAAGTGCTTTTCAAAGTTTGGCCCAATACATGAAAAAGCCAGAAAAACATACCTGCATTAGTTTTGCCCATCACCTTCTTATGCTGGCCTCAGGAGATTTATTAACAGCATTCAATATTTTAGGTAGGCTGGATGTGGTGGCTCATGCATGTAATCCCAGCACTTTGGGAGGCTGAGGTGGGAGGATGGCTTGAGACCAGGAGTTCAAGACCAGCCTGGTCAACCTAGTGAGCCCCTCGGTCTCTCTGAAAAGAAAAAAAATTTAGGTATCCTGTGGCTACCTCCAAAAACAAACTCCAGAGGAACTGAATTTTTTTTTCATTTCATGTGTTGGGATAATGGCTTCTTTTGCAGTTACTTACGAAGAATTTAAGGGTCAGTAAAAATATTTTTTATCCTTAATAACATGAATTCTCTAATTTGTGTGTGATATAATGCTAGATATTGTGCCAAAAGTGTTACATAGACATAATCCATGCCCATTTTCAAAGATAATACTAATATAGAGAATAAGAATCATTATTATTGTAGTAATTATTATTTTAGTAATAGTAGTAATAATCAAAACAATTACATCAAACACTTATTAAACCCTTATTATGTGATAGGTACTGTGTAAGCAATTTCCACATATTAGCTCCTTAAATGTGATCACTAACCCCATGAGGTAGGTAGCATTATGTCCATTTTATAGATGCAGAAACTGAGCTTTGAAGAGGGAAAGCAACTTGCCCAAGGCCATGCAGGCAGTCATTGATAAGGGTGGGGAGCGAGAAGTTGAAGTCTGAGATGTAAGTTCACAGACACGAGTACACAAACACGTACAAGATACTCGTATGACATGTGGGGTTGCTTGAAATATGTAATTGACTTTCCCCAGCACAAGAAAGTGTTTGGACAGATTTCAAAGGGATATAACACTTCCTTAGAGGACTGCCCTATGACATTTTTCCATGTGCTTTTCTGCCTCTTGTCCTATACTTTTGGCATTTCTTCTGCTCTTAGAGGCAATGAGTCAACAGCATATTTTTAGCACCTCCTGTGTGCATAGAAGTGGCCCCTGACTCAATGGGAGTGTATAACTACCATGGGCCAAATCAGTCTGCTTTCCTGTCAGCCAGGGGGTTATAGAAGAACACGCTCCCCTGATTCCAACAGAACTTGCTGCCACTCTGATGTCTTCATTGTAAGACCTCTAAATGAATGTTCAAGAAATTCATGTTAAAGGCACGTGTCATATGTGTAACTTGTAAACATTTGTGTACTTGTCTCTGTGTCCTTACACCTCAGGCTTCAACTCTTGTTTTTACCTTTATCAATGACTACCTGTGTGCTGTGTGGCTTTGGACCAATTGCTCACCCCCTCTAAAGCTCAGTTTCTGCATCTGTAAAATGGATATAATGCCATATATACATAGATATAGATATACATACACCAATATATATATAATATACAAACTGAGATATATAATTATATAAATATTTCAGTTTAAGTTTCAAAAATCACTGGAGGGTATTTTTATAATACCCTTCAGCAATTTTACCTGCTGCCTTTGCACATTCTGGTGAATTTCTAAATGGAAGTCGGATAGAGATCAATCTTTTAATGCATCATAAATAAAAAAGAAAATCACAGAATGATGTAGCTGGAGAGGACCCTGGGGATCTAGTGTTTCATGAAAGATTAATGTCCTTGATCTGTTTGTAAGTGTTTTGGAAAAATCTTCCATGGTCAAATAAAACTTGGCAATGTTGGATTAAAGTTAAATAGGTTTTTTTTTTCCTGCAGAACTTCATAGTCTTTAATATGCTAATATGTTTTGTGAATCTACAAGGAATGAAGTGTTTCAATACTTATTTTACCCAGATTCTCATTTTGAGACAGGCTGGTCAAGCTGAGTCAGCTAGTATATTCTCTAGATGGAGATGATGGCTGATGCCTTTTTGAGAGCAAGAGAGTCCCCAGGGGAAGCAAGGGTATATCAGTTGCTCCATTTCATGCCAAGGATCCTCAGTCTTTAGAGGCTCAGAGAAGGCTGAAAGGCTACTCTAGGCTATCAGGGCTACCATTCATTGTGACCCATGCTACAGAGAAGCTTTGAGCTCAGTGCAAAGGAGTGACCAGCCCTTGAGAATCAGGAAAATTTATTTATTCCTGACCTAGTCCACAGAGGACATACAAGGAATGGGGCAGGGGAGTGTCACCAGCTATGGTTACAAGCTAGTCTGATTCTCTTTCATTAAGAAAACTGGTCCCTGTGAGTTTAGATTGGGAAGCACCAGGTTAAAAAATGTTTAGGCCAGGAGTGGTGGCCACTGTACTCCAGCCTGGGTGACAGAGTGAGAATCTGTCTTAAAAAAAAAAAAAAAGTTAAGTGATGTCTTCTGTTGAGGACCTCTCAGAACTTTTAATATGAAAGTGTGCATTGTGAAGAATGGGAGTAGAGTGTACAGGAGTTTTAAAAGCTACTTGGTCATGAAACTCTTGCTTTGTGCAGGATTCGAGGGGCACTAACATTCTGAGGAAAATATTTTGGGAAACATTGATCTAATCCAAACTTCTCATTTTACCAGCAAACCACTGTGGGGCCCTCTAAGTTTCCTTTCTCCATCATTGTGACAAATTCATTGGAATTAATTCAATCAAACCTGGGGTCAGCTTTGAAGAGATTTATTTAGCAGGTAAATCTGTTTTGTACATTTTGAGGGAGTTCTGAGTTTCCATAGTCAAAAACCACAGATCAATTTAACCAACATTTATGGAATATCACCTATGGCCCAAAGACCCTTTAGCTACAGTGATGGTCTACAAAAATATAAACTGTAATTCTTGCAATACAGGAGATTAGTAATAATGGTAAATATAATGATGATGACACCATGAATAGCTAACATTTATTGAATGCCTTTCTATTAGTCAGGCACTTTACTAAGTATTTTAATCCTCCCAACAATTTATGAGGTAGGGATTATAATAATTCCCATCTTATAGTGAGGACACTGAGGTTAGGAAATTATCCTAGCCTAAATGTTAAGTATAAGCATGAATAGAAAGGTGTTATCAGCCTATAAGACATTCCTTTATGAGTGATACAAAGTCCTATATAAATTCAGAGAAAAGAAAAGTGGTTTTAGAAATCCTTGATCAGTGAGTGTGAAGCATGTGGTGGCCCGGTTACTGTTTGGTTGCCCATCTGTCCTCCCTCTGGGGATCAGCACCCCCTTACTTTGGAAGAATTGTTCTCCTTTTCACTGTAAGGTTCTTTCTGGCTATGCGATGGGGCACATTGCCTCAAACTAGCCCTGTTCCAGTCTTTGAGAACCTTGAAATTGGAACCAAGGGAAGAGGATTGCCTCTTGAATGGTAATTCTCTAAAATCTAGTCTGAGGTGCTGGTGCCTAATCCCTGGGTCTGTGGAAGGAGCTGGGCTGTGAGAGGGGAGAATGATGTTGATGTCAAGAGAGAGGCAGGTGCTAGGAGCAGAGAGATGGAGGCCTGGAGGGTTTCTGGGCTTCTCTGAGGCTTAGGGTTTGGATCATTGTCTTCGTTACTGGAACAAAGGATTTACCATACCTGCTCTTCTGGGAATGAAACTGTCCTGCTTTGCAAAATAAAGTGTCATTAGAAAGAGATCTTAAAAACCCCACACCAGCCGGGTGCGGTGGCTCACGCCTGTAATCCCAGTACTTTGGGAGGCCGAGGCGGGCGGATCACGAGGTCAGGAGATCGAGACCATCCTAGCTAACACGGTGAAACCCCGTCTCTACTAAAAATAGAAAAAATTAGCCGGGCGTGGTGGCGGGCGCCTGTAGTCCCAGCTACTCAGGAGGCTGAGGCAGGAGAATGGCGTGAACCCAGGAGGCGGAGCTTGCAGTGAGCTGAGATCGGGCCACTGCACTCCAGCCTGGGCGAAAGAGCAAGACTCCGTCTCAAAAAAAAAAAAAAAAAAAAAAACCCCACACCATAGACAGGTGCACAGATCCGTAGAAGTGTTAAAGTTCTGTGTGTTGGATGCTAAGCCAAGACTCTTAAGTATGTTCTAAAGAGAAACTGGTGTGTGTAGGCTGTGCACTCCCAGGGAGATAAAAAGTTAGGAACTTTATGGGTTAGGCTTGGTGGCTCCCACCTGTAATCCCAGCACTGTGGGAGGCTAAAGTGGGCAGATTGATTGAGCTGAGGAGTTCGAGACCAGCCTAGGCAACATGGTGAAACCCCATGTCTACAAAAACTACAAAAATTAGCTGGGCGTGGTGGCATGTACCTGTAGGCGGGAGGATCACTTGAGCCCAAGAGGGAGAGGGGGCAGTGAGCCATGATTGTGCCACTGCACTCCACCTGGGTGACAGGAACTTTATGGGGAATGGGATCTTGGAGACTGAGTAGAGACTAGAGGAAAAAAAAAAAAACTACCTCCCCAACTGGCCACACTATTCTTTTAAAAAAATGTTAATTGACAAATTAAAATTGTATGTATTTACGGAGGTATAATGTGATGTTATATGTATACATTGTGGAATAATTAAATCCAGAGAATTAATAGATTCATCACCTCAAAACCTATCTTTTTTGTGGTGAGAACATTTGAAATTTATTGTCTTAGCAATTTTGAAATACACAATACTTCATTGTTAACTACAGTCACCATGCTGTGCTGTAGATCTCAAGAAAATGTATTCTTCCTGTCTCAACTAAAACATTGTACTCTTTGACAACATTTCCCCATTCCTCTCATCCCCTCCAAGAACACCCATTCTTTATGTTGAAGAGAATGGCTAAAAAGTCCCAGCAGGTTTCAACTGACGGCTTCAGTGGTTGTCCCATCACACTTCAATGTTATTAATAGAAAGGGGAGGGGCAATATATAATTCGGACAGGCGGAAAGTACCATTGTAACCACTTTCCTGACTTCACAGAAAAAGTCCTCTTGTTTTCATCTGTAAAATGGGAACTGCGTGAATATCATTCTTCTTTTCTTCAGCCTCCAAAGAAAAAACAGATGCAAAGCCTTTTATCAATTGCAAAACAGTATACAATGTGTGTTATTACTCACAGTTGTCTTACTGTGACCAAACACTTTATAAGCCTGCGGCAAGTCAGCCTTATTCTCAGGAAGTGGACAATATTTGGGGAAGGAGAAGCAGCAGGATCTTTCAGGACAGTAGCTTTGGTGGATCCAAAAATTCCTTGAGCGAAATGGGAGACAAAACTTTCTTCCTGCTTTGGGGTTTATCCTGTTAGTCTTTTCTCTCTTCACTCCTATTTTCTATGGAGAATTTCCTGGTTTTGGAGTTTGGGTGCGTTTTATGGAGAGGAGGCAGAACATCTTTAGCTCCAGCAGAATGAAAGGATACATGCAAAGGAACCTAGCACAGTATGTGGTACCCAGTTCCCCTTTAACTTGGCTTTATTCATTCACTCCTGGTAGGGCATTAATAAGGGATTTAGCCCCCTCCTATTGAAAACGATTAATTCAGGGAAGAGTTCAGACAGTGTGGACAGATACAGTGTAGGCCAAGCCTGTTTCTAAGGCAGGAGCTGGGTAGGGAGGGTGAGAAGGGCGAGAAGAATAGGGAAATATGTGTCGTCTGTGTTGCTGCTGTTGCAACCACCACAACAAACAAACAAGTGAAAAAAAAAAAAAAAAAGAATTGTCCATACTGGAAAGTGTGCTGTTTTGGAGGAGGCTGGGGAAAGTGTGGATGGCTCGAGTGGGTCCTGTTGGATTGAAGTCTGACAGTGGTGATTCCCTTCAACAAATGGTCGGGGTGGGAGGATACACACACACACACACACACACACACACACACACACCCCACACGCAGCGCCCAGCCTCCGATTTCAGCGCTGGAAGGAGATAACCATTCTTAGCTCGCCTTTCCAGGGTTATTTTTGGCTGAGGCTGTTCGCTGATGGCAAAAGGTTTCAGCCCCCTCCCAAATCCCTCCCCGTTCTTGTTCTAAAGAGAAACTGGTGCGTGTAGGCTGCGCACTCCCAGGGAGACAGGGGGACGGGCCTGGCGCCGGAGAGGAACCCGGACTCTGCCCAAAGTCTCGCCGCCCGCCGGCCGGCTGTTTTCTGGCGGAGGGTGTGCCCCAGAGGGCGGCGATCGCGCGTGAAGGCTGGGGCCAGGCGCGGGTGCAGGCGTCACCGGGGTCGGGCTAGCAGGCCCTGGAATCAGGCTTTTGGGACACCCCGAAAGTGAGTCCAACTTGGGGAGAAACTGAGGACACCTCGGGCGGTCTGGCAGCGGAGAACGTGGGCGGGAGAAAACATTACAGGAAGGCAGAAGCAATCTCCGCCGAGGGAGTCAGCGAGCGGCCGCGCGGAGAGGAGGGGCGGGCGGTCCCCAGGCGGGCGGGCGCAGGGCGCAGGGCGCCGACCTGCCGGAGAGGGGGCCCGGGCGCGAGGCAGAGTCCCGGCGCGCGGCCAGGCTGGCGGAGGCCCCCGGCAGGCTGCAGATTCCCTCCGGCCCCGGGAGCCGCAGCAGGACCGGCCAGGAGGCGCCACGGAGGGGAGCCCCATCCCGGTGCTGACAGTGCCCACCGCGCCCTACGAGGACCAGCGGCCGGCTGGCGGCGGGGGTCTGCGGCGACCTACCGGCCTCTTCGAGGGCCAGCGCAACTACCTGCCCAACTTCATCCAGAGCGTGCTGTCGTCCATCGACCTGCGCGACCGTCGGGGCTGCACCACGGTGGTGGGCAGCGACGGCAGGTACTTTAGCAGGACAGCCATCGAGATCGTGGTGCAGATGGCCGCGGCCAACGGGGTGAGTGTCCGGATGCCCCTCGCTTCCTGCCGCGCCGCCGCCATGCCCTCTCCTAGCCCTTGTCCCCCTGCTGCCTCCGGGCCCAGCTGGGAGGCCCCTGCCCGGCCCCGGCTTTTCTTCCTCACTCCCGCGTCCTCACCCTCCAGCGCCCCACTCCCGCCGTGCTCGCAGCCTCCCTGGCGCACCCCAGACACTGGGTTCTATTAGTACCCACCGCCCCCAAAACCTTGAGGGGTGTCCGTCGTTCCTGGAGCCACTCCGGGCGCCCTGGACTCTTCTCCGACTCTGCACACATCCCGCACCTGCTCATTTTTCTTTCGGACATTCTCTTACCCGGCCCTGTAGATTCCAAGGCAGCTCCCAGTTTTCCACATTGTTCCCAACACGTTCACTGCCCACAGTCCCCACACAAACTTCTTTCCCAGGCTCACAACATAGTCCCTCTGCCCCGTGCCCTTTTTGCAATAATCTGCCAGTCCCCTAAGTCTTAGCTCTGCCTATTTAACAGTAGTGGTGTCTCAGAACACACGCATACACACACACACACGATCCCTGACATATTTGGCAAGAGTAAGCCCTGAAGGTTTTTAATATTTTGGTTCTTTAACCCAGTGGAATTACTGAATGATTTATTTAATTAGAGTAGGGATGGAGTGGATCCATTTGTTTGATGCTAAACAGCCTGAGCTCGCAGTTCCCAGGGGGCATATCTCTAAATGGTCTGAAATGAGATTTGCAGTGGTTTTCTTAATGCAATTCCCAACTTCTCTCCAAATGCCTTTTGACATTTGACAACATTTCATGCCTCTTCCCCTTTCTCTTTTCATCCTTGTTTTCTCTCCCTTCTCCCACGACCTCGGTAGTCTTCTGCAATCCAGATTCTCAGACCTCGGGTTTTTCTCCCTTTGCCCCTTTCCTCTCTGTCCTATAACTAGAAGCACCTTTTGGCATAGACCCGTATCCCAGTTTCCTCTTTCCCAGGTCCAGCAGCATCTCAAGGACATCTACAAGAGGGATACCTAACTTCAGGGGTCTCTGAATGATATGTGGGAAACATCGTCTAAAAAAGTAATTTTATCCTTATTCATGCAACCAGACCCACACTCATAGAACTTTTCTTTAAGGGGTGTGTCTTGCAGATGTATAAATGAGTGTTAACACCTTTAAAAGCGAAACTGAACAATTCCCTGGCATTTGAATTCCCTCCTTCCTTCCCAACCCTCTCCTTCTCATTTTCTCATTTATTATTAAAAACATTTTTAAAGGATCCCCATGCTTCATATTTATCTACTATAATTCCTCCTTCTTGGTGTTGCAGGGATGGGGAAAGGATTTTTTAAAAAACACAATAAAAAGCAATTGGGAGAAATAGGGCCAGTGGTGTTGGGGTGGGTAGTGGAAATGTGATTTTTGACTCCAGTAGACAATGATGCTGGATATATGGGGTTTGATTTCTCTCTGGCTTCTCACTTGAGATTGATGAAGTTTGGCTAGAATCAGGGAGTTGAAGAGAGGTTGACAAATGGTCTTTCACTCTTCTCTGACAGGCTGTTCCTGTGGAGTGATGGAGAATAATGAGCCTTGGGAGAGCTATGGGAGCTCTCATACTCCTTCCCGAGCCAATTTTTTAGGGAGTGAGAGAAACATGGCCTGTCCAATACTTGTTGTGGGTCAAGATATTTTTGAAGCTACGGTTGTTGATTTGCATGGGAAAATTATTATATCTTATTATTTCTTGTCCCACTTTACCATAAGGGCTCCTCAGCTTCTTACTTCAATGGGTCTTCCATGACAAACACACTTTATTAACTCTAAGAGTGGAATTTATTTTAACAGATAATTAGCATAGGTCAATATATGCTTAAAATAGAGTCAAATTAAACCTACTAGCTGTTATAAAGGACAGATGACAAAATCCACATAGAAGCATCGACTCTTAAATAATCTGAAAGTACTACTTCTAAGAGGGGCGGGCATGGGTGAAGGGAATGGTGGACATGTTTCAGAATTTCAAACGCCAACTTTAACCAATCGTTTCCTTATTTTGTTCACCTTCTTGGGGGCTTATGCTAAAGTGAAGTGAATAGCCATAAGGCTGGCTTCAGGAGAAAGGTGGTCTAAAAGAACTGGATAATTATAAGCAAAATTGGTCTCGAATGATTGAAAATTGATGAGAATGTGCTTGTCTCCTGATTTGGCATCCTGAGTTAGACTCAGGAATACTGAACATGGATCCCAAAGGCTTTGGTCTTTTTTGATATCCTATTGGATAATCATAAGCAGGCTAGAAAAATAGGAAACTAGAATTTATTCTCTTTGAACTGACAAATCTGACCAGTGGGCTGCATTCTCTATATCTGAAAAATCTTGGTTTTGATTGAAAAAGTTAATTTTACAAAGCAATTTTCTTTTTTTAAATTAAATTTCATTTTTTTTGAGACAGGGTCTCACTTTGTTGCCCAGGCTGGAGTGCAATGGTACAGTCTTGGCTCACTGTAGCCTTGACCTCCCCAGATTCAGGTGATCTTCCCACCTCAGCCTCCTGAGTAGCTGGGGCTATAGGTGCACGCCACTACGCACAGCTGATTTTTGTGTTTGTACTACTCATAGGGTTTCTCTGTGTTGCTCAGTCTAGTCTCAAACTCCTGATCTCAAGAGATCTGCCTGCCTTGGCCTCCTAAAGTGTCATGAACCACCATGCCCAGCCTACAAAGCAATGTTCTAGGAAAAACTACAGTTACTCTTTGATTATGTAATTGCTGGAGAAGAAAAGCATGGCATTTCTAAAATGATGAACTATATTACTTATATTTTAATATCTCATAAAGTTTGAAATAGACATTTCAAACATAAACATGTATAAAAATTTTTATAAATTATAAAATAAAAAACATTTTACAATTATTTTATTATAAAATTATTATAGAATCAAAAACATTATAAATTTAAACAACTTTTTAAAAAATTTATTTTGGGATTTCCCATGGAGTGATGGAGAATAATGAGCCTTGGGAGAGCTATGGCAGCTCTCATACTCCTTCCTGGGCCAACTTTTTTAGGAAATGGGAGAAATATACCCTGTTCAATGTTTATTGTGGGTCAGGATATTTTTGAAGCTATAGTTGTTGATTTGCTTCAAACTTTAAAAAAATTATTATAAAATTATGGGATGTAAAAAAATTTATTATAAAACTTTGAAATTTTCAAACTTTCAGAAAAGCAGAGAGATGAGATTAATGGCACTCACAGGCAAGCATAGAACATAGATTGTAAACATTTTGCTATATTTGTGTCATGACTATTTTTTGCTTGTGTTTGAAAGTATATTAAAGAAAATGATATTTTACCCCTAAATTCTTTAGTACAGATTTCTAAAAAAATAAGAACATTTTCCTGTATAGTTACAAAATCATCTTTTCAAACAAAATAAAAAATGGCTTTTTTATATCATTTATTACCCAGTCCACATTCAGATTTCCTCAATTATTATGAAATGTCCTTTTATTTTTTGAGACAAAGTCTTGCTCTTTCACACAGCCTGAAGTGCAGTGAAACAATCATAGCTCATTGCAGCCTCAAACTCCTGGGCTCAAGTGATCTTCCTGCCTCAGCTTCCTGAGTAGCTAGGACTAGAGGTGCACACCACCATGCCCAGCTAATTTATTGTTTTTGTAGAGATGGAGGTCTTACTACGTTGCCCAGGCTGGTCTCAAACTCCTGGCCTCAAGTGATCCTTCCAGCTTGGTCTCCCTGAAATATCTTTTGTGGCTGGTTTGTTCAAATTAGTTTCTTCTAATCAAGGGACACACATTGCATTTGATTATTTAGCTCAAGACTTTTTTAACCTGGAAAATACCCATACTCTTTGTTTATGTATTTATTTAGTGAAATTGACTTGTTGAAAAACTAGTCAGTTGTCCTGTAGAATATTTCCCCTTCTGGAATTTTCTGGTTGCTTTTTATGGTGTCATTTAACTTTTCACTCTGTTTTTTCCTGGTTAACTGGAAGTTAGTTCTAAAGGCTTTTAGGCCTGCTATAACAAAATACCAAAAACTGGATGACTTATAAAGAACAGAAATTTATTTCTCACAGTTCTAGAGGCTAGCAAGTTTAAGATCAAGGAGCATGTGGTTTTGATATCTGGTTAGGACCAACTTTCTGGTTCATAGATTGGCCTTCCTGCTGGGCCCTCACATAGTGGGAGAGACTAGCTAGCCCTCTGGGGCCTCTTTTATAAGGGCACTAATTCCAATCATGAAGCCTCTGTCCTTATGATCTAATGACCCCCTAAAGGCCCCACCTTTTAATACCAGCACCTTTGGGGTTAGGATGTCAACATATTAATTTTGGGAAGACATACACGTTCAGCCCATTGCAAGGTTTAGTTAGATTCAGGTTCAACTTCTTTTTTTAAAGACTATTTCATAGGCAATAATGTGTATTCACATCCCATCATTAGTGATGGTGAGATGATCGCAAGGTTAGGGTGATCACTGCCTATCTCCTCTGCTATATTCCCCCTTGGGTCAAGCCAGTAGTCTGTGACGTGAACTTTGTACCATGTGTATATTCAGTTATATTCTGTATCAATAGTTACTTGATTGTTTTAGCATTTATTAATGATCCTTGCTTGAGTTGATTATTTCATTAGGGGTTTCAAAATGGTGAATTTCTAATTCTCTAATTCTATCTACATGTTTTAGCTGGCATTTTTCTATAAGCAGACCATTTTCTTCACAACTGGGTTATTTGGCTACCCTGAAACATAGTTCCTTCCGGGAAGGCAGAACATGTTTATTTCTGTCTTTTAAAAATTACTGGTGTTTGGAGTGAAGATTAGGTGAGCTAACTACCTCCACAGGTGACAAATGAATTTTGTTTTGTCTCACTTTTGCTTTTTTGAATATCACTGTGGCTGCTTGGATTTTTATATTTAATTTGAATGGATTAGGGAATAAATGAGAAGATAGGTTTTATCTGTTTCTGTAGTTTTTATGTGGCTGTGTGAACTTACTTTTAAAAATTCCCAGAAATATTTTAATTCCCCTTTAAAGATATAAACTATGTCTTACTATAAAGCAAAAGAAAAACCAATCATGTGAAGAGTAAATAGTATCGTTTAAACGAATTGTGGTTAAGCTTAGTTTGTAACTAATTAGTTTTTTATTTTCTTTCTACTTTTATCTGCTTCAGAGCCTCTTCAGTGGTTTAGATCTTCTATGTGTCAAATTATTCTAATCTCTTAAAAAGTTTAAGAGCTAAAATACAACACAATGACTACAAGAATGCCTTTGTCCTTTTCTGGGTAGGTACACCTAAGGCAACTTCTTTTTCTCTTCTTTGTTCTCTTCTTCTTTCTTATTCTTAAATCATCTTCAATATTGGACAGATGACAGCACTATGCCTGCCTCAAGAGGTTTCTGACTTTTTCTTTTTCTTTTTTTTTTTTTTTGAGATGGAGTCTTGCTCTGTCACCCAGGCTAGAGTGCAGTGGCACAATCTTGGCTCACTACAACTTCTGCCTCCTGGGTTCCAGTGATTCTGCCAACTCAGCCTCCTGAGTAGCTGGGGTTACAGGCATGCACCACCACACCTAGCTAATTTTTTGTATTTTTACTAGAGACGGGGTTTCACCATGTCGGCCAGGCTGATCTTGAACTCCTGACCTCAAGGGATCTGCCTGCCTTGGCCTCCCAAAGTGCTGGGATTACACGTGTGAGCCACTGCGCCCGGCCGTTTCTGACTTTTTCTAAAGTCTTCTTTCTCTGGAGATGACATTATATAATAGCACTGTTCAATAGAAGTTTCTTTGATGATGGAACTGTTCTATAATCTGCATTGTCCCAGCCACTAGCCATATGTGACTACTGTAACACTTGAAATGTGGCTAGAGCAACTGAAGAACTGAATTTTGCATTTTACTGAATTGTAATTAATTAAAATAGAAATGCAAATAACCGTAAGTGGTTAGTAGCTACCATACTGGACAGCAAAGATCTATAATTCAGCATTTAAAATCGATTTTGTTTTGTTTTCAAAAATGGAGTCAGACTGTTACAACCCAAAAGAACTGTAGGTTAAATTAAGGTAAATCACCAAATACTACATACACATTTGGGAAATCCAAACCAGATTTTTTCATGTGATAACCACACCCTCTTTTGACTTTAGCCTTGGAGGTAATGGAGTATGGCAGAAAGAACCCTGTATCAGCAGCTGGAAGACTCATCTTCTTTTCCTAGCTCTGCCATATATTGACCAAAAGAGTCAAAGTCCATTCAGATGGTTGAGGGGCCTTGGAATTTTGTTTTTGGTTTTCACATACAAGTTGGAGGGCAGATGCGTTAACCTCTTGAAATACCCAGAAACCACTTGTTTCCTCATCTAAAAATCAGGTATGACAGGATCATTTAATTATCCTGCAAATCAGATGAAGCACTGCATATGAAAGCACTTTGTAACATCGATAGCACTGGGAAATGTAAAGACCTTTTACTGAAATATAAAGGTGTATGGTCAACTGAATATATCTCAGATAGTTATGATTTGACTGTATATATTGAATATAACCTGTAGTGGGCCCCTTGGTAAACAGCTTACAGTTTTGTTGCAAGTTTTAGCCAAGAGAAAATTTATTTGTTGACTAGTCATGCCCTTTATTGGCCACATGATGAGCAGCAAAGATATTAACACACAGTGCACCTTGCAGAATTCAAGAATGTCTCAGTGTCTTGTGAACTAGGAAGCTGAAATGCAGTGGTATGCAGAAGGCTGGCTCAGTAGGAGCCTTGGGAGTGTCCTCCAGATAGATGTTTGTGCAGGTTGTATTTGATTCCAGTTGGCCATGAAAAGCTGGTTGCTCTAAAGAATGAGAATATACTTGGTTTTGCATTTACTAGAACTATCTGGGGAACAAATCTTGGGGTGGAAGAAAGAAGGGAGGGAGGGAAAGCTGTGCTTCAATACCTAGGGCTTCTTTCCTGGAATGGATCTGAGAATCTGGGATTGGGTGGCTAATATCTCATCTCTAGGAGGGAGAAAGAACTGGGTGGTGATGGCTTTGTATTTTCTATTGGAGTTCACTACAGAATAGGTGAATGGAATGGGCTGCTATGATCCAGACATTAGGGAGGACAGGTTTGTGATACATTAGAAAACTTGAATGAGCCCTTCTATGATTCTCTTTTCCCTCTTTCTGCTTCCCGTTCTTAATCACCATCCACAGGTTGTGGAATTAGCAAATCTATTATGTGAGCAATAGCAAACTTACAGGAGCCCTTGGCTCCATCTATCTCCCTGTTTGTGTCAGTTCCTTCTGGATGCTTTTAGTCTGTGGTCTTCATTCACTCTTTTTATGGGGAAGTAAAAGGAGTGGGACAGATTATGAGAACAGCTGGGTCCTCCCAGTTGCTGGGGTGGTTATTTTAAGCCTTGTTTAATGTGTCCAGAGACCCAGATGGCATTTTTAACTAAGCTGCTTTATTAAATCTTGTGATAAAGCATAGTGATGTTTATTGAAAAGGCAGACACACAACAGCAACATTATGCGTGAAACTTGCTCTAAGAATTTTCTATAACATCTGTTCTCTTTGAGCCTTTTGTGAACTCTGGAAGTTTGCTAGTTTCTATACAGACTTGAGGACAAGAAGTTGGAACCCACTTTTGGAGATGTCCAAGCATAGGTATTGGAATCATTAATCCTAACCCTCTCAGTTTTAAGGCCCCGGATACCCTTCTGTTAGACAACAGTAACATGAGCAGGCACTGTAATAACATTTAAACAAGATTATTTGGAAATAATGGACAAGAAAAATTAGTATAAATTGTTTGGGGATTTTAAAATTAAAGATAAAAAGCTAGGGCTTCAATGACCTGTGCCAGCCTATAGCCTTAAGAGTCAATTTGCAAACACTCAAGATTTGGCCAATATGCCTCTACTACTTCTACTTAACACAGTCAAAGGGAAATTTTTAGATTCTTTCATCTGATTTGACTCTCTTAGTTACGAATAAGAGGATATCTAGAATATATATGTGACTTGTTAAAATGAAAATCCACCTTCTCTGAGTCTTCAAATATCTTTCATATCTTACATTTTTAGTCACATCAACTTTTGAAGTCATGTCCGTAGTTGTATGAAAAGAGAAATTTCAGGAACATTCAACCTCAAAAGTTCTTTTTCTTAGTCTGAAGTCGTAGAAGCATTTGACTTTTACTTTCTCTTTTTAAGTTTGTACTAGTAGGTATTTTGTATAAATATAATATTTAATTATTGCCTTTGTATTCTTTTTCTCTAGTAAACATCCTGGTTTTTAGCTATCAATATGTAGTTTTACATTTAGGGATTTCTAATGGAAAGAGAAAGGAATCTGAAATCAGAGGACGAGAGTTTATTCTACTTGACCAAACACATACACAATACTGGAAGGAGAGTTTTACAACAAATATTTAATATCTATGACATGTAAAACGTTTTTTGAAATCAAGAAAATTCAAACAATTCAATACAAATATCATCAATAATAACACATGAACAGGTGGCCAACCTTATTAATAACCAGAGAAATATAAATTAAAACAACCCATCAACTTGTAAAAAAGATGAAATTACCCAGAGTTGGTGTAGGTGATGGAAAATTGTCATGTTTGTATACTGTTCATAGAAGTTAAATTGACATAACTTTTTGGTCAGGCAATTTGGAAGTATATATCTAAATTAATAGAGTAGTTTTCTAATAACCTGGGAATCTCTTAATCTAAGAATCTTTGCTGTAGATTTTTCTAGAACAAATGTACAAACATCTGTGTACAAGGGTACTCACTGCAGCATTTTGCTAAGGAAAAACTCAGAAAAAATCTATATGTTCAACAGAGAACAGGTACATAATTTATGACACAACTGCACTATATACACCACTAAAATAAAGGATATAAATTAATATGTAGTATGAAAAAGATGTGAATGATAGCTTGTTGGTGAAAAACAGCAATGACTGGAATATTGTGTGTAACGTAATCCTGCTTTTCTGTATGTAATGTAGGCATAGAAAATAGGATTGAAAGGACATACTCTAGTCAACAGTGTATATAGCTTGGGTGGAGGGGGTGTATAATGGGGAAGGAGAGTCCCTTTTCCTATCTATTCCATATACATCTCTGGATTTAAAAGATCATACATGCATATGCATTACCTTCAAAATTAAAATGATAAAGACAAAAGGAGAAGTTTTGGATTTGAATCATGATACTACTGTTTGCAACTTCTATGACCGTGGGGAAGTCGCCTAGCCTCCTGGGGTTTATTTCCTCATTTATAAAAATAGGGAAAGTAATAATACTTGTCTACATATCTTCTAGGGTTGTTGGGAGGATTGAATGTGATAATGGGTTACAGCATTATGAATTATTTATTCATATAACACAATTATTCTAAAAATAGTTTGCTCTGATTAAAATAAAAGAAGGACGAGATCGTGTGTGTTTTTCAGTCCCAGTAGCTTTACTAACCAGAAAGCGCCTGCTGATGTGGTGATCACAGTTGCTTTGGTGCAGCTTCCTCTTGACTTTTGGCATTTCTCCATGCTGCTAGCTAAGGCTGAGGTGGCGACTGTGGAAGGTGTGATCTCCTCCCCCTCCCAGCACACATTTGTGTGCATACTCACACTCATGCACACACAAACACACACATGCACACTCTATCACAGTACATGAGGTGGCAGCAGCTGCTCCGGCATAGACTTTCACACAACATAAAGGGCTTTTTTGGTGTGGTCTGTGCATTATTTCCTGTTAAGCATGAGCTGAGTCAGTGCCATGCTTTTCCATCTGAAACCTTTCTGAGGCTCAGGCTGTGTTAAGAGCAAACCCTCTCCCCTCCATGCCCACCCCATGGCCCTCTACTGAAGCCAGATCATAATCTGCTCATTTCATGAGGATTTTCAAACCGAATGGACTGGGCCATGTGAGAGATCACTGAAAGGAACAGACCAAGCAGAGGCTAAGAGACTCCACGCTAATCTGCTGAGTCGTCTGAAAATGCACAGCTGTGGGAGCTCACAGTGTTTTAAAGTACTTTGGCAGGATGTTTGTTCAGGGGGCCTGTTCCTGCAGCCCTGCTGAATGTTTGGTTAGGAGGCATAATCATTTTTTGGACAGGATCTCCCAAATGTAAAGTGATAGATGCTAATGTGGAATATAATACAGAAGATCCAGCTTGGGTGTCATAAATAACAATAAATTGTTTAATCTTGCTGAGTTGTAAATCTATGATTACCAGAGGTCTTTAGTTCACTGGAACATAGTATGGGGGCAGGGGCACTTAGCAAATAGGCAGTTATTATTTTCCAACCAGACAGAAACTGGTCTGATGGAAGTTATCTAAAAAGGCATACACATGTATTTTAATTAATTGTGACAATTACTCAGAGAAAACACATGGCCCTAAAGAGGCTGAGGGGTTTTTTTGTTCTACCTATAAATGTATATGTATATTCACCTATATTCTACCTATGTATAAGTAAGAGAATGAGTTTTTGTTTTGGGGATATATATTTATACGTATCTATACAGATAGATATACACATACTTAATTTCTGTCTATCTATTAAGGTGCGGTGCCAGATGGAAAGTATTTCTAAGCATTTAGATAGCTTATTCTATAGCATATGTGTGCATATAGCCCCCCCCATAAAGCTTTGTCTCTTTTCTGGATATATTTAACAAGAGGCTAGAACAGAGTCCAAAATGTCAAATGTTTGAACATTCCATAGAAATGAAGGAGGTGTTTCCAAATGACCTATGTTTCTATGGCAATAAATAGAACTTGTGCTGCGTTGGATGGGTCAGGAGTAAGGAATATAAACAGTGTAAGTATGACTATTCCAGGCAGAAATCTACCTTGTAAGAACAGCTTTGTGCAGTGAGCTCAACAACATTGATCAGTTAGCAGTCCGGTTCAGTACAACATTGATCAGGTAGCAAGCCGGTTCGGCAGTGCCAGTCGAAGACACAGATGGGGACAATCAAAGAAGATGCAGGTCAGGACAAGGATGCAGACATGTACCTGTCATTACCATGGACTTCAGCAGCTTCTTAGTGAGCAGGTTTATGATCAAAGAAGAAAGACATCGTTGATATGTAAGCATGTTACAATTAATTTGCTGTTTAGTTATTAGCAAACTACATCCAGTTTTTAGTTTTCAGGTTTTTTTCTTCTTTTTTCTTTTTTGAAACAGGTTCTTGTTCTGTCATCCAGGCTGGAGTGCAGTCGTTATCCAAGCTCACTGCAGCCTTAAACTCCTGGGCTCCGTGGATCCTCCCACCTCAGCCTCCCAAGAAGCTGGGACTACAGGTGCACGCCACCGTGGCCAGCTAATTTTTCTTATTTTTTTGTAGAGATGAGGTCTTGCTGTATTGCCCAGGCTGCTCTTGAGCTCCTGGCTTCAAGCCATTCTCCTGTCTTGGTTTCCCAAAGTGCTGGGACTATAGGTGTGACTCACCATGCCTGGCCTACATCCAGTTTAATTTATACTACAGTGTGGGTTTAGTCCTCAAACATGTTTTTGTTTTACATATAAAAATTTGAGGTAAAAGAACATTTTTACATTGGTCAATAATGGTACATGTAAACAATGGACGACTATATCCATTAAAATCGTGTTGTGGAAGAATATTCAGTGACATGGAAAGATTGACTCAAGGGCAAGTGAAACGTGTCAAGAGTCTGTTAGGTACTAGACACTGTAAACTGGGTCTTGGCTGTGTTACTTGCTTACATCCTCCATCATGTGATCTTTTAGATAACAAAATCGAGATACATAGGGATTTGGGATCTTGTGCAAAGTCACCCAGGCAGTAGGTGGCAAAGTCAATTCTTACATTCTTTCCCATTGAAAACCAAAATCTCAGCTTACCTCAGGGCACTCAACTCTGCTTTCTTGACCCACACCCAGGTAGACCCAATGGACACTTGTAGTTCTTATCCAGCTGGGGTGGTCACCTCATAAAATGGCAACAAGTGGGGCCCTTTCTTGTTCTAGTGAGTCAGACTGTATACCTTAAAGATTTCAGAGCACTTCCTATGTACTGAAATTGCCTCATTACCAGGAAGGACGTACTTCCAATTTTCACCACCTCCATTTTGCATCCAAGGAAGATTAGATTTCTTGATCTTCTCAATGAAATCTTGAGAAATGGGTGGGCCGATTGAAGAACAGGACTTGGGCCACACTTCTAGATGCCTGTGACTTTTCTGCACTTATTCAGATATTAGGAATTGATTATGAAATCCATGGTGGTTTGATGCTAATGAACTCTCATCTATCTCTCCAGCATGTGTGTAAAGACTTCCAGAGGTACAGGAAGTTGAGGATGAGCTCTCTTACTTCCATCTGGTCTCCATGTAACAAATCATATAACTGCACAATTATCCAAATGCAAATGAAGGAGTCCCTTGATGTTTGGATAACCATATTCATGCCTCGAGTTTGTTATTTCTTGAAATTGTCCTTATCCATCTCCTGTTTACCCATGGACAACACTACTTCACGGCTGGCACTCTGCAACCCACGGCAGCTTGGCTTTGGGGTTCCTTCCAGTGTTTTGTTTTTGTTTTTAACCGAGAAGACAGGAAACAGGCATCTTTGTGTATATGGCTTGCCACAGCCCTTCGTAGATGGACATGGTGGAGGCTGTGTGGTCCTGGAGAACACTTCCTCTGTGAAGCATCAGGGAAGTTTCTGTTCATTGTGTCTTCACTCTCTCCAATTCACTTGGGGAGTGATAGGGATTATAACACAGTGAGCAGAGGATATTGGGGAATGCCATGCTTAATTTTCTTTTCTTTTTTTTTCTTAAATGACATTTAAAGCTAAAAGAGAATCACAAAGGGTAAGTCTGATTTAAGACATTTCACACATGAAAGAAATCCTGCTTTCATGCGTGTTATGTCACAGGAAAAACTCATTTATAGTCAACATTCTGCACCTACTCCGAAATTTTAGCCTGAGGGTTTAAATATTACCTCGCTGCTCTCTAGGACTTTAATTAGAGCTAATTAGAAATGGAACTCATACTAAAACTAATTTAGGAAAGAAGCTGTTGATGTTCTGAAGAAAAACAGCTGTCAGAAATAAGATCATTAAAAAACCATAGTTGTATATGGCACAAAATGTAAAGGAATAGAAATGCTGGGAGAAAGCTTTTATAGAATAACATTTTATCTTTCTTTGGACACTGGTCTAAGGCATGTGAAAGGGCATATTGATTCCCTTGGCACCTGGTATGCTCATTTATGGATGAAAAAGCCCAATGACATAATTTAGGTGAGGTTTAAGGCTTGATGGGAGGCATTGGTGCCATTAGAAGGACGGACACAAAGAGTTCTTAAGTAACGGCATCATGGGAAATGATAATTGCACACCCCTTTCTACTATGTCTTGGTTTCCCCAAGCATTTAGAAGTCACAGCTGGGTAGGAACAAATTTATCATGAGTCTGTCTGTGTGTTTGGGAATGCATATGCCTCACAGATGTGTCTGCAGGGGTCTGTGTGATAATGTTCATATATGTGATAGATGTGGACCCTGGGATCTGTATCTGTGTGAACCCTGGGATCTGTACGTGTGTGTGAGTGACAGTGGACTAGGGTCCACTTTGCCCCCTTTTCCACGTGGGAGTTGAAGGAAATGCCCCTTAATGGCAGTAGCATCCGCTTGGGTGTGTGCACCTTCTGGAGGAATGGGTGAGGTTGCCCTTCTTCCAGCCAAAGCCAGACCCTATGGTGTGGGATGTTCAGCGGGGAGCAACAGAATGCCATGGCTTGGTCCTCCCTGGGCTGTGGTCTGGATTTCACTCAGGAATGAAAGTCAGATATTGCCTGCTTCAATGCTGTAAACATAACTAAGGATAATTATGTAAGTAGACCATCTTTTCCTTGCAAGGTAGCGGTCTGCTGCATTGACAGAGGGTAGTATTTCTAGGACTTTTTCAGAGAGTAAAATGGTACTTTAAGGGATAATCTGCTATCTAAAGATGAATTTTAAATGTTGGAGGGGGTTGTGGGATTCGGGGAAGACAATAGAATAATTTGTGTCATGGTTAATTTAACAAAGGGTTTTTGTTTATAGAATCTGATCTTCGGTGGATTTTAACAACACTCTTCTTCCTTGGCTTTTCAAATAAAGACGCAGAGCCTCAGAGAAGTTAAATGATTGATCCTACGTCAGGGGGTAGAGTCAAGACTCATACCTATGCCTTTTAACTTCAAGTTGAGTGCTTTTTCTTTATACAAAAGGGCTTCCAAAAGTTATATTTCTTTTTATCAATGACTAGATCTTGAAAGCCATACCTTTTCTGATGGCATTTATCCTGGGCTAATTGGTAGAGAGAGGGTGAACAGAAGAGAAGACATAGACATGCAGAGAAGAAAGTGACGTGAAAACAGAGGCAGAGATTGGAGTGATGTGAACACAAGCTCGGAAATATGTGGAGGCAACAGAAACTGGAAGAAGCAAGGGAGGATCCTCCCCTAGAGCCTTTTGATGAGGCAGACCCCCAGTGACACCTTGATTTTGAACTTCTGGCCTCCAGAACTGTTAGGGAATAAATTTTAATTGCTTTTAGCCACCAAGTTGATGGCAATTTGTTATAGCAGCCTTGTGAAGCTAATACAAACTTCGTATTAGATTACAAACTTTGTATTCATTTCCTAGGACTCCCATAACAAATTACCACATATTTGGTGGTTTAAAATCACAGAAATTTATTCTCTCACAGTTCTGGAGGCCAGAAGTCAAAATCAAGGTATCGGCATGGCCACACTCTGTAGATGCTCTAGGGAGAATCTGCTCCCTGCCTCTTCCAGCTTCTGGCAGCAGAATACATTCCTTGGCTTCCCGGGTGTGGCTGCATCACTCCAATCTTTGCATCTGTCTTCATATCTCCTCTTCTTTGTGTCTATTCTAGTAAGTACAAAGTGCTGCATCTTCCGTGATGGAAGTGGCCCAAATTAACCAATCTACCACCAGGTAGCTGGCTGATCATTTGGGGAATGGTACCATAAGGAGACTCAGTGTTGGTCCCTGCTGCTGGTAGAGTAGGCACTCTGCAGTGGCCATAGCCAGGTCAGCCTTGGTGAGGGAATGTCCATGTTGTTGAGCCCATGCATAGCCTTCATCCCTGCCATCACGGCCATGGTATTACAGCATTCTTGCATTGCTATAAAGAAATACCTGAGGCTGGGTAATTTACAAAGAAAAGAAGTTTCCTTAGCTCATGGTTCTGAAGGCTGTACAAGCCTGGTGCCCGCATCTCCTTGGCTTCTGGTGAGGCCTCAGGAGCTTTTACACATGGCGGATGACAAAGTGGGAGCAGGCATATCACACAGCAAGTGTGGGAGCAAGAGAACAAAAGAGAAGGTGCCACATACTTTTAAACAAGCAGATCTCATGTAAACGCAGAGCGAGAACACATTTATCATCAAGGGCATGGTGCTAAACCATTCATGAGGGACTCGTCCCCATGATCCAAACATCTCTCACTGGGCCCCACCGCTAACACTGAGGATTACATTTCAATATGAGATTTGGAGGAGACAAACATCTAAACCATAACAGCCACTTGGCTCATGAGCCCATTGGACAATGACAGGAATGGCTGGGGGAAAGCCACTCATTGACATCCACAGAACTGGTCATCCTGTTGTTAAAATCCTTCTCTGCCTAGGTCACCATTTGGTGAGTGTCCATAAGGGACACAAATATCTTCACGATTTTCCATGTCTTACCTCAGAAGCCCCATCAACCTCTCTTTCACATCTCCTCCAGTACTTATCCCCCAGATGATAGGACCATGTCCAGCAATATCTCTTCTCTCTGGTATTGATGGGTTAATGAGCAGATCTCACATAGGTAAAATTTCCAGATATCTAGAATTTAATCTTCTGTTAATTCTCCAATTATAACTAAAGTATTTCAGGTTGAAACTTTATTCAAGTGTAATTATTCACTTTAACCTTCTTAAACAGAATGTATATTACCTTTTCAAAAATAACTGAAATGTAATAAGATAAAAATGTATCTATAATCGTTCCTACTTAATAACTTTACATGTTTATTTCTGCATTTTTCTAAGTCCTTGCCCCAAAGTGGACATAATTTTATACTGTAATAGCATAAAATAATTTTGCATTTGACATTTTTGATTTGGCATTAAACTATTGTTTATGTTTCTTTTGCTACGGCTTAAGAAAATGTGGGTGGTTGTAATAAATAAACCTGAAATGTAGGCAATTTTTATTGCCTTAAAAACAATAGAATGTTATTTCTCACTCACACAATAGTCCAATGAGGATGTCCCTGGTGGGCAAAGACTATTGTCTACCAAATGGGATGGGGACTCAGTTTCCTTCCCTCTTGTGACTCTGTCATTGCCTAGAGCCACATGATTACCTGTACTGAATCTGTAGAAAGAGAAATAAGCAGTGTAGAGATGATATGTCTGTTTTCTGATATCCTCAGCCTAGAAGAAACACACATTACTTCTGTTCTTATTCTCATACTAGTTAATCACCCATTGTCCAAATGCACCATGTGGCCACACCTAGATGCAAGGGTGGGTTGGAAAATGTAGCCCCTGGCTGGGCAGCTGTTCCTCAGCATTGACTCTGTGCTATGGAAGGGCTTCCTAAGTTTTTGTGGACTGCTATCCCAGTCTCTCACCACTATACAATCTTCATAATTTTCCCTTTAAATGGCTGAGAGAAAATTTTGAACAAAAGCTACAAACATTTTTCAGATTCTTGATTCTCCAGACTTATTACTTGAGGGCAGTGACTAAATTATATTCAGTTCTATATCAGAAGGTTCTTCCATATTGCCGGTTTCATGGTAGATACTCAATAAAATGAGTTGAATGACTACATAAATTTTAGCAAGAGCATATGGAAAATAATTTATCATGACTTTGGGTAATACTATAGGTGTAATTATTGTCCTTTCTCTTTCCTGACTTGATTAATAGCACCACTATCCATTAAGTTATTAAAGGTAGAAAGCTGAGATTATTCTTGACTCCTTTTCTCACTGGTCCAGTATTAGTTATTTATTGCAGTGTAAAAAATTACCATGAAACTTAGTGGCTTAGTTGGGGCTTGATGGGGGCTGGAGGATCCACTGCAAGATGGCTCAGTCACTTGGCTGGCAAGGTGGTGCTGGCTGTTAGCCTCCCATCTGATCCTCCTCTTCCCACTCCTGCCACTCTTCAAGGTATTTTTTTCCAGAGCAGCCATTCATCATTCATTTATTTTTTCCCATTAATTAATTCAACAGATATTTATTGTATACTTACCATATGCCAGATTTGTTCTAGGTTCTTGGAATATAGCAGTGAAAAAAAAACAGTCCTTGAATCTTATATACAGTGGGGAAATAAACATATAATGTAGAAAATTAGATGGTAATATGTGTGAGCACATATATTTATTATTTCTCATCATTTCTGAGACAGGAGATGGATATTCTGGCTTGGGGACTCACATGAGGTCACAGTTACATGTTGGTATTGGTTTGGTCATATGAAGGCTTGGTGGGGGCTGGAGGATCCACTGTGAGATGGCTCAATCCCTTGGCTGGAAAGCTGGTGCTGACTGTTGTTGGCAGGACTTGCTTCCTCTTCACAGGGCTTCTTGAGTGTCTTCATGACATGGCGGCTGGCCTCTCCCAAAATAAGCTGTCCAAGAGAGCAGGGCAGAAGTGTCCATGCCATTTACGGCCTCACCATGGAAGTCACACACAATCACTTCTGCAATATATACTGATTACCCAGATCTGCATTGTTCAGTGTGGGAGGGGACCACAAAAAGGCAAAAATGCCAAAAGGCAAGGACTATTGGGGCCATTTTGGAGGCTATTTACCACAGCCCCTCTCTTCCATATTCCAGTCCACCTGCATATTCTGTTCATCCTCCTTCCAAAAATGTATCTCAAACCAAACGACTAATTTTCATTTCTGTTGGCTCTAGCCTAGTCCAAGACTCTATCAACACTCGACTTGAAGAGTCTCCCATCTGATATTCCTCTTTCTGCTCTTGCCCCCCTTCAAGGTATTTCTCCCAGAGAAGCCATTCATCATGCATTCATTATTCTCCATTCATTAATTCAACAAATATTTATTGTACACTTACCACATGCCAGATTTATTTTAGGTACTTGGGATATAGCAGTGAAAGGTCCTTGGGCTTTACATACAGTGGGAAAATAAATAATATGGAAAATGTTAAAGGCAACATATGTGATCCAGAAAATTATAGCAGGGTGAAGGAAATAGGAAACAATAGAAAAGTTAGGGACTTCTGGCTATAGTATTATATAGGGCTGTCAAGGATGCTATCTCTGATTAGCTTACACTGAAACAGAAACCCAGAAGACAGTAGAAGGCAGGTATGTTAATATCTGGGCAAGTATTGTAAGCAGAGGAAAAAGAAAATGCAAGGGCCCTGAGGCAGGATCATGTTTGGTATGTTTGAGGAATAGCTGTTCTGTTCCGTTGTGGCTGGAACAGAAGAAGGAGGGTGGGAGGGCGATGGAGAATGGTACATGATGGAGGTCAGATTATGTAGGGCCTTGTAGACTACAATGAAGACTTTGGCTTTGTTTTGGGTTGGTGGGGGACAAGGAAAGCTATTGGAATGTTTTAGTGACTTGATGTGACTTACTTTTTAATAGGACCATTTGGGCTGCTCAGCCCATGATGTTTAAAAATGCAATCAGGTCACTTCCACTGTTTAAAACCTTTCAATGGATTCTGGTTGTACTTAGAATAAAATCTAAGCTCCCTTAGCTATTATTATTATATTATTATTAAAATTGACGTCCTTTATAACAGCAGTCTAATTCCTTCCTAATATGTACCTCACTAGTAACTATTATTATTATTGCTTATTTGTTTATAATCTGTCTCCTCTACTTGAAAATATGTAGCCTGGGGATCTTGTGGATTTCCATACTAAATCATCCCAAGGCCACTTTGCTTTTGAGCTCTCTCTCTCTCTCTCTCTCTCTCTCTGTGTGTGTGTGTGTGTGTGTGTGTGTGTGTGTGTGTGTGTGTGTTTTGATATCTTCTGTAATTTTTTTTCCCCTGATCTCGCTGATTTTTATATTTGGTCAGTGACTGACCTCTAGCAATGATGGTGCCAGGGCAACTTTGTTGTTGAACTGTATGTTAAGGTTTGTTTTGGCTTGTTGGTTATATCAGTACTTATCAAATGAATTATCTGGGAAGAGAGGAGAGGATCTTATTAAAATACAGGTTCTTATTCGGTAGGCCTTGGGTGGGCCTTGAGGTTCTGCATTTCTTTCTTTCTCTTTCTTTCTTTTTCTTTCTATTTCTTTCTTTCTCTTTCTTTTTTCTTTCTCTTTCTTTCTTTCTCTTTCTTTTTCTTTCTCTTTCTTTCTTTCCCTTTATTTCTTTCTTTCCTTCCTTCCTTCCTTTCTTTCTTTCCTTCCTTCCTTCCTTCCTTTCCTTCCTTCCTTCCTTCCTTCCTTCCTTCCTTCCTTCCTTCCTTCCTTCAGACAGAGTCTCACTCTGTAACCAAGGCTGGAGTGCTGTGATGCCATCTTAGCTCACTGCACCCTCTGCCTCCCAGGTTCAAGCAATTCTCCCACCTCAGCCTCCGGAGTAGCTGGGACTACAGGGGTGCACCACCATGCTCAGCTAATTTTTGTATTTTTAGTAGAAATAGGGTTTCACCACATTGGCCAGGCTGGTCTCGAACTCTGGAGCTCAAGTGATCTGCCCACCTCAGCCTCCCAAAGTGCTGGGATTTTAGGTGGAGCCACCATGCCCAGCTGAGGTTCTTCATTTCTATCAAGCTTGCAGGTGATGCCCATGCTGCCAGCCCTTTGAGTAACAAGGGGGCTTTATTACCGAGCTTGGCTGAACATTGGGATCATCTGTGGAGCTTTAAAACTACTAATGCTGGGCTCTCAACCCCAGAGATTGCAATATCATCAGTCTAGAATGCAGTTTGAGTGCTAGGATTTTGAAAAGCTTCATAAGTGATTCTATTTTGTAGAAATATTGAGAACTACTAGATTGGATGATATTGAATCCAATTTTAAAACAAGGTGTAGCAATAAATGTTCTTCAGCCCTGTGTTGCTGACTTTTTAGAAAGTCAGTTTTGTAGCTTTAGAAAGAATCTGGCTGCATCCATGGATGACCTCCAGATCTCTGCTTAGCATGACTGGGTAATTTCTCCAATGTCTCCAGCACATGCTGTCACTTAACAGCAGAAAGAGAATTCCTACTTTCAGGAGAAAAGTCATTCCTGAAGATTACAGTTAAAATATGCCTACAGATGATGAGGTTGTAGTAAATCAGTCCCCTTGCTCTCTGAGCTTGTTCTAAGTTACAGGAAGCAGAAGAAGCAGAGAAGCACTCCATTTCTTTTTTCTTGTAATCTCTAGCATGTTCATATGCATAGTTTCTGAGTCAGTAGCAAACTAAGAACTTCTTGTGTGATTCAAGCTAACCCCTCGATTATCAGAAGCAGATGTTTCAAACGACTGAAGATCAGTGAGGCATATCCTATTTACAGGTTAATAATTGACTACTAGATGCAGGTGCACCAAATGGTCTTAGAGACATTAGATAGGAGAGACAATGTCAGTGCTCCCCCTACCCTGCCTCCCCTAATCTAAAGCCTACTCTGTTTCTTTTATCAAGTGATTGGCTGTATGTTAACAGAGCCTGGGGCACTTTCCTGTTGAAATGCCTTTAATCCCAAGCAACTGGATTGATTTTTTTTTTTTTGGATGGTTTAGATTGGACGACTGATTATTGGACAGAATGGCATCTTGTCTACACCTGCGGTCTCCTGCATTATCAGGAAGATCAAGGCAGCTGGTGGAATCATTCTAACAGCCAGCCACTGCCCTGGAGGACCAGGGGGAGAGTTTGGAGTGAAGTTTAATGTTGCCAATGGAGGTATGTGGTTCAGCATATGCCTTAATAATCACGATTTCTTTCCTCTTATATTATTATAGTCTCACAGTGACCCTTTGATGATAGACAAGCAAGGTGCAGAGGACCTAGCTCAGAAAAATTTAGTGAGGTGCCCAAAGTGACCCAACAAAGAAGTGGCATGAAGGGCTCATGAACCCATTTGGGTGGTCTCTTGGTCCCCTGTACTCTTCAGCATAAACTATTGAATAGTTGATGCTTATCTGATATGGAAGGACTCTGAATTTTAACATTAAAACATACCCTGAAGGTCGTTGTCTAAATGACAATGACCCTCATTTTACACATGAACAAATCAAAGGCCTGAGAGGCTGAGTTACTGCTGAAGGCCACAGGGTTGATCAGGGTCAGATTAATGATTTTTAGCCCAAATCCTGGGCTCTCTTTTTCCTACAGTGTTGACTTTCTCTCAAAATCATAGAATTGTTTCACTTTTTCTTATATTCACAGCAATTTATAGTTTGGGGGTCCTTAGTGGAGGGGGTGGGATATATGTATGGAGTAAATTTCTTTTAAAAATTGAACACACAAAAAAATAGGGAGAATAAGAAATAGATAACATGTACCCATTATCTTGTTTTTCTATTTTGCTTATCTTTTTTTCTGAAGAATTTTAAAGCAAATTATAGCACAAGAACATTTCACACCCAAATATTTTTGTATGCATCTCTTAAAAAGAAAGACACATTGCTGCATGACCGTGCTAACATACCTAACAATAATAACATTAATTCTCCAATATCACCTGAAAACTAATCTATAGTCAAATTTTTCAATAATCCCCAAAATATTATTATTTATAGCTGTTTTATTCAAATCAGGATACATCTAAGGATGCCATGCATTTGCTTGGCAAGTCTCTTAAATCTCTTTTAATCTAGAACGCTGAGTTTGCATGAATGTGGGTAGGAGCCAAATTTTAACCAGCAACAGTTACCATTATAAATTATTCCTCATCCCAGGCAAAGCAGTGCATTCTGAAGGGAAAACTTATTATCTATCCTTCCTTGTAGACGTTTTACACGTTATCCAAACAAGAAAGTGTATTCATGTTGAATATTTAAAAAACAATATTGTAACCACAAAGCAGAAAACTAAACCACCAAACCACAAAGGTAGACAACAATAGAGGAAGAAGAGAACAAATTATCTACAAAGTAACCAGAAAACAATTAGCCAAATGGCAGGAGTAAGTCTTTTACTATCAATAATAACCTTGCTGGTACATGGGCTAAACTGTCCAATCAAAAGATATAGAATGGCTGAGTGGATCAACAACAAGATCCAACTAGATGCTGCCTACAAGAGACCCATTTTTAAACTTTAAGAATAGGCATATATTGAAAGTAAAGGGATAGAAGGAGATATTCCATGAAAACAGACAGTTACCAAAAGAGAGCAAGGATGCCTATACTTATATCAGATAAAACAGACTTCCAGTAAAAAGCTGTTCCAAGAGACAAAGAAGGTCATGATTTAATGATAAAGAGGTCATCTTATCAAGAGGACATAACAATTGTAAACATACATGCATCCAAAATTGAAGCACTTAAATATGTAAAGCAAATATTAGTGGACATGAAGGAAGAAATATACAGCAATATAACACTAATAGGGGACTTCAGTACTCCACTTGCAACAATGGAGAGATCAACCAGACAAAAAATTAACAAGACAACAATAAATTTGAACTATACTTCAGACCAAATGGACCTATCAGACCTACATACATCCAACAACAGCAGAATATACATTCTTCTCTAGCATACATAGAACATTCTCCAGGATAGACCATATGTTAGGCCACAAAATAAACCTTAACAAATTCAAAAAGATTGAAATCATGTCTAGTATTGTTTCCAACCACAGTAGTGTGAAGCTAAAAATCAATAACAGGAGGAATCTTGGAAAATTTACAAATATGTGGAAATTAAACAACATGCTTATGATGAACTAATGGGTCAAAGAAGAAATCAAGAGGGAAATTAAAAAATATTTTGAGATTAATGACAATGGAAACACAATGTATCAAAACCTACAGTATGCAGCAAAGTCAGTTCTAAGAGAGAAGTTTATAGCAATAAATGCCTAGATTAAAAAAGGAAAAAGATCTAAATAAGTAGACTAACACTATGCCCCAAGGAGCTAAAGAAAGAACAAACTAAACCCAAAGTGAGCAAAAGGAAGGAAATAATGAAGATCAGAATAGAAGCAAATAAAATGTAGTATAGTAAAACTATAGAAAATATAAATAAAATCAAAAGTTGGTTCTTTGAAAAAATAAAATCTACAAACTCCTAGCTAGATTCACTAAAAAAAGCAGACTCAAATAAATAAAATCAGAAATGAAAGTGGAGACATTGCAATAGATACCTCAGAAATAAAAATGGTCATAAGGGATTATTATGAACAATTTTATGCCAACAAATTGGAGGACCTAGAAGAAATGGATAACTTTGCTGCTACTCAGATACATTTTATTTCAAAAACATACACTAAGGTGTTGCTGTTGGATCTTTCCAAAAACGTATTCACACAGAACTTTCAATCACACTGAGCCATATTTGAACAATCTTTCAAGGTCAGCTCTGGCATAAGCTGACATTATACCATTTAACTCAGAAATTTCTTTAGTATTTGATTAATGGGTTTATGTTTGATATGTAATGTAATTTTCTAATGCTAAATCAAGTGGTAATTTTGTTAGTCAAGTTGATTTAGTGGCTTGGGAAGAAAGCTTTTAATGTTCCCCTAATTTTTCTTACCTTTGACATGATCCTTCACATGTCTTATTTTGCTTAGTGATTTTTCTTTTTTTTTTTTTTTGAGACAGGGTCTTACTGTACCACCCAGGCTTGAGTGCAGTGGTGCGATCACAGCTCATTGCAGCCTTGACCTCCCAGACTCAAGCTATTCTTCCACCTCAGCCTCCCAAGTAGCTGGTACTACAGGCACATGCCACCAAACTTGGCTAATTTTTGTATTTTTTGTAGAGACAGAGTTTTGCCAAATTCTCAGGCTGGTCTGGAATTTCTGGGCTCAAGTAATCCTGCCTTGGCCTCCCAACATGCTGATATTACAGACATAAGCCACAGTACCTGGCCAGTTTTCTTTTTTAAAAAATCTCTTGGTTATTAATTTGAAGCCTTCCTTTTCATAGCTGTGCTCCTTAATTGGGAGCAAATATGAATGGACCACAACTTAGCCAATTTTCTATATACGATCTTTGCCATCCTAATTTAAAGGAATATTAATTCTTTCTTTTCCTCTTTCATTCCACAAACCTGTATTGACTACATCTAAGTTCTAAATGGTGCACTGGATGTTGAAAAAGTTGATGATGAGCAAGAACAAAATTCCTCCTTTCAGGAGACTTACAGTTCAATATGGGAAATATAATTTGTTAAAATATAAAAGTGCAATTGTGTTACATGCTGTACGAAGTACATGTTGACATGTGAGTATATAATAAATGGGCTGGAGACCAGAGGATTGCCAAAGAGAATGGGCCTCCTGCTGAGATGAAAAGTTGAACAGGGATTAGTTGGCGAAAGTGGAGGGACGATCTTTTCTAGGCAGGAGGAAGAACATGCACAGAATCTCTGAGGTGTGATGCAACAAAGTCTATATAAAAAACTGAAGAAAGGTCTAATGTGGCTTAAATACAGAAGCTAGTAGGAGAGGAGTTGAAAAGAGGCTGGAGAAGTAGAAAGTGTCTGCATTCTGCAGGAACTTATATTGTATAAAAAGAATTTCTCTTTATTCTAAGTGCAATGTGAGTCATAGAACCCCACCCCTGAGGACTTTTGCAGTTTAAATAGCAATCTTGAGTAGTTTTCAAGTTTTTATTTTTTATAATTCTTCAGAATTCCTTTATTAAATAAACTCTTACATGAAACTTGAGATGGATGCATAGGTGGGTGGGCAGATGGATGGATGTATGGGTGGATGTTTGGATGAATGGGTGGGTGAATGGATGGGTTGGTGGGAGGGAGGGAGGTAAAACAATGGGAACAGTGTAGTTAAGCAGACACACCCTAGAGCCAGACTACAAAGGCTCGAATCCTTGCCTTGTCATTTACTAGCTGTGTGACCTTGAGTAGTCACTTAGACATTCAGCACTTCAGTTTCTCATCTGATGATGGGCATAGAAGTTGAAACCCATGTCATAGGAATATTGTGACTACTGCATGAGTGAATGCGAAGCATTTATGATGGCACCTGGGGCAGTGGGTACTCTGTAAATGTTTCCTATTATTATTATTATTTGAGACGGAGCCTCACTCTGTTGCCAGGCTGGAGTGCAGTGGTGCAATCTTGGCTCATGCAACCTCCACCTCCCAGGTTCAGGTGATTCTCCTGCCTCAGCCTCCCAAGTAGCTGGGACTACAGGCACACACCACCATGCCCAGCTAATTTTTGTATTTTTAGTAGAGAGAGGGTTTCACCATGTTGGCCAGGATTGTCTCGATCTCCTGACCTTGTGATCCAACCCCCTTGGCTTCCCAAAGTGCTGAGATTACAGGCGTGAGCCACTGCACCCAGCCTCCTGTTATTATTATTACTGCTGACTGAAGCTGGGGAGAATCTCCCCTGTCCCGACCAGTGCAATTCCTGAGACATCAGAGCTCCTGGGAAACATTGCTTTTAGGCCACTTAACTAGTTCCTTTTCTTATTTAATGGAGCAGATAATGAGGCCCAGAGAGAAGATATCACTTGCCCAGGCTCACACAAAGCCAGATTTTGAACCCAGGTCTCCTGGCTCTTGGGCTTTGTGATTCTCAGAGATCTTTCTGCATGTGATGAAAATCAAGGCAGTACATGAGGAATTTGAGAAGGTCCAGCAACCTGTGGCTCTAACCTTGACTGAGCTGCTCTCTCTGCTCCTGGACCCCTCCAGGATGGGTCCAGAGGCCTTCTGCTAATGAAGTAGCAACTCAAACTCTCTTCTGGAGCGGCGATGGAGGTGGATGAAGGCAGTGAGCTATGAGCTTAGTTCACACTTGGACCATGTCTTAAGAGCATAGGATACAAGGTGTGACCTGCAGTACATGCAAAGTGCGGTGATTAATTCACAGATAAGCCTTGTCAGCTTCCCCTCATACCCTCCCTCTCACTCTTGCTCTGACATATTAGAGCAACTGTCTCTCTCCTCTCCAGAAAGATAGGCAATCACAGGCAGTGGTGCCCCTCTGATATTTATGTGGGATCTCCAAGGTGATGGAGGAGAGAGGCCTTTAGTTTGTATCAAAACCAGAAGAACTGTTTATCTTCTATCAGGTGACAACCCTTCATTCCTTTACTTAACACATTGATTAGCATCTGCTATGTGGCCATGTGCTAGGCAGGGCCACTTTCTGAGTCCTGCGAAGTCAGTTGCATAGTGTCATGCACTTGAAAGTGCCCCACATTCGGTTTAACACTCTGCTGTCACATTAATAACGATATCTCTACACTTCTGTTTTGTCAGCGAAGTCCTGTAGGACAAGGGGGCATGCACAGGAGCAGAGGAGCCACATGTGATGTGTGTGGCCGCCATTCCCTGCTGCCCCATTCACATAATCTTCTCCATGCCTCTGGGGAGCCATGCTGTGGGATGTGCAGGAAACTCAGCATGCTGTGAGTAGAGGCAGGGTTGTTAGTCAGTGACTGAGTGAGCGGGGCACTAACCAACTGGAGAGGCCTCACTTTCCACTGAAACCAGAATGTGCTTGTACACAGAAAGAAGGCAATGACATTTGAAGAGACACAAATGACTGAGGAGCTCTGTTGTATCCTCTTATTGGAGTTACTTCCCTGTGCTAACCGACCCCCGTGTTGAGATGACATGAAAGGAAATGGCAGGACACTATGGCCACAGTGCCCTGAGGGTGCCCAATCTCGTCTCAGAAGCTAAGCAGGGCCTGGCCTCGTTAGTACTTGTATGGAACAAGGAAAGGGGAAGAGAGAGCAGCCTATAGCTCCTGTCCTTTCAGTCCTTCCTTAGTGTCCATGATCCCAAGGTAGGGAGTGTTGCTGGTGTGTGTGGGTGTCAGGAAGTGAGATAGAAAGAGCTGAGCTAGTTTTGTGCAGCGTATCTACTGTTTTAGCAAGAATGAAATACATACACATGGATGAGCTATGGAATGTGAACTGTGTAATTGTGTTGATTCTACATATGAGGTCAATGCTAATATTTTCATTTATACCTTGCATCCTACAATATAAAAACAAATGTTAAAAAGTAACGATAATTTAAATTTATTTTTTATTTTATTTTATCTTATTTTTTTTAGATGGAGTCTCGCTCTGTCACCCAGGCTGGAGTGCAATGGCATAATCTTTTCTCACTGCAACCTCTGCCTCCCACATTCAAGCCATTCTCCTGCCTCAGTCTCCCGAGTAGCTGGGATTACAGGCATCCGCCACCATGCCCAGCTAATTTTTTGTATTTTTAGTAGAGATGGGGTTTCACTATGTTGTCCAGGCTTGTCTCGAACTCCTGACCTCATGATCCGCCCACCTCAGCCTCTCAAAGTGCTGGGACTACATGCGTGAGCCATTGCACCCAGCCTTAAATTTGTTTTTTAACTTAGCATGACATTAAATAGCAAATAAAAATACCATGACAAGTCAAGTGAGAGAGAACACAGAAGAAAGGAAAACACTGTATGTTTGAGCACCTTCAATGACACTTTTTCCTGCTCTTTGAACAGAAGCACTGCATTTTCATTTTGCCCTGGGCCTCATGTTACGTAGCTGCTCCTGGTGTTAGGTACCCGGACGCACCACAAACGAAACAGATTCGTTCCCCACAGAGCTTATTAGTCTAGTGAGAGAAACATACTTTGAATAGTCCCAGAAATACATCATTATAAGATAAGTCTATGAAAGAAGTGTAGAGCATTCCTATTCTTGTCTCTGAACAGGGCAGACTTCTTGGAGGAAGTGAAATTTGAACTGCAATGTGAAGAATGAGCAGGAGTTAGTGAGGTGAAGATGAGAGAAGGAGTGTTGCAAACACAGGTCAGTCTCTGCAAAGGCCCTGAGACACAAGGAGCCTAGAACCACGGCTCGAAGACAACTGTCTGGCTGGGGCATGGCTCGTCTTACAGATCACATTAAGGAACAAATAATTATGTTAAGAGTTATGGGCTGCCATTAAGGATTTGGATAAGAGAGTCTTACAATCACATCTGTGTTTTCGAAAGGCCTGACACTGATTGGTACATGGAGTACAGCCTGAAGGGAACAAGACTTGTTAGAAAGGAAGCTATTGGCTGGGTGTGGTGGCTCGCGCCTGTAATCCCAGCACTTTGGGAGGCTGAGGTGGGCAGATTACTTGAGGCCAGGAGTTCGAGATCAGCCTGGCCAACACGGTGAAACCCCGTCTCTACTAAAAATACAAAAATTAGCGGGTTGTGGTGGTGAGCACCTATAATCCCAGCTGCTTGGGAGGCTGAGGCAGGAGAATTGCTTGAACCTGGGAGGCTGAGGTTGCAGTGAGCCTAGACTGCGCCACTGCACTCCAGCCTAGGTGACAGAGACTTCCTTTCCAAAATAAAAAAAAAAAAGAAAGAAAGAAGAAAGACAGAAAGGAGGCTATTGCAGTAATGCAAGTGAGAGACCATGGTAGCTTAGGCAATGGTGGAGATGGAGGAATTTGGGGGAATTGATTGGGTTCAAGAAATAGGCAGGAGGAAACACGATGGATTGGGTGGGAGTAGGGAAACAGATGAGAAGAGGTATCAGGAAAGCTGCCTAGGTTTCTGGTCTGTGCCACTGTGTGGATGATGAGAGAATGTGTCAGCGGTGGAGGCCAAGGACTGAAAGTGGAGGGGGGAAGAGTGAGAGAGAAAATTGTAAGTTTACCTTTATGTTCAGCTGAGGTCCTTTCGAAACATACAAGCAGCAGTATGAAGAATTCCATTGATATATTTGTCCGGAGCCCAGAGTGAGGTTTAAATAAGAAGAAATAAACTCGCTAGTAAAAATTGCAGACACACAAAAGGCTTGAACAGGCACTTCACAAAATAGATTTTCCAAATGACCAATAAACACATAAGTACTCAACATCATTAGCCATTAGAAAAATGCAAGTTAAAACCACAATGAGATACCATTTCACACTAGAATGACTAAAATTTTAAAAGACTGACAATGCTAAATGTTCCCAGGATGCAGAACAACCAAAACCCTCATATATTATGGGGGACATGGAAAATTGTACAACTCCTTTGGAAAACAGGTAGTTTCTACAGAATTTCAATATATACATACGATACAACTCAGCCATTGCATTCCTATTTACCCAACAGAAATAAAATCATTTGTCTACTGAAAAACTTGCAAAATAATGTTCATTGCGGCTGTAGCCATTATAACCCTCAAACGGAAACAACCCAATGTGCATGGATTGTGAATAGATGACAAATGGTGGTCCATCTATACAATGGAATATTGTTCTTCAACAGAAACAAACTACAGGTCCATGTAACAACATGATGAGTGAAAGAAGTCAGATGTAAAAAAGTACATATGTATGATGCAATTTATACGACACTCTAGGCAAAACTAATCCTTAGTGATGAAATCAGATCTGAGGTTGCCTGGGGCAGAGATGGGGGTAGCTGACTGCAAGGAGGTGTGGGGAGGGTTGTGAATTTTGGGGAGTGATGGAGCTGCTCTGTATCTCAATTGTGATGTGGTTACACAACTGTATGCATTTGTCAAAACTCACAGAACTACACTCTAAAACGTATACATTTTACTGCATGTAAATCTTACCTTAATTAAAAATTAAAAAAATTGAAGATGTGGATTTAGGTAAGATTCACTAAGTGATAAAGATAGAGTTGAGTTACAAGAGAATTGTTATCTCCATCTTGCATGGGAGAAAAATGAAGCTCAGAGAAGTGAAGTGGCTTCCCAAGATCACACAGCTACTAAGTAGCACAGCTGGGGCTCAAAGCCAGAGCCATGTGATCAGATGGCCCATATTCTTTTTGTTCCCTACCATCAACCAAGCTCAGGCCCATGGCTAAGCATGATGGCCAAGCAGGGAGGAGGGTCAGCTCCTCTTCAAGGAAGAAAACAGCATGCTGTTCTTTATATATGTAAATGATGTTCTGTTCCTCACCCATCACCACTAACCCTAACCCTAACCCTATAATATATATATATATATATATATATAATTCACTTGTTTGTTTTTAGACACATAGGTTGATTCCATATCTGATTATTAGAAATAGTGCTACAGTAAACATAAGAGTGCAGATATTTTTCAAACACAATGATTTCATTTCCTATGGATATATACCCAGTAGTGGGATTGCTGGGTTATGTGATCGAATGATTGGGTTTTTTTGTTTTTTTTTTTTATTTTTTAGCGAACTTCTATAAAGTTTTGCTTAATGGTTGTACTAGTTTACAATCCCATCAACAGTGTGTAAGTGTTCCCTTTTCTCCACTTCCTTGCCAACTCTTGTTATCTTTTACCTTTTTGGTAATAGCCATTCTAATGGGTGAACTGGTATGTCATTGTGGTTTTGATTTGCATTTCCCTGATGGTTAGTGATGTTGAACATGATTTTATTATATATTCGTCTTGACCATTTCTATATTTTCTCTTGTGGCATGTCTTTTAGTTTATTTTGTCCTTTTTTTTTTTTTTTGAGAAGGAGTCTTGCTCTGTTGCCCAAGCTGGAGTGCAGTGGTGCAATCGGGGCTCACGGCAACCTCCATCTCCCTGGTTCAAGCAATTCCCCTGCCTCAGCCTGCTGAGTAGCTGGGGTTACAGGCACACGCCATCATGTTTGGCTAAATTTTTATATTTTTAGTAGAGAAATGATTTCACCATATTGGTCAGGCTGGTCTCAAACTCCTGACCTCAGGCAATCCACCTGCCTCAGCCTCCCAGTTTTGCCCATTTTTAAATAAGTTATTTATGTTTTTGCTGTTGAGTTGTTTAAGTTTCTTATATAATCTGGGCGTTAACTCTTTAGCAGATGTATAGTTTGCAAATATTGTATCCCATTCTGTAAGTTGTTTTTTCACTCTGTTAAGTTTCCTTTGCTGTGCAAAAGCATTTTAGTTTGATGAAACCCCATTTATCTATTTTTGCTTTTGTTGCCTGTGCTTTTGACGTCTCATTTAAAAAATCCTTGTACAACCCAAAGTTATAGAGAATTTCCCACATGTTATCTTCCAGTAGTTTTTCATAGTTTTCAATCTTACCTTTAGGTCTTTAATCGCATTTGAGTTGATTTTTGTATAAGGTAAAACATAGGGGTCTAATTTCATTATCCCACATTAGATATCCAATCTTCTCAGTACCATTTAATGAAGAGACTGTCTTTACCCCTGTGTGTGCTCTTGACTCCTTTTTTGAAAATCAGTTGACTTTAGGTATGAGAATTTATTTCTGAGCTGTATATTCTCTTCCATTGGTCTATGTGTTTGCTTTATGGCAGTGCCATGCTGTTTTGCTTACTATGGCTTTGTAGTATATTTTGAAGTCAGGTAGTGTGGTGCCTCCAGCTTTGTTATTTTTGCACAGGATTGCTTTGGTTATTTGGGGTCTTTTCTGGTTTCATACAAATTTTAGGGTATTTTTTTCTATTTCTCTGAAGAATTTCATTGGTATTTTGATAGGGATTGCATTGAATCTGTAGGACATTTTGTTAGTATGGTCATTTCAATAGTATCAGTTCTTCCATTCCATGAGTATATAATGTCCATTTTTTGTGTATCATAAATTTTTCCATCACTGTGTTATAGTTTTCATTGTAGAGATCTTTCACGACCTTGATTACATTTATCTGCAGATTTCTTGGTAGCTATTGTAAATGGAATTCCTTTCTTGATGACTTTTTCAGATAGTTCACTATTAGTGTATAGAAACACCACTGAATTTTCGGTGTTGATTTTGTATACTACAACTTTACTGAATTTATTTATTATTTCTAGTAGTTTTTGGTCAAGTCTTTAGGGTTCTCACTCTATATAAGTATATATAGAAAGAACCCTAAAGAGAGAGAGATCATATATATCTATATGATCATATATATAGATGTATACATATGTATGTGAGATCACATTTTCTACAAACAGAAACAATCTGACTTTCTTCTTTCCAGTTTGGATCCCTCTTATTTATTTCTTTTGTCGAATTGCTCTGGCTCTGACCTCCAGTACTATGGTAAATAGAAGTGGTAGAAGTTGACATCCTTGTCTTCCTCCATATCATAGAGGAAAAGCATTTAACTATTCACCATAAATAAGATGTTAGCTGTGGGTTTGTCACATATGGCCTTTACTGCGTTGAGGTACACTCCTATACCTACTTTCTTGACAGTTTTTATCATAAAGGAATGTTGACTTTTGTCAAGTGTTCTTTTTGCATCTGTTGAAATGATCACATGGTTTTTGTTTTTCTTTCTATTGTGGTGGTGTATCATATTTACTGATTTGTGCATGTTAAGCCATCCTTTCATCCCTGGGATGAATCCCACTTGATTATAGTGAATACTCTTTTTAGTGTGCTGTCGAAGTCAGTTCACTTGTATCTTGTTGAGAATTTTTGTATCTATGTTCTTCAGGAATATTGGCCTGATGTTTTCATTTTGTGCATGTCTTTGTCTTGTTTTAGAATCAGGATATTGCGAGCCTCATAAGATGAGTATGGAAGTATTCCTTCCTCGTTACTTTTGTGGAAAAGTTTGTGGAGAATTGGTAGTTATTCTTTAACTGTTTGGTAGAATTCAGCAGTGAAGACATCAGGTCCTGGGTGTTGGTTGTTGTTGTTGTTGTTTTGATGGAAGATGTTTTATATCATTATTGATGTGTTCAGATGTTATATTTCCTCACAATTTAATCTTGGTAGTTGTATATGTGCAGAAATTTATTCATTTTATTCTACATTATCAAATTTGTTGGCATATAGTTATGAGTAATGTCTTACAATCCCTTATATTTCTGTGGTGTATCAGTTGTAATGTCTCCTTTTTCATCTTTTATTTATTTGAATTTTCTCTCTTTTTGTCTTAGTTTAGCTAAAAGTTTGTCAGTTTTACCTTTACACTTTGTCTTATTTATCTTTTGAAATATTTTTTAGTGTCTGTTTCATTTATATCTGCTGTGAGCTTTATTATTTCCTTCCTTCTACCAATTTTGGGTTTAGTTTGTTTTTGATGTTCTAGTTACTTGAAGTGTATAATTTTCCTTTGTGATTTGAAAATCTTTCTTCTTTTTTGGTGTAGGCTTTTATTGCTATAAATTTCCCTCTTAGAACTGCTTTTGCTACGTTCCATAGGTTTGGGTATGTTGGATTTTCATTCTTACTTGTCTCAGTGACTTTTGAAATTTTCCTATTAATGTCTTAATGAGACCTATTGATTTCTTGGGTGCATGCTATTTAATTTCCATGTTTTTATAAAATTTCCAAGGGCTTTCCTGTTGTTGATTTCTGGCTTTATATCACTGTAATCAGAAAAGATACTTCATATGATATCTGTCTTCTTAAGTTTGTTAAGACTTATTATGTGTCATAATGTATGATTGGTCCTAGAGAATGTTTGGTGTACAGTTGAGAATAATTTGTATTCTGCAGCTGTTGGATGATGTATTTGTCTGTTTTCATACTGCTGATAAAGACATACCCGAGACTGGGTAATTTACAGAGAAAAAGAGGTTTAGTGGACTCATAGTTCCACGTGGCTGGGGAGGTCTCCCAATCATGATGGAAGGCGAAAGGCACATCTTACATGGTAGCAAACAAAATAGAATTGAGAACCAAGTGAAAGGGTTCCCCCTTATAAAACCATCAGATCGTGTTAGACGTATTCACTACCACAAGAACACTATGGGGGAAACTGCCCCCATGATTCAATTATCTCCCACTGATTCCCTCCCACAACATGTATGAATTATGGGAGCTATAATCAAGATGAGATTTGGGTGGGGATATACAGCCAAACCATATCAGGTGAGATCTTCTTTACCTGCTAGGTCCATTTGGTCTATGGTATAGTTTGAGTCTGTCATTTTTTGGTTGATTTTCTCTTCATATAATCTGTCCATTTTTAAAGTGGAGTGTTGAAATTTCCTACTAATATTGTATTGCAGCCTATCTCTACCTTTAAATCTAATATTTGCTTTATATATCTGGTTGTTCTGGTGTTGGGTACATATATAGTTACACCTAAGTGATATATATGTTATGTCCTCTTATTGAATTGGGCCTTTTATCATTTCATTATACAGTGACATTCTTTTTTATATAGTTTTTTTATTTAAAGCTTTTTAAAATATGACATGACTGTGGCTACTCCTGCTTGCTTTTCATTTGTTTGCATAAAATATATTTTTCCATCTCTTCACTTTCAGTCTATTTGTCTTTAATAGTGAGGTAAGTATCATGTAGGCAGCATATAGGTGGGTTTTGCTATCTGAATCCATTTATCCACTTTATATCTTTTAATTAGAGTTTAATCCACTTCTATTCAAGTTTATTATTGATAAATTAGGACTTCCTTCTACCATTTCATTAGTTGTTTTTTAGATTACTTGTTCACTTCTTCCTTTCTTATTCTTTATCTCTCTAGTTTGGTGGTTTTCTGTGGTGCTAAGCTTTGTTTCTTTTCCCTTTTTGTGAGTGTGTGTGTGTATCTGCTGTAATTTATTTCTTTCTGGTTAGTGAAACTAACATACAGAGTCCTGTATTTGTAACAGACTATTTTACACTGATAACAACTTAACTTCTGTCACATAAAAATACTCTTGACTTCTCCCCCCCACACACACAATTTATATTTTTGTTACCTTACATTGCATCTTTATGAATGGTAGACTCCATGGAACATAGGATCTATGTCACAACTAAATAAATTACTTAATGGCAGCATTAAAGCAGCCCAAAGAATGTGAAAAACTGGTGTGGGTGTATTTAACTTTTTAAAAACTATGTTTCATAATGTTTTCATTAAACAGTCTTTATCAGTTTGCTAATGCCTAATTTTTACAACCAGCCACCATAGATTTTACAGGATAAATATATTATTTCAGTAGTAATTGAAGCAGAATTTTTGTTGCTCTTCTTACCCTTAGAGATTGTGTATTATCCTCAGACGTAATTCTTTGATTTTTTTTCTTTTCATGTTGTTACACATAGTTACCAACAATCAATGTGAGAATAACCTTTGAATATTTTCAAGCATTAAGATTTGTTTATACAGCTGCACAATTAGACAACCAACACTCTTGGGTCTTTACCTCTCAGCATACACCTGATTATTAACTTAAAGGTATGATGGGAAAAGTATCAATTTTTCTTGATCACCTAGATTTAGAAATATGTAATAACCATAAGCTTGGGTCTGCTTCTTCAGAAGCCTAGGAAGTGGAGTGATGGTTCTCTGAAGAGGCTGGAAACAAAGTATGTGTTTCCAGAAGGCTTAATAGAATATGTTGAGACATAGGCCATTAACACAAAAGTGAAAGAAATGCAAAAAAAAGTATGAAAGTAAGGATTTGAGAAGGGAAATTTTATTTTTAAGTCTAAGATTCCTATGAATTATATGAAAGTAAATGTCCTATCCTTAAAATTAGCCAAAGGAAGCACTTTACTTATCAATATGATATGACTTTTCATACTCTTATCTAAAGATATCCTAAACTAAGATTCAGTTTTCTAAGAAAAGACCTTTTACTCATGCTTTAAAGCATGTTAGAGGATTCCTACCACATCACATCATGTTGTTTACATGTATGATTTAAACTGCATTTATTCTTCAACTCACTGGTTCCTTAGGCTTCTTATCTTTCCTTGCACGCTTAGATAATTTTATGTAAAATTGATTTTTAGAAGTTTAGTTGCTGGGCGTAGTGGCTGTCACCTGTAAACCCAGTACTTTGGGAATTCAAGGCAGATGGATTGCTTGAGTCTTGGAGTTTGAGGCCTGCCTGGGAAAGATGACAAACCCCATTTGTACAAAAATAAAAATATTAGCTGGATATGGTGGCACATGCCTGTGGTCCCAGCTACTCCAAGGCTGAGGTGGGAGGATGGCTTGAGTCCGAGAGGCAGAGGTGTGAGCCAAGATCATGCCCTGCTCTTCAGCCTGGGCAATGAAGCCAGACCCTGTTTCAAAAAAAAAAATCTAGTGAGATTTGATTTCTATTTCTATGTGATTCAAAACTAGGAGAGCTTCAAGGCTAATGACTATTAAAAAATGGCCATTGCTACTTGCATTTTCTATGAAGCCAGCATACACAGCAACGTGCAACGTGCAACCTAAAAACCAAGCTATTTAATATGTAGCTTAGATTTCAGGTTTGATTGTCTTTGAGGTTTGATTATTGCAGAGATCAATTGCCAGACCAAATATAGACTAATTCTGTATTTGGTCTTTTTATCATATGAAACATCCCAGCCTTGGGTATAAATTAAGAGCAAATACGGATGTCCTTGTCAGGTGGTTGCTTCTCTGCACCTCCCGTAGGTGGCCAGTGAACTAAGACCATCAAGAGAGGAGAAGTCACAATAGTATCTTAGATGGTGTTAAATTACATTACAGTAACTCATGAACTCTGTACGTGAGCTTGCATCATTGCTGGAGCATACCTCTTAGAATCCAAGGGATGAAAAGCAGGTACAAATAAATTGTGTATTGAGTGGCTTTCAGACTGCACTAGAATTAATTTTGTTTCAGTGTTGAAATGTTGTCATGGAAGAAGTCCTAGATTCCACATGAGCTTATACACTGAGAGTTCACAATGAGATGCAGCATTATTTTTAACTATAATCTAGGTAATGTGAGGAACTGGAGAAAGCAGAATAGATTCTTAGGGAGTAGAAATAAAGAGAGAGCTCATCTAAATTACAAATGATTTTTTTGTGTAGGCTTTAGCTGGTTTTATAGGAGACTACAAGGTACAAACTGAATCCTCAATAGACTAGGGAAAACATAGCAAAAATTTTCTTTTGAGCAATAAAATAAATAAATGTATGCATATTGTATTCTCCCCACATTGCATGGTTGAATAGAAATTTGATTTAAGAGGAACTGATAATTCATTCTTATCTCAGTTATCAGGTCAAGTAATTTATATTCCTAGGACTTTTATTTGCATGTGTGTGAAAAAGTATAAAACATCTCAGTTATCAGGCAGAGGACTTGATATCCCTGGGAATCCACTTGTCCTTTTTAACACAGAACTTAGATTAGATTAGTAGCTCTTAAATTTTCCTAATTGTCAGAAAAACCTAAAGTCTTATACAAAAATGTAGATTCCCTACAAACACCAATATCAAAAGCTCCAGAGGAGAATCCTAGGAATCTGTATTTTTAGCAAAAGCTGTTAGTGATTCTGATGGTAAGAAAGACAAATTGGGGAAACATTAGATTAAGTGATGTGTAAAGTAAGTGCCATGCTATTGAATGTCACAATATATTTTAAAAATTTCTTGAGATGAGTTGTAAATGTGACAATTCATTCTACCTTATCTCCTAAATAGCATCAAGGACCCTATATTCTCTCTTTAAATTTCATTACAAAGATGCTAACTTAAATGCAGTCAGTGGAAGGTAGCTGAATTATATAAAATTATGATGTGTCAAACAGTTAATAAGAGCTTTTGTTAATGGTGAAGATTATATCTGTGCTTTTAGTTCTGTGGTGTCAATACAGTATCCCTTTCTAGTTGGTAGACAACTGACTATATTAGTTTGCTGATACTATCTCAATAGAATATTCCAGACCTCTCTCCCTCTACTTTATCTGCTTAGCAAACACTTCTATCCTTCATTTTGTTCAAGTAGATTTCCTTTCCTGATAACCATATTTTGATAAACAGCTAGCATAAATATTCAGACACATGTAGAGTTATATTTTCATTTTGTATTAAGTAACTGGCATTTTGTTTTATGGTTACTTTATGGGGATACTGTCCAGGTCACTGAAGACCAGACACAAGCTGAATATACCCAGAGGGGGAGACACCATAAGAGGCTGGCATGAGGCGCTAGTGCTTATTTTCTTCTGCTGTAAGATGCCTGGGCATGAAGGGGAAAAAGCCTGGATGTAATTTGATCTGGAATTTCTGACCTAATGCTTTAAAGGGATTTCTGATTTGAGGCACTGCTTGAGACAAACTCATCCTCTTAAATAGGAGCCTGGGGCAGTGGCTGGACATCAGAGTACAAGAACAAAAAATAGAACTCAGGCTTATCTTGTGACAGATGAAGCTGAGGTGATTGCTTGAATATTTACCCCAGGCATAACTGAGATAAAAGACCATCCTGCTGAGCTGCCAGATAATGCAATGATAATGGTTTTGATAAGTAATTCCCAGTTTTCAGGGAAAGTAGTATACTAATTTGTCAGAATTGAATACTTAATTTTTATTTCTATATGTACAAAAATATGATGCTTGATCAGTTTGGGAAAAGCATTAATGGACAATTTCATCAGTTTGATATAAAGGGATGCTCTCTATCACTGAGCTTAATATGAATATGTGGCTCTATACAACAGTGTGTTTCTTTTTTCTTTAGTTGTGTGACTTACTGCCATCAAAAATCCCATTATACAAATGTGTATAATGAGAAAGGCTGCCACCTGGTTTAGTGAAATTATGATGAAAGATGTTTAGCAAAACTTTGACCAAATATATAATCAAAAATAGTTGATTTGCACAGCTAGTCTACATAGTGCCTAGAATCTCATGAACTGAAGATCTAGAAAGTTCTTGCAAATGGAATTTTTTTAAATAGAAAAGCCAAAGGGCTTGTTGGTTGTACTACTGCCACATCTTCACAAACTGAAAAAGAAATACAAAAACAAAAAGCCTTAAGAAATTAATGACCCTCAACATGTTCAAAAATTAAATTACTCCATTAAAAATATTCTCTTAACATTCATCACATTAAGAAATCACATAAGTAATGAAATAGCTGTTAAATATTCAAGGATAACTTGGGTTGCAAGGGCTTCCGAAGGCATAAACCACCAAAGAGATTTTACTCTAGATTTCTAGAATTAAAATTATCTATTTTTTTCAAGCAGTTAAGGAGTGATGTTTAGTTTCTATGTTAAAGAGTTTGCAACACTTATGACTATTCCTGTGTTCTTATGATTCTTTGGTCTTGTAAGGTCTGTTTTATATATATTAGCCTTATTGTAAGGAGAAATTTATGTTAAATTATAGATTTTGATGAACTAAATTCCCCCACCCCCAAACTACATTATAATGTGCACATCGTGTCACAGTTAATGTTCAACATACCCTCAAATACCATTTTGGGAATCAGAGGCTTAAGTGACACCAAAGCATTTCCACATGTAAATAATAAAAAAGATAACATTAACATTATATTTTTATTTTCAAGGAAGTCAGATTTGAAGAGCAATTACAAAGTGGACAGGAACTTGACAATAAAAACTTAAAAGTTACATTTCAAATGAAATACTATAACTTTTAAAGAAGAAAACGTTATTAACAGCATTAATTTTGTTAAAATAAAAACTTTACCCACGTTAAATTTAACATAATTTAATTGAGCAAGGAAAGATTCCTGAATTGGGCAGCACTCAGAACCAGGAGAAGTTCAGAGAGCTCCACCCAGTAACATGGGCAGGCAGTATTTGTAGACAGAAAAAGTAAGTGACATACAGAAACAGCTTGATTGGTTAGAGCTCAGCATTTGCCTTATTTGAGCATGGTGTGCTAAGGCCTTTGCTTTATATGAACATGGTTTAATCATTTGTGCTGAACTTTGGCTGCTGTGATTGGCAGACACTCGGTTACAAGAGTATACGCTTAGATTGCTGGTTGTTTACATACTAAGGTTGCTGTTTGCTATGTAGGGATTCAAAGTACTACGTAATAACTATGGAGGAAGCTTTAGGCCAAATTTAATTTAATCTAACAGTTTCAAAAGCAGGTATTATTTTCACTAAAATGAGATTTTAAAATCTAAATTGAAAAAAGTTTATTTTGGAAAAACATTTATTATTACAGAACTTGTTCCTCTTGTAAGGGTCCAAAGTCAGTTACATAATGAATATTAAGGTGCCATGAAAAAAAATAAAATGTGACACATGTAGAAAATGTTATATTATTAGTATAGTGCTAACCACTTGGTAGATGTTACAATTTTATAGTAAGAATTAATAGTTGTTTAAATATAAATAACTGTTTAAATTGGTTTTGTATTATTTGTATAGCTTCCTCTGTCATTTGACACCTATTAGTGACTATGTGATCAGTAAAAAAAGCAAGAAGCCTTGTAAAAGAGAAAGTGAAAGTAAAAATTTGAAGCATTTGGACTTTTTAAACCAGTCAAGAATTAGACTCTTTGACTGTTTGGACATCATTTAACCAATGGTCTTTCTATGGGCCTATGGATGAGTTATTTAAATTTTGTGGGTCTCATTTATTCAGATCTAAACTAAGAATTTTAGATTCTAAATGTTCTCTATGGACCCATTTAGTATTAAAATGATAGATTTTAAAAACTATGTTGTAAGACTGGCCACAACTAATAGCTATTATACAGATGTATAACATATATGATATACGTGTATATCATATATGTGTATATGTTTTAATTTATATTATATATTTTATAATATAAATTATATGTTATATATTTATTTTAAATATATTTATATGATATATAATATAAATTAAAACATATACACACATATGTGTGTATATGTCTCTGTGCACATACACATATATATATGCATACACACATACGTGTGTGTATGTGTGTATATATATTTCTTTTAATTCATCTAACAAATGAAATTGATATTACTCCAGATAGAAAGTGATGCTTGATAAATAACCGAAGATTGAAGGAAAGGACTTGGAAATGCAGGCATAAGTTGGGGAATGGAAAAAGGAGGACAGTCATGGCAAAACTATATAAATGTAGGTAGAAATCGAATTGGAATCCAGGAACTAGGCCATGTAAGGAAGAGAAAGACACGGTTTCAAAGTAAAAGGATGCAGGATTTGTCAGCAGTTTAGATAGTAGTGTGAAATATTAGCGTAATCAGTATCTTTGGCACATTTTTTTTTTGATAATTGTATGTCATGTAAAACAGATGGGATATGGCATGGCACCAAGTGTAACACCAACAGTTTTAGTTGAAAGGGGAAGTTTCTTTTTTTCTTAAAATACATTAAGAGCTTATAATGTGCTAGTTACTGTGCTGGATGCTGTGTTTGCAGCGCTTGTGTCCTTCAGTGTCCCTCCTGGAGGTTGTCCTTAAAGTCTCATAGAGAAGACGAACATTAAATGCACAAATACTTATGTGATTATAAACAATAAGAAGTTTGTAAAAAGAAAAAGAAAATAGCCTTAGCTTGAGTGGTCAAGGAAGGCTTCTCTGAGAAAGTAACATCTAACCTGGAACTTCAGATACAATTTCTAATTCACAATAACTAATGAGTGGGTATGTGGGACATTGAGCTAGAACAAAAGACAAATATGGGTTAGTTAAGGTTTAAGTAGAGTTTAAATCTATCTTTTTTTTATTTCTACTTTAGGTCTACATCAGTGTTAAGTTGCTACATAGAAACATAAAAATGGGGGAAATTTGGGATTTGGTGTCTCCTTTTACAAAGAGAATGAAAGGCATGTGATGATTTTTTGTAGAAAGACTTGTATATTAAAATAATAAATTAGAGTTCAACTCTTTTCCTTAAATATTACCTTTAATGATATGGAAGATAAAATTAGTCTGATGGGAAAAAAATGACATTTAAGAATTTTAAAACTATGCTTCCTAAATAAGAATTTAATTTTGGCATGTGTGAGCCTATTGATCGGACAGTAGTGCATTGTATTCTGTTAAAATCTTATACCTTATGATGTCATTTTTAGATAATAAAAACACAATTTAATGAAAATTTTAATCAATAGCTCTGAACCTTCTTCACTTTTTTCTAAAATATCAACCAGACTTTTTTCAATTAAATCATTCATTGTAACCTTTAGTAAAATAGGTTCCATATAATTTTTACAATTTGGAAAAACTGAGAATAATTTGTCCTCATTCACATAATATATCAGATGCGAAGTGGGTTACAGGGTATATGGGTTCTCAGAGGGTATTTTAAAATAGCATGTGAGTGTGCAGAGTTTCAAGTAGCAAACTAATTTCAAGATGATCAACACTGATTCTTTTTAAAATTTACTTAGACAGGTTTCAGGAAGGCATTGTTATATATTAGAGGCAAAAACACAAATGTGCCCCAATTTGGGCCCTTTTTTTGCGCATCTAAAAACACACAGAGGAAAATGGAACTGAAATGAACTTTGTGGTTTGTGAATCCTTTAAAAACCGCAAAAAGCAAATTAATCTCATATGACTTGAGTACTTAGAGATGATGTGTGTGATGATATGTGTAAGACATTTGTTTAGATTCCAAAGTAATGATCAGCTCCCCACATCCTCCCTCTCTCTACCTCTCTCTCTCTCTCAATGTGTGTATTCTCTTTCACTCAACAAGATTAGCAGGAAGAATTCTCTGTAAGTAAAAAATCATGTCTGAGGTTTTGAATGGCCCAATTTCTTAAATCTTTTTTTATTTCTCTTTTAATATTATTATTATTATTTACTCTCTGCCCTCAACGCAGCAGAGGCCTTGATGGGAAAAGGCTTTGTGGGCAAGCAGCAGGTGGGTAGTTGAATCTGCAAGACTCTAACAAATGAGACTCCTTCCTTCAGAAGAGTATGAAATGAGACATTTTATAAGGGGAGGGGAAGCTGAGTTGATTTAACCATTCCAGTGTGCAGATACATTAGAAAAGAATTAAGGGATCGTAATGCTTCCACAAATGAAATATTTCAACCATGTAGCACCATCCAAGTGCCCTGTTTGGAGATAATTCTCCACAGATTTCTCCTGTTTGGCACAGTTCAGCCTTTGAGCAAAGGGCGTATTTAAATGGTCTTTACCTTGAGACATTTGCTTACATTCCAGAGTAAAAATAAGCTCTTCTTGCCACCTCTCTTTCTCTGGAGGGGAGACTGGGCAGACATGCCAGCAGCCTATTCCAGCTAGAGTCTCCTCATTTTGTATTTCTCTCCTATGGTGTGACTGCCTCACATGCAGGTAAACATCCCTGCCTCCTCATATTGCCCTGTGAGAATGGAAGGTACTTCTCTGGCTGTTGCTTTTTCCTGTCTTTCTGTATCAGGGATCTAGTGTCTTATATCAGTGTATATATATGAAATAGTGGCAAATTTACTCATTAGCTTCCAAGTAGGGTAAAATCTCAGGCCCTTCATGCTTTCTGATTTGAACTGTGCAAGGAATGGCAAATCCAAATAACTATGGGAACCAGACATGGGACATGAATTGAAAGAAGTAGGTGATATGGTTTGACTGTATGTCCCCCACTTAAATCTCTTGTTGATTTGTAATCCCCAGTGTTCGGGGCAGGACTGGTGAAAGTGATTGGATCATAGGGGTGGATTCCCCCTTGCTGTTTTCATGATAATGAGGGAGTTCTCATGAGATCTGGTTGTTTAAAAGTGTGTCGCACTTTCCCCCTTTCCCCTTCATTCTCTTCCTCCTACTCCAGCCATGTAGGAAATGCTGGCTTCCCTTTGCCTTCTGCCATGATTGTAAGTTTCCTAAGGACTCCCAAGCCATGCTTCCTGTACAGGCTGTGGAACTGTGAGTCAATGAAACCTCTTTTCTTTATAGATTACCCAGTCTCACATAGTTCTTTACAGCAATGTGAAAACGAACTAATAAAGTAGGTGAAGTTTAAAATAATGAATGGCAGCTGACAACCTTGGTGTGGGTGCATAATAGGGAGGACTAGTGTCTGCAGCAGCTGAGGAGCAATGTCTTCTTGTGAGATATCCTACTTTTAAAATATTGGCAACCAATCTGACTCAAGAGCACTCATGGAGTTAAACTAAACTGTTATGGACTGGGTCCAGCCCAAGGGCCACCACTTAGTCTTCTCTATCATAAATGGTGAGATAGTCAAGGATGGGGATGAATTTATTCCTTCCTGTTAACTGTGGAATCACTTGGCACAATGCCTAAGTAGGCACTCATTTTTCTTTTTTTAATCAAAAGTTCTCAGCAAGCTATAAGCCAGACATTAGCTAAGAAGAAATACAATATAATGCCAAAAGATCAACATAAATTTTGTTATGATTTTGTTTCCCAAAATAAGAAAAGAGATTTGGTAGACATCATATTTTTTTGTCAGTAATCATCTTATAGTTCTTGACTACTTATATATCCCAGCATTTTATTTTGTCTCTACTATTACAACAATGTTATTATTACCCATTCCTTTGCCTAGTTTCTCACACAGTTTTAATATGGCACTTATGACCCTTGTTTCATGATAAATGGTTTTCATATGTCTACTATAGTAGTTGAAAAACTCCAATTATTCTGCAGTTTTGTGTATGTGATAGAGTCAGCCACAGAGTTAGAATCATAAAATTTGTCAGGCCAAATCTGAGTTTTATTTCATAGAGATTGGTTTCAGGGTTGTGTAAACAATTGCAAAGATGATTTTAAAACCCTTTTATATTGTATCCAGCAAATAGTTCCCCCAGTATTGGCCTAAAAAGTTTGGAATTCTAAGCTGATTTTCTAAAAGCTCCCAAGAATTGTAGGTTATGTGGTTAAATATTAGATCGTACTCTGAATGTGTTTATAAGAATTTACTTAACACCTTAGGTGTTAAAATGGGCTAACAGAGAGCTTCATGTAATGCCTTTCATTCTGTTTGTGCATTTTTGATTATTGGAAAATGCAATGAAAAATAAGTGGGTATCATTAAGAAGTATAAGAGAGAGCGTAAGTATTTGTCCTCTAGGAAATTATAAGTGGATAGCAACAGAAAATTGTTCATAGCTGAATTGAAGAATAGATTGAGATTCTTGAGATTACTATATGCTGGTTATAAAATGCCACACATTAAATTAGCAATTGAGAAAAAGACATGAAAGTAATAGACACATTGATGACTTTTGGCAATAAGTATAGAATAAATGCTTTGTATTTGTTTATTGAGGTATAATTTATATGTCGATTTTATCCTGTTTAGGTGAGCAGTTCTATGAATTTCAACAAATGTACAGTTGTCTTTTGGGATTCAGAGGATCAGCTCCAGGACTGCCGCCATGTAACTAAATCAGCACATATTCAAGTCCTACACTGGAAACAAAGTGTTGGCGCTCTGTATCTTTCACAGCCACAAGTATTTTTTATTGTGTTTGATTTAAAATAAGCCACACATAAGTGGACCAAGGCAGTTCAAACTCATGTTGTTTAAGAGCCAACTGTATACAGTTGTGTAAGCAACCACTACAACCAAAATAGAGCATATCTCCACCATTCCCCCAAATCTTCCACTTCTTGATATAGTCAATCTCCTCCTTTTACACCCCCAGCTCCTGACAACACAAATCTGATTTCTTTCCCAATTGATATGGTTTGGTTCTGTGTCCCCACCCAAATCTCACCTTGAATTGTAATACTCACCATGGGTCAAGGGTGGGACCAGGTGGATATATGGGGGTGGTTTCCCCCATACTGTTCTCACAAAATCTGATGGTTTTATAAGGGGTTTCACCCTTTGCTCGGGTCTCATTCTCTCTCCTGTCACCATGTGAAGAAGGACATGTTATCTTCCCCTTCTGCCACAATTGTAAGTTTCTTGAGGCCTCCCCAGCCCTACGGAACTGTGAGTCAATTAAGCCTCTTTTCTTTGCACATTACCCAGTCTTAGGCAGTTCTTTTTAGCAGCATGACAGTATTCTAATACACCAATAATTCTGACTTTTCTAAAATGGCATAAAAGGAGCTGATAAATGATACAGGCTTTTGAGTCTGGCTTCTTTCACTTTAATGCTTTTGAGGTTCACAGCTTTTGTTGCATACATCATTGTTCCTTTTTGGTGCTGAGTGGTATTCTATTGTATGAATATACTGCAATTTGCTTATCTGCTTACCAGTTGGGAGATATTTCGGTTGATTTGAGCTTTTGGAGATTATTAAGAAAGCCTGTATAAACCTTGTTAATGGATTCTTGTTTAGACACATCTTCATTTGTCTTGAATAAACAAATACCTACACGTGCATTGCCATGTCATATAAAAGTGTATGTTTAATTTTATAAGAACCTGCCAAATTAGTTGTACTAATATGGCTGTGCCATTTAGGATTCTCATCAGGAATGCATTGGAGTCCCAGTTGCTCCACATAGAATATATGCTTTTTATAAATTTTAAACTAAAATTTCTGCCTCAGATATAATGTATCTTCATATAAAATACATTATATTTGAGACAGAAATTCTTATTTAAAGTTTATAAATTTATAATATATCTGAAAATACATTATAGTTATAAAACATACCAATTTTTAATATAATGTGTCTGAGGATACATTATATTAAAAACTGATATGTTATATTGGAATTGTGTAATATTTTACAAATACATGATGGCTAAAGTGAAAGTAAGCAGCAGGTTGAATTAATTCCATTTCTCTTATGAGTTACCGGAGGCTAAAACATGTGTTTGTATGTGAGGACAATCGTTTTTATATCATTTAAAATTTTGGTCAGTCATTCAGTTTCCTAAATACATAGAAGGATGAGTTCAGGAAAGTTGCCAGAGCCTCATTAATGTTTAAGCCTCAAAGTTCCAACGTGGTTACCAAGGCCAGTCTGTCTTTATGTGGAGCAGGTGGCAGCCCATGCAAAGAACAGCTTGGATGAGCTGGTTTACTTCATAACATTTCCAAGACGATGATAGTTCTAATATAAGTAGAATTGACCTGTACATATAAGGCAGGTCATTTAAACTAAACTGGATTTTCAGTTGCCCTTTGAGGCACTCCGTAAGGTGGCAATGGGACTTAGGAGTAAAATTCGACTTCCCTAAAATTCCAGAATCAATACTATCTTATATACAGTGTATAATACTTGTGTTTTGATAATCTTCTATTCGTTCTCGGGGGAAAACACCATAAATGAAAGTGACGTTTTCATAATAGAGGCATTTGGGTTTATTCTTTTTGTGGTCATTTTCTTAGGACTAGTATTTTAGAATAATTTACCAAGCTTTTTTGCAAGACTAAAATATAGGGTTAAAGTATGGTTAAACCTTAACAGTCATAACTTTGTTCCTGAAGTGTGATTATTATCAAAAACTCTTTTAAAAATGCTTTTCTTAAATATTCAAAAGAGATTGAGACTATCATACAAATGGACAATTTTAGTTTCTCAAATTGTAAGTATTGTTCATTAATTCTCAAGAATGCTAACATTTAGAGGTTAGCAAATTGAAGATATTTTGGTAAAAATTATGATTAAATTATGTATTAGAGCAAACCCAACCGTCTTCTGTCTTGGATTGTTTCTGTCTTCCCATTGGCCTTGAATGCAGATAGAAACAATATTAAAATACTTCTCATGCAACATGAAGTAAACTCCAAAGGAAAAATGCCTTGAGCAAATCACATTCTGTAACCTGTTATGGCCCTCTCTGGGTTACAGAATTTTGTCTTAAATTTTCATAAATAGCCAATTCTTTAATTTGTGACTATATAAAGACAATAAAAAGTCTTGGAACAATTGACTCCAAACACCAGAATGGAGCTATGAATGTGTATATATCCCTAAAACTGGTTTACAGCTACTTATATGTACAACAGCCTCACTCTCTGTGAAGTGGGATGTTAATATCAATTTTCTATTCCTTCTCATTAATAAGATAATGATAATCATGAGGAGTGAGGCCAAGTCAATAGTATTTATTTTTATTTACCCTACTTTCTTCTTTCTTTTGCTGTTTCTTCTAAGCAATTTGTTAGCATGTTCTGTGTTTTATTGCAGTGGGATTTACATGTATGGGTACAGGACATTAATTGGTGATTAATTTATATTTGTGCCTTTTCCCCAATTGTTCACCCAACTCTATTTTAAAAAATAAAACAGAGTACGTTTTTCTGTAGTATGTTCTTTCAAATTCTGTCTGCTAGTTTAGGTTTATTGAAAATAATTGTATGAGTTTGGACTAAACATTCTTTATACATTTTTGTTTTCTCTGCCTATAATGCCTTTCACTCTTGATGGTGGTGGGAAAAAGGATGCATTTTTATGTTTGGAGAGACTCATTGTAAAACAGCAGGACACTTCCTGTACAACACCATTAAATGTTGTTCAAACAATGTCAGGGGGACTATATTTGCCCACTAGTTCTATGCAGAAACATTTCCCAAATTAATTAATTTCCTGAGTGACAAATCAGGGAGAAAATCCTGGTGGACCTCAAGAAAGGGTAGAAAGTTGGAGAAAAGTGTTAAGAGGTTTGAGGTCAGCAATTTGACCTTTTAAAACTTTCTTTCATAAGGACAATGTCAACAAATAATGTTTGTGGTAACTTCAAATGAAGGATAGAACTTGAAAAGTAAAACTTCAACTCCCACATATAACATTTGTGAGGAAAATGAAATGAAAACATATGTTCATATAATAATGGGAAAACGTAATGCATTTTTCTAAGTTTGAGTTTGCTAGAAGTTCTTTATTATTAAATTATGCTGGGATTCCTAGTAAGCATGCAACACATTTGCATAAGTATTAAAATAATTCATCATGATCAATTCTGTTACAGTAAATCTCAACCCTAATCACAATCTACCATATACTACAGTGGTTCATCTATATGTGGTATTTCATATTTTACTAAGTTTTGGTGGAACTGCAGCTCCTGCAGCAGCACAAATGTCATCTGAGTTCACTGTGATTAATGTGGCCCTGAAGGAGATCTAATCACGATTAGCCAATGTCATAAGGTGTTACAGAATCAGTGTCATGTGAGAAACATTTTAAAGCCCTTAAAACTGTATATCCTAGCAAGTAACTCTGGTAGAAAGTCTAGGAGGATGAGGAGGTTTAATTTGGGAAACAGATGACCAAGGAGGATGAGGGAACAATTATTTGCCTTCAAATACTTAAAGGACCAGAAGGGAACAACACAAATCTAGAACTAATGGCTGAAAGTTATAGGGCAGTGGATATCAATCTAATATACTGAAATTTCAAAAATGGAAACTTATCAGAAATGCAGTGAGCTCTATGGGTCTAATAGGCTCAATGAAGTATGGAGGTTTCTGTTACTAGGAGTATTCAAGGCAAGATTACCACTTCTGGAGACTACTGCAAAGTAATTTTTTAATGGCACAGAAGGTTATATTTGGGTACATTTTAAATTCCTCTTCACCCATTCCATAACTTAATTTCCTTTACCACATAAACACATTTCTTATTTTTATTTTTTATTTTATTTTTTTAGATATTGGTGGAGGCTTCAGTGGGAGATGGCTTCACTGGAGATATTGCGATTGATGATCTGTCATTTATGGACTGCACCCTCTACCCTGGTAAGAGAGAACATTTTAATTTGGGGTTATTTCTAAATCTGTTTACTTGGAAAACTTGCAAGGAAATCAATATTTCATTTCTACAAAATTTCCAACATGACCTTGCTTTTATTCTTTTTCTCAAAACTACTAACTCTGGAAAAGATTTTTTTAGATCCTTGCTAGTAATTAGCTTTAAAGTGTCAAACATAGTCAAGATGTTTGAATCACTTATGTCTATGACTTATCACATGCAAAATACTAGAAAATCATGTCTGAAGTTAAAATGTAATTCCATTATATTTAAGGAGTTACAATAACCAAACCATTTGCCTTATAATTACATCACATTGGATACTTTATTAACCTCTCGCATTACCCTCGGGAGGCACTTTAAATATTTCTAACAATTGTTGTCAACCATTTCCTCACTATTTTATGGACTTATGTCTATTAAAATGACATAAATGACATATTTTCCAGATATATATCGATTTTCAAACTTTCCCCTAACTCCAGACTCATATACTCACTACCTACTCAACAGCTTAACCTGGATGTCTAGAAGGCATCTTAAAGATAATGATAGGAAATAACCTAAAATAAACACAACCCAGGCCTTGAATAGTGTTATGAGGAGAAACCCATTCTGAGAAGTGCATAGTGATCTAAGAAGACTGGATATTAAACTAATGGAGTTTGGCACTCAGACTGAGAGCTCTTAAAGTGCACGACAAGAGGGAACATGATCTCCTCCCTGGAGTGATCAGAGGCTGGGGCCCAACAACATTCTCAATTGCCGAAAACTTAACACCCATCCCTGCTCTATCATCTTAGCCTCACTGGTCTGCGGAGCACCAGCTCCATCCCATGCAGAGTCAGGGGATGGGGCTGATTCCAATATTTTCAGTTGTAGCTATGTGACACAGCTCTGATCCTACCCACCACTCAGCATCCTAACAGGATCGATTGGTGTCACCACTGTGTGTCATGGTTTTCATAGAACTCTGGAGACAGCCGAATCCCTCTCTTGAAGGCTAGTAAAACAAGAGGCAGAATTGAACATATTTACTTTTACCTCTCAATGCCTAAAAGTGAATTCCTGATTACCAGTTGCCTCTCAATCCTGCCACTCCTGTATACCTCCCTATCTCAGCAAATGACAGTTTATATCTAGCTGCTTATTCCATATTAACAAATCTGGTTTATATTAACACATTTGGCTTAGTACCCACTCCTCATTGCCCTCACCACTTTCCCCGTGGTCCAAGCAACCAGTGTCTATGCATGGATTATTGCAATTGCTTTTTAAATGATCTATCTGCTCCTACCCTTGAGTGCTATATTCTGAAAACAGCAGCCCACATGTTTCTTTTCAAACTTAGATGAGATTAGGCCATTCTATTGTCAGAATCTTCCTATGACTTTCTATCTCATTCAGAGCAAACCTCAAACTAATGATAGCTTCCAAGGAATAAATGACTAACCCCTTATACCTCTTGAATTCACCTTTCACCAGTGTATATCTCATTCACTTTTTCCTACTACAAAGGTCTCTTAGCTAATACTTGAGCACTTCAGCCAATTTATGGTGTATTAGTCCATTCTCACACTGCTAATAAAGACATACCCGAGCCTGGGTAATTTATAAAGAAAGGTGATTTAACTGACTCACAGTTCTACATGGCTGTGAGGGCCTCACAATCACGGCAGAAGGTGAAGGAGGAGCAAAGTCACATCTTACAAGTTATAGGCAAAGAGAGTGTGTACAGGGTAACTCCCCTTTATAAAACTATCAAATCTTGTAAGACTTATTCACTTTCACAAGAACAGTGTAGGAAAGACCTGCCCCCGTGATTCAATTACCTCTCAATGGGTCCCTCCCATGACATTTGGGAATTATAGGAGCCATAATTCAAGATGAGATTTGGGTAGGGACACAGCCAAACCATATCATATAGTTAGGGCTTTTCCATCTGCTTTCCCCTGTTCCTGGAACAGGTTTCCCACAGATGTCTATCTGACTCCCTCCCTTACTTCCTTCTGGTCTCTGCCAGAGTTTCTTCTTCAGGGAAGCCTCCTCTGAACACAACACAACACAGTTTCTTTCTTATCTGGCATTTTCTATTTCTACTCCTGGTGTTATTTTTCTCCACATCACCTATCACCCTTATGGTTAAATTTCTATTTTCCCCCGTAATGGTGTTAGTTGCATGAGAGCAGGTATATCACCTCTTCACTGTTTAATCTCCAATTCCTAGAACAGTATTTGACACATACTAGTACTCAACAAATATTTGTTGGATGGATAAGTAGGTAGAGGAATGTCAATAATTTTAGGTGTTTTATATACTCTCGTTATATATTTTAGTTTAGTTTTAATATTATTGCTAAAACATTAAGTATTTCTATGTGCCAGATACTATAGTATATGTCAGTCAGCTTTTGTTGAAAGCCAAGTCTCAGTAGCTTATGACTACATTTATTTCTTGCTCTCAAGCGTGTGGGTTGGCATAGAGAATAAGAGCAAAGAAATAGACAGACAGATAGATAGACAGACAGACAGATCTTAATCATAGCTCTGTGTAATTTTATGTAGCTCTAAGCTATGTGTCTCTGTTTCATGTGGTCCTCTCTCTCTGAGACCATGGCTAAAAGACCAAGTCCCTATTTGACACATTTCATAGAGGATGGAAAAAAAAGCATATTTGAAATTTCAACTGGGACATGGTATACATCTTACTGTGTCTGTTCATGTTCATTATCCATTGATCAGATCCTAACAATGGGGCAGAGAAGTATTTTCCACCTACAGGGAGCTCAGCAGGGGTAGGGGAGATAGAAAATCTTTACAAGAAAGAGAGGTGATGTGTACGGACAATATTACAACCGGCCATTCATACATATTTTATTTTACTTAATCTTACAATGTTTTAAGAGTCTAGAAGAGTGCCTGGTCCATCATAGGTGAATAGATGTTGTACGTGGGGCAGGATTAATGCCTTTATTATACCAGTTTTATGGAGGAAATTGAAAAGGAGATAAGGTGCTCAAGGGTACCTAGTTGTAAAGTGGCAGGACACAGTCACTGCTTCTTGGAACCATAATGTTCACCACTAGTATTATAGGGCTCATCAAACACACTAAACCTGAAAGGAAGAGGCTACAATCTCCAGTTTACAGATATGAAAAATTAAAGACATAAGTAGCGTGGATGAGAATACAAAATTAAGGATTGGACTGTGATTTTACCTAAGCTGGTATGATTTCAGTGGGCAGGGCTTTCCCCACATTGCCCCCAAATCTGAGATTAGAGAGAATCACTGTGACCTCCGAGTGAGAAGAGAACAAAAAAAGAACACAGGAAAGAAACACAAGTCACCATTGAAGCTATTGTTGCCCTAATTATCCGGCTAAATCCATTCTGTGGCTCACAGTTCCCAGGGGAGGTAAAACAGCTACTAGAAGCATAGGCAGAGATGCGAAATATCAGTTACTGAGTGTTGGTCCCAATTTTCTGTTTCAAGTTTTGGAAGAAAAATAAAAAAACTTGAAAAACTGTAGGAGCTGTGTTTTTTGCAATGGCATAACAAAATAAACTATGGGTCAAAACCACAAGGCTTGTTGAATCCATAGGTTTGATAAAGGAATTTGATAAAGGAATCTTACCATAAAATGAAACAAAAATACAAATTGAGCTCTACGTAAAAAAAAAAAAAAATGTTGCTCTTGATGCTTTCCAGTCATTTTTTTTTTTCATAGCATCATGTTATCTGAAGTAAGAATCATGCTTGTAACTTCACTAAGGGGCATTGATTTCCTTTTAATATTAACTGATTATTTGTTTATAGCATTTTTCTTCTTTGGCCAATAAAACAAAGAAAAATAAATAAAAAAGTCACATACACACAAACCAGAATGTTGACCTAATCCCCAAGATGTGGGTTTCTATCTTACCTACAACTTTTATTTCATAGAAAATGACTGAGCAGTAGATTATTTTACTTTTCTTTGGTACTTCAAAATCAACCTTTTCCCCTCGTGCCTGCCTTGTAATTTTAATGAAAGCAGTGTTCTCCAGCAACCTGGGCTTGAATTTCCGCAGTCATCTTTGACTTTCTTCTTAAACTTCTTCGGTTGTAAATTCCACTGACTACAACTGCAAGATATTTCTCGGACCTTCTGTTTTTTTCCATTACTGTAATTCAAGTCAGTGTTGACTTGAATGAAAAACAAATATTAGACCAAAAATGTTATTAATATTCCCCAATAGTTTTTATGCCCTTAAATTAGTTTATTTTTACTTTGTCTTAAAACATCATCATTTGCTCTTCCAAGTCTTCTCTCTCATATTCTGAGCTATAGCTTTTTTCTAATTTAATTTTCAAATCATTCTCAATTATTAATTATACCTGATTTGTTTCAATACTTTTATAATATTGTTAATTAATTTTTCCTACTTTATTAAGATATAATTGGCAAAATGGTATATAGTCAAGGTGTACAATATGATGTTTTGACATGTCTATATATTATGAAATAGTTACCACAATCAAACTATTAGTAATTGACACATCTCTAACCTCATATAGTTACCCATCCTCTGTGTGTGTGTGGTAAGAGAACTTGGCTGGGCCCGGTGGCTCATGCTTGTAATCTTAGCACTTTGGGAAGCCGAGGTGGGCAGATCACCTGAGGTCAGGAGTTCAACACCAGCCTGGTCAACATGGTGAAACGTGGTCTATACTAAAAATACAAAAGTTAGCTGGGCATGGTGGCACACACTTGTAATCCCAGCTACTTAGGAGGCTGAGGCAGGAGAATTGCTTGAAACTGGGAGGTGGAAGTTGCAGTGAGCCAAGATCATGCTACTGCACTCCAGCCTGCGTGACAGAGCAAGAGTCTGTCTCAAAAAAAAAAAAAAAAAGCACTTAAGATCTACTCTCAGCAATATTCAGCTGTACAATATCTTGCTGCTGACTATAGTCACCAGAACTTATTCTTTGGATAACTGAAAATTTGTACCATCTTACCAACATATCTCCATTTCTTTCATCCCTCGACCTCTGCTAACTACCTCTCTACTCTGTTCTGTGAGTTCAACTTTTAGATTCCTCTTACATGTGCAATCATGCAGTATTTGCTTTCTGTGTCTGTCTTATTTCACTTAGTGTAATGGACATGGCATTATTCTAATTTCATAAAGACAGGATTTCTTGATTTTTTTAAAGCTGCATAATGTTCCAATGTACATATATATTAGATTTTCTTTATCCATTCATCTATCTCCATACATGTAAGTTGTTTCCCTATTGTGGCTATTGTGAATCATGCTGCAATGAACATGGGAGTTCATTGGAGTCCAGATGTCTCTTTGAAATAGTGATTTTATTGCCCCTGGATATACACCCAGAACTGGGATTGCTGGATCATGTGGATAGTTACATTTTAAATTTTTTGAGCAACCTCCATACTGTTTTTCATAATGGCTGTATCAATTTACATTCCTACCAACGGGTATAAGTGTTCCCCTTTCTCCACATCTTCACCAACACTAGCTATCTTTTAACTTTTGATAATAGACATCCTAACAGATGAGAGTCAATATCTCATTGTAGTTTTGATTTGCATTTTCCTGATCATTACTGATAATGAGTGCCTTTTCATATACCTGTTGTCTATGTCTTCTTTGGAAAAAAATGTCTATTCAGGTATTTTGCCCCTCTTAAAATTGGATTATTTGTTGTTGTTTTTGTTTTGTTTGTTTTTGCTGTTGAGTTGTATAAGTTTCTTACGTAGTTTGATATTAACTCCTTATTGGTTATATGGTTTGGAAATACTTTCTCTTGTTGTAATTTTTGTACATGATGTAAGATAAGAGCCCAATTTCATTTTGCTTTGCATGTAGATATCCATTTCTTTAACACCACTTATTGAAGAGATTATTTTTTCCCATTGCATATTCTTGTCACTTTTTTATTGATTACTTGACTTTATATGTGTGGGCTTATTTCTGTGCTTTCTATTATGCTCCATTGGTCCATGTTTCTGCTTTTATGCAAGTACCATGATGTTGTGATTACTACAGCATTGTAATATAATTTGAAATCGGGAAGTATGATGCCATCAGTTTTTTTCTTCTTGTTCAAAATTGCTTTAGCTATTTGGAATCTTTTGTAGTTCTCTATGAATTTTTGTCTTAGAGACAAAGATTTGAGGATCTTAGAGGAAAAGCTTTTAACTTTTTACCATTGAGTGTGATGTTAACTTTGGGCTTGTACAGGGGTTCGCTTTTACCCACATCCTCCCAATACTTGTTAAAAGTTTTAAGACTGTTACTGTATTAAGGAGCATTTCTTCTATTCCTAATTTGTTTGGAGTTTTTATCATGAAAGGATGTTAAATATTGTCAAATGCCTTTTCTACATTTTTTGACGTGATCATAAGATTTTAAGCCTTCATTCTGTTAATGTAATGTATCACATTTATAAATTTTCATATGTTGAACCACCTTTATGTCCCAGGGATAAATTCCACTTGGTCATAATATATGATCCTTTTACACTGTTATTGAAATCAGCTTGCTAGTATTTTGTTGAGGATTTGCATCTATATTCATCAGTCATATTGGCCTGTAATTTTCTTTCCTTGTAGTCTCCTTTTCTGGCTTGGAATCAGGCTGAATTTTTTTTTTTACTTTTTCTTTTTTTTTTTTTTTTTTTTTTGAGACGGAGTCTTGCTCTGTCGCCCAGGCTAGAGTGCAGTGGCATGATCTCGGCTCACTGCAAGCTCCGCCTCCCAGGTTCACGCCATTCTCCAGCCTCACCCTCCCAAGTAGCTGGGAGTACAGGCGCCCACCACCATGCCCAGCTAATTTTTTGTACTTTTCGTGGATCCGGGGTTTCACTGTGTTAGCCAGGATGGTCTCGATCTCCTGGCCTCGTTATCCGCCTGCCTCGGCCTCTCAAAGTGCTGGGATTACAGGCGTGAGCCACCACGCCCAGCCCAGGCTGATCTTAAAAAATGAGTTTGAAAGTGTTTCTTCCTCTTCAGTTTTTGGAGGAGTTCGATAAGGATTGGTTTGAATTCTTTAAATGTTTGGTGGAATTTAGTAGTGAATCCATAAGGCCCTGGACTTTTCTTTGGTGGGAGATTTTTGGTTAATTATTCAATCTCATTACTCATAATTCATCTGTTTAGATTTTTTTATTTCTTGTTGATTCCATCTTGGTAGGTTGTATGTTTGTAGGAATTTATCCATTTCTTTAATGCTATTCAATTTCTTGGAGTGTAATTGTTCATAGCAGTCTCGTATGATCCTTTGTATTTCTGTGGCTTCAGTTGTAATGTCTGTTTCTGATTTTATTTATTTGGGTCTTCTGTTTTTCTTATCTAAATGGTTGTTAATTTTATCTTTTCAAAAAATTAATTTTCAGTTTCATTGATCTTTTTATTTTTTTCTTCATTGTAATTATTTTTGCTCTGATCTTTATTAGTTCCTTCTTTCTATTAACTTGGAGCTTAGTTTGTTCTTTTTCAAGTTCCTTGAGGTATAAAGATAGATTGCTTATTTGAGTTTTTTTTATTTCTGATTTTTTTTTATTTTTTAGGTATTCAGTACTATAAACTTTCCTCTTAGAACTGCTATTGCTGTATCCCATAAGTTTTGGTATGTTGTGTTTCCATTTTCATTTATCTCAGATTTTTTATTTCATTTTGATTTCTTCTTTGACCTACTGGTTTTTAAGGAGTGTGTTGTTTTAATTGCCATGTTTGTGAATTTTCCAACTTTTCTCCTGTCAGTGATTTCTAGTTTCATACCATTGTGGTTAGAAAAGATGCTGGATATGACTTCAAACTTCCTAATTTGTTAATGCTTGTTTTGTGGACTAACATATTATCTATCCTGGGGAATGTTCTGTGTGCTCTTGAGAAGGTGTATTCTGCTGCTGTTGAATGAAATGTTTTGTATATGACTGTTAGGTCAATTTACTCTAAAGTATCATTTAAGTTCAATGTTTCTTAATTGATTTTCTGTCTATATGATCTATCCATTGTTGGAAGTGGGATATTGAAGTCCTTTACTATTATTGTTTTGCTGTCTCTTTCTCCCCTCAGATTTATTAATATTTGCTATACATTTGGGTTCTCTCATATTGAGTACATATATTTATAATTATTATATCCTCTTGATTAATTGCTATATATTTATATAATGACTTTTTGTCTCTTTTTACCATTTTTTGCTTAAAGTATATTTTGTCTTACGTAAGTCTAGCTTCCTGTGCTCTTTTCTGGTTTGCATTTGCATGAAATGTGTTTTTTGTTCTTTCAGTTTTAGTATATCTGTGTCCTCAAAGTGGAAGGGAGACTCTTGTACGCAGCACACTATTGGATATATATTTTTTTTAATCTGTTAAGACATTCTATGTCTTTTTGTTGTAGAATGTAATTCACTTACATTTAAAGTAATTATTAATAGGTAAGGACTTACTATTGCCATTTAAAAAATTCCTTCCTAGCTGTTTCGTAGATCTTTTGTTTCTTTCTCTCTTGCTATCTTCCATTGTGATTTGATGATTTTTCTGTAGTGGTATGCTTTGATTGCTTTCTCTTTACCTTTTGTGTATTTACTATAGGTTTTTGCTATGTGTTTAAATAAGGCTTACAAAAAACCAGCTTATAGTTACAACAATTCATTTTAAGCTGATAAAAACTTTATTTTAATTCCATACAAAAATCCTACACGTCTTCCCACCCCAACATTTATGTTTTTAATTTCACAATTTACATCTTTTTATATTTATAATATTTAAAAATAATTCTAAATTCAGAATACAGAATACACACTAGTACTGTAATGATAATATGTAAATCACTTATAACTCTAAACACTAAAAGATAAATGTTATTAAAAATAACTATAGCATCAGTAATTTGTTAATGGATATGCAATATGTAAATAAATTCTTATTTTTAATCTAATCCATTAGGCAAAATTAATTACATTTCTAGTAGGAACTTAGCCATGTAATACATTTCTACAGTTCTTTGCATAGCTGTAAAATGATGTTGTCTATTACCTGAGGAGACCACGGTGAGGAATGATGAAAAAGTTAAAGATATTTCCTTATATCTTGAATCAGATCTTCAGTTTAGATTAAGAATTGCTCTGAGACATTTATATTAAAAAGTGTGTATCTCAAAGGAAGTATTTGCTTTTCATTATTCTTTCTGTCCTTCATTAGAAAGGCCAGAATTATATTTTTTTCAGCTGAGCATATATGACAGGAATTTTCTTTCTTGCACCAAGGATTAATGGTGAGATAGCTAGTTTATTTAGAAAAATAAAACACTGACTACATCACAAAATACTGTCTGCAAATTGAAATATAATTTATGTGCTCTTTATTCTCTTTTAAATTTTCAGATTTCAGCATGCACATTAGAATTGTTAGTTACTAAAATTATTAGTTATTACAATTTAAGTATTATATGAATATCCATGTTTACATTATTATTAGTATTTTGTTTTCCCCAGGAACTAAAGCAGTGGCACATTGTACAATTGATGATGCCTTCAAATTGATAAAATATGATGACTATTTTAAGGACGCTTAACATAATTTTTATGATGTCCTCCCCCACCCCTCACACATTAAATGTGTTGTTTTGTCGTTGTTGAACTGGGTTGATTACATTTTTGGCATCCCTTCTCGTTAGCTTCAATGTCTCACCAGCTTTATTTACAAATGGTGTTTAAGTCTTCCTTTATTCTGCAGAGATGAATGTTTGTTTCAGTGTGGATCAAAAAGCAAGGGGAACAGGGTAAATACTATTGGCTTTACTTTTAAGATATCACCTGCAGCTTTTCATCTTCTAATACGCTGTTTGGCGTGTTCATTATATTTGTCTCCGAATAATAAATTACATGAAAGCACTGTGTTTTGAAATATGCCTTTCTTTTGTATTTTTCTAAAGGAGGTGTAGACTCAGAAGAAAATACCAGATTATTGGAAAGTTTTGCAGTTTAAAGTAAGATTTCAGGGGAAAAATAAAGAAATTTGAGCCTTGGTGATTGCAATCTTAAATATTCTGGTTTTAGCTTCTTTGGTGTAGTGCACTCCAGCCTGGGCGACAGTGAGACTGTCTCTCTCTCTTCTCTCTCTCTCTCTCTCTCTCACACACACACACACACACACACACACACAACAGACTGCTGATTTTAGTAGTATGGAAGACCAGATGACCTAAAAACTGTGACACTATTTATTCCTAGAAATGTCAACTATAACATAACGTGCATTGATTTAAATGTCAAGCTGAGCTTAAAAAGGGGAAATCTCCAGGTGAGAGAAAAAAAGAGAGAGTATTGAGAAATAGAACAGAAAGACAAAGTAAATGCCAGAGTTAGGGAGTAAGAGCATATGGGATGGACAAGATGGAGAGAAAGGGGAGAGGAGAGCCAGAAGTGAGTGAATTGCAAAAGAAGCACAATTAGGCTGATGACTGACTTCTTAACAGCAAGAACAGAAGTCAGAGGACAGATATAATTTTCAGAGTTCTAAAAACTATTAATTGTTAGCCTAAAGCAAAGCAAAACTTTTTCAGGAAAGAGGGTTAAGATGGCATTAAAAGATAACACACACACACACACACACAAAATAATATTATTTCACTGCACCAGATTCTGCAGTTCAGACAAATGAACTATGTAAATGTGAATCTCAGAAAGACACAAAATGAGCTCAACCAGAGATGTGATGAAAAATGGCAAACACATGGATAAACCTAAATATACGAATGAATGGCAAGTACATATTGTATGTTGAATGTTTATATACTGCTGGGAAGTATAGAATTACTTTGGAAACTGGTTTGGCATTATCACCTAAGGTTGAAATTGTACATACCCCATAACCAAGCAATTCCATTTCTAGATGCATAAGGAGAAATGTGCAAAATGAGACAACAATACCTTAGAAGAATCAACCCCAAAATCATTAACGGTAGAATGGCTAACTACAATATATTTTCATATAATAAAACACTAGACAGCATTCAGAATTACTGAATTACAATATACACATTAACACTAATGAATTAAAGTACTATCTTGAGGAAAATACCACATGGCATTGGTTAAAATCTCTAATCGTTATAATCTCTGTTGCTGATACAGAGAACGCTTCCATTCATCTAAAGTTAAAAACCCAAATACCATTTTATTTAAAAAGGACCTCCCTGATGTTTACTATATTCTGTCACTATTATTAGAATTTTAAAATGTTAGGCCGGCTACGGTGGCTCATGCCTGTAATCCCAGCACTTTGGGAGGCCGAGGCGGGCAGATCACGAGGTCAGAGATCGAGACCATCCTGGCTAACACGGTGAAACCCCGTCTCTACCAAAAACACAAAAAAACTAGCCAGGTGTGGTGGCACACGCCTGTAGTCCCAGCTACTTGGGAGGCTGAGGCAGGAGAATCACTTGAACCCGGGAGGTTGAGGTTGCAGTAAGCCGAGATGTCACCACTGCACTCCATCCTGGGCAACAGAGCGAGATTCTGTCTCAAAAAAATAAAAAAGTTAACTCATTTAATCACATAACAACCTAATGAAATAGAAACTGTGAGAGGATATTTGGTGCACCTGCAAATGAAAAAAATCATAAAAGCAAATAAATGAAAAATAATTCAGTATACTACTCACCTTGAGAGATGAGCAATGAGGGGTTAGAATCAGCAAGAAAGACACTGGAGGCTTCAAAACTATCAGGAGATTGACATTTCATAAACTGGTAGGTTCATATCTTTTATTCTTTAAAGCAGGCATATATTTTACTCATTTTTATTCATGTGTAATAAAAATTTATACATTTCATAATAAAATGTAAATAAGTGATAAAAGTTTGTGCTGCTCAATAGACTAATCGATCAAAACTGGCTATATATATAAATTAGATTATAATCATAGATAATATACAATAAAGTCTAAAGTAAAGACTTAAATGTGCAAAGCACAACTATCAAAATTTAAAAATTATAGAAACATCTCGAATATTAGAGAAAAAAATTAGAGAAACTTTAAGGCATTAATCATAGAAGAAGTGATTGATAAATTAAAGGTCATTAAATTTTTTTTTAGTTTGAAGGACACCATACAAAACAAAAAGACATTTCACAGACTAAGAGAATATATTTGTCATACAGATAAATAAGAGGATTAGAATGGAGTATGTGGAATATAAACCTGTAAATAAGAAAACTATAATCCAATTGGAAAAAGAATAGGAGATATGAACCATCAGTTATAAGCCAGAGCAAAATACCAAAGTGGCCCTTTAAAAGTATGTATTTAAAAATATTTCATTTTAAATTTTATCTTTTATTTATTTTTATTATATTTTAAGTTCTGGGATACATGTGTAGAACGTGCAGGTTTGTTGCATAGGTATACATGTGCCATGGTGGTTTGCTGCACCCATCAACCGTTCATCTAGGTTTTAAGCCGTGCATGCATTAGGTATTTGTCCTAATGCTATCCCTCCCCTTGCCCTCAACCCACCACAGGCTCCGGTGTGTAATACTCCTCTCCTTGTGTCCATGTGTTCTTGTTGTTCAACTGCCACTGTGAGTGAGAACATGTGGTGTTTGGTTTTCCGTTCCTGTGTTAGTTTGCTGAGAATGATGGTTTCCAGCTTCATCCAAGTCCCTGCAAAGGACATGAACTCATTCTTTTTTATGGCTGCATAGTATTCCATGGTGTATATGTGCCACATTTTCTTTATCCAGTCTATCATTGATGGACATTTGGGTTGGTTCCAAATGTTTGCTATTGTAAATAGTGCTGCAATAAACATATGTGTGCATGTATCTTTATAGTAGAATAATTTATAATCCTTTGGGTATATATCCAGTAATGGGATTCCTGGGTCAAATGGTATTTCTGGTTCGAAATCCTTGAGGAATCGCCACACTGTCTTCCACAACGGTTAAACTAATTTACACTCCCACCCAAAATATTTCTTGGTGTAAAAATTACATAATTTTTACAATCTCAATAATTTTCATAATTTCCATAATTGGGAAAATACAAATTAAAATGTCAAATGTGAAATGCAAGGATGTGGAGCAACAGGAATTCATGTTCATTGCTGGTAGAAATACCAAGTTATATAGCTGCTTTGAAAAAGGTTTGATATTTTCTTCTAGAATTAAACATAGTCTTACCATGTCATCCAGCAATCAAGTGCTTTAGTATTTACCCAAATGAGTATATTCACACAAAAAACCTAGATACCGATAGGTGTTTATAGCAGCTTTATTCACAATTGCTAAAACATGGAAGCAACCAGGATGTCCTTCAGTAGATACATAGGTAATAAACTGGATCACATCCAGAGAAAAATATTATTCAATGCTAAATAAATGAGCTGTCAAGCTGAGATATGAAGGAAATTTACCTGCCTGTTACTAAGCAGAAGAAGCCAGTATGAAAAGGCTACATACCCTATGATTCTGACAATATGACATTCTGGAAAAAAGCAAAACTATGGAGGTAGTAAAAACATTAGTGTTTGCAATTGTTTAGGGGAGAGGGTGGGATGCATAGATGGAGGATTTTTAGAGCAGTAAAACTAGTCTGCATGATACTGTAATTGCTGATCTAAGTGCTGACAGGAATAGGGTGTCAGATTTGGGGTTGATGAGAACAAAAAGATATGCCAGTGTCCAACAAGCATATGAAAACATGCTCAACATGATCAAATAAGGAAAATGGAAATCAAAACCACAATGAGACATCACCTCATACCCATTAGGATGGCCACTATCCAAATAGTAAAAAATAGCATTAGTGAGACTATAGAAAGATCAAAATTCTTGTGCATTCTTGGTGGGACTGTAAAGTGGTTTAGCCGTTATGGAAAGCAGTATGACCATTCCTCAAAAAATTAAAAATAGAATTATCCTATGATGTAGCAATGCTACTTTCAAATACATATCCAAAATAATTCAAGCAGAATCTTGAGATTTTTGCCTCCCCTTGTTCATTGCTACATTATTCACAATAGCTAAGAGGTGGAAGAACCCAAATGTCTATTAACAGATGATTGGATAAAGAAAATGTGGTATATACGTACAATGGAATATCATGCAGCCTTAAGGGGGAAGGAAATCCCATCACATGCTACCACATAGATGCTGTGGACTGAACATATTTTCCCAAAATTTATATGTTGACATTGCAACCCCCAACGTCATGGTATTTGTATGTGGGGATAATTAGGTCAGGAGAGTAAAGCTTTCATGGATGGAATCAATGCCTTTATAAAAAGACAGGAGAGAGCGTGCTTTTTCTCTCCCTATTCTCTACCATTTGAGGATACAAGGAGAAAATGGCCGTCAGCAAACCAGGAAGTGGGCCAGACACCACTTCTGCTGGCACCTTGAGCTTACACTTCCCAGCCTTCAGAACTAAGATAAATAAATGGCTGTTTAAGACACTCAGTGTGTAATGTGTTATAGCAGCCTGAACTGACTAAGACAATGGATTAACCTCGAGGACATCATGCTAAGCTAAATAAGCCAGTGAGGAAAGTACAACCATTGTAGGACTCAACTCATATGAATTATTTAAGGTAGTCAATATCATAGAAACAAATGTAGAAAGGTGCTTGCCGAGAGCTGGGGGGAGGGAGGAAGGAAGGAGAACAAGTGTTTAATGGATATAGTTTCTGGTTTTTGAGATTAAAAAAAGCTCTAAAGATCTGTTGTACAACCTTGTGAATAGCCTTAATACTATTTACCACAATAAAAACAATTCGAAAACAAACATGAGAAAATACAAATTGGTACAAACTAGTATTTGGATAAGGGTCCCTCTGAAGGCATTAGTGAAGGGGTAGAAAGAGGAAGAATGAGGTCTGAGCATTATAGAAAGGTTTTCTTTCTTTCTATTCTTTCTTCCTCATTTATTTGTTAATATAAGGATCTGAAACAATGCTATAATAACAATTTACTTAGTCTTAGTGGTGGAGTCATGTATCTATTATATAATTTTCTTAATTTATATGAATGTTTAAAGTTATTCATAATTAAAGTCATTTTTTTAAAGAAAAGATGTAATTGAATCTGAAGCAGTTCAGTCGATGTCTTCTTTGTCTCAAATGCAAAGTTATTGACACTCAATTCGCTGGGCTTCTGTCCTGCCCTGAAATGTTCTTCTCTTGAAGGAAGAATAATAAAATCAGAAATCGGCCGGGTGAGGTGGCTCACGCCTGTAATCCCAGCACTTTGGGAGGCCAAGGCGGGCGGATCACGAGGTCAGGAGATCAAGACCATCCTGGTTAACACAGTGAAACCCCGTCTCTACTAAAAATACAAAAAAATTAGCCTGGCATGGTGGCGGGCACTTGTAGTCCCCGCTACTTAGGTGGCTGAGGCAGGAGAATGGTGTGAACCCGGGAGGCGGAGCTTGCAGTGAGCTGAGATCGTGACACTGCACTCCAGCCTGGTCGACAGAGCGAGACTCTGTCTCAAAAAATAAAAATAAAAATAAAATAAAAAATAAAATCAGAAATCAGTAAATCCTAGGTATTTGTGACTAGAAGTGTATTATCGAGCAAGTTTAAAGTAGTACAATCAGTGAAGAACATCATATATGTGTTTCCATTTAGCTGTTTATTGAAGTTTCTGTGTATTAAGGTAAGATGATTAATTGTAAATGTCTACTTCCATAAATATACATAATATACAGCAATTGTGAAGAATAGGAAAACATGTGTGATCCACTGTTTTTTAAGACTTTTACTGTTCTAGTAATGTGTATTTACCCTGAGCTTGGAACACAAATTTACCCATTCTCTCTTGAAATTAATGCATTTCAAAATGGCTGCCTAAATTGGAGCATAGAACATTTTTCTCAGTGCAAATGACAGTCATCTCTGTGGAATTAAAATCTTTGTCTTAAACTAAAACTTTATTATCTAAATATGGAACAAACCAGCTTGGATGAGCATGTGCTAAAGTGAAAGAACTTGACATCCTGCTTTGGTTAAAGGAAAACTTTCATTGAAACTTTGACGAAATACGTCACTTTCCAGATGCCATTTTTGATATAGGACATACAAATAAAAAGTTTACATGCATCTTCTAATGCATTTTAATTATATTTTTTTTCAGTAAAATTATGTAAGTAAATTATGCTCTGAAATGGCACAACAAATTTAGCGATCAAATTAGAAGATTATTTTTAAGACCTTGTATTTAAACATTTTAAAAGGATGATTTTCAAAGAAATTTGTTCCATATATTCCACTGAGACATATAAAATATCCATCAACCTGGCCATTGAATGTTTTGCAGTTCTCAGCAAATTCCCTCAGAAGTGATTTTTATAATCTCATTATAGATTTATTTGAAAATAATTTTTCATCAAGGCTAGCGAATTTTTCTTTCTCTGATTCAAACTCTGTCCTTCAAGATCTTCAAAGTCATCGGCATTCAGAAATGATAAAATGATTGTCTTTTTAATTTTTTTTCACATTTTATTATAACTTTGGATGCGTCAGATTTCTATGGAAGGTAATAACTTTCACTTCTAATTGGGTTCTTATTTTTGCTCAATGACTTAGACGTGAGTATATCCAACTGGATGTGAGATAAAGTTTCCAACCTGTTAGGATCTCCTTTTTTGTGTGTTGTTGTCATTGGCTTTCTATTTTAGGATAGAAAATATTTCTTTTTACATTTATTTTATTTTGATTGTTTAATTTTTTATTTTTTGTTTGGGTTGGGGGGTGGGAAGGTGGGGTCTTACTCTGTCACCCAGACCAGAGTGCAGTGGTGTGATCTCGGCTCACTGCAGCCTCAACCTCCCCAACTCAAGTGATTTTCTCACCTCAGCCTCCCACGTAGTTGGAACTACAGTTGTGGGCCACCATGCCTAGCTAATTTTTGTAGTTTTTTATTTTTGTAGAGATGAGGTTTCACCATGTTGCCCAGGCTAGTCTCAAAATCCTGAGCTCAAGTGATCCACCTGCCTTAGCCTCCCAAAGTGCTGGGATTATAGGTGTGAGCCACCATACCTGTTGAGAAAATATTTCTTATCCCTAAAAACTGACTCCTCTTCTATGTTTTATATATCTGATCTTGGGGAATAGAATGCTCATTTACTTAACAATCGATTAATCATTTCAAACTCACCCCTATGGGATCAGAATACTATTTCCTTGGTCTTAATCTCTCATGTAGACTGAGCTGTATCTGGCAGCCTAATATTCCTGGTCTCTCTTCATCCTCTTATTCATTCCTTCCCAGAGGAAGGAAGAGCAACAATGGATTGGTGAGTTTTCAAGAAGAATCTGAGTATGCATGCCTGGTCCCTCACCTCCTCTTTTCTTTTTAATGTTTACTAGCTGAGGAAATATGAAATCTGGTCAACTCTTCCTTGCTATAGTTTCACACAGCGTAGCCTGGAAGACACAGTTCGGGGTCTTATTTCTGGGTTTCACATTTTAGAAGACCACTTGTCTACAGAAATAGGAAATTTTCTTCAGGATTAGCTATATCAATAAAAAGTTGATATTTTGATCTATCTTCCATCTTAGGTCTTAATTGCCTCTTCATTTGAGCTAAGAAATAAACTACTAGTTATTGGACTTTCCCCAGATTCCCAACAGCATGTAAATCCCCAGTCCTCCAGATACTGGACGTTTAGTATTGCTCAGATTTTTGCTCTTTCCTTTAAACCATCTCTGTTTTGGTTTATTAGTTGACTGGATTAAAGAAAGAGGTTAACTATTCTAACTATTATTTTTTTTCAGTGTTAGAGCAACCTACAATTCATGCTTCACACTGATGCCAAAAAGTACATCCTGAAATAGACATTTTATATCTTGTTATTTCTCCATATTTTTGTGTGTTTATTTCAGACTCCCAAGTTGATTTCAGCTGGCTCTTTATGGTAACTGTCTACTCTCCAGTTCCATATCTAATGAGTCAATCAGACGCATGCTTTATTATCATATCACCAGATATTATCGTGTTAAATTCTCACAGTATTTAAAATAAAAAAACAGTTTAATGTATTTCCATGCATTCACACAAGTTTTTTCTCATTGCCCATAAAGACCTTGTATTCTTTTTCACCTAGCAAGATGAGCTCATCAACCTTTGAAAGTCAGTTTAAGCATCAGTTTGCCAAGGCATCTTATTTGACTCCCATCTGATATTTGGTTTTCCTCTGTTTTCTTTCAATACACTGTGAAATCTTCCATTTGTTATTTTATTCATTCATCCACTCTGGTATTCATTCATCCGTCCGTCCATCCATCCATCCGTCCATCCATCCATCCATCCATCCATCCATCCATCTATCCATCCATCCATCTGTCCATCTATCTGTCCATTTATTCACTTGTCAATGTCAGTATACCTACCATATGCCATGGTCTGTGAATTGTGCTATGGATGCAGGGATGAAAGATACCATTCTTGCTTCCCTGGAGTTATATCTTTACCATAAATTTATCCCAAATACCTGTAATGAAAGATACATCTGACTGCCTTGTCCACTAGATGTAAACTATTTAATGGCAGAGATGGCATATTTGACTTGTGTTCTGTGCAGAAAATGCACGAGGAGAGAAGGAAAGACACACACACAATACCTTTAAGGGTAAACAAGCTTTATCCCACATAAATAGCAATGCAGATATAATAAGCAAATGATATAAGCAAATTAACATAAGCAAATTTATATAATAAGCAAATGATATAATAAGTAAATTGCAATGGGAAGGGGAGAAGGGAAAAATATATACATATTTACACTCACCAGACTATGGAGGATTCACCACCAAACTGGGAAGCAACAGCCTGGGCTCCAGAGTTGGACACTGCACTCACCAGACAATGGAGGATTCACCACTAGGCCCGGAAGCAGCGGCCTAGGCTGCAGAGTTGGCCAGTCATCCATGCACAGAGGAGGAGAGGTCTCATGAAGCTTCGGAGCAGCCTGGGACCCTAGCTCTTTTTGTAATGAGTTGTTTGGCATGAGGTCCATTCACAAGGGTCCTTTGTGACTGGGCCCAAGGAACACAAAAAGGTTGACTTGTTTTGTGACTGTCTGTTGTTTTTCAATAACTAACATATAGGAATAGATTGAAATAGAGATTTCTTCTAAACAACACTGGATGAAAGCCTGAAGGGGCTCACACAACCCATTCTGGGACTTCGTGATCATTCTTTGTGTCCATGTTCAATTTTGTTCAGGTTTAATATTTAACTTTTTCTCCACAGCTTGGATTCCCTGCATCTACCACGTGTATGGCACAGACATGTTATCAATACATGTTTATTGAATAACTTATAAATCAGTCATCATCTATAAATGTCTTCCATCCTCAGTAATTTCAGAAATTTTAGTCTTGTATAAAATTTCTAGATGAGGATTTCAGGTTTGACTCTTTCCTGAAACCTTGAATTTTAAATAAGTGAAAATATGTTAAACAAAGATGAGGAGATGTTAGATTTATTGTAGCAGTGGAAGGACAAAGGTTATTTACATAGTAAATTAGAAAGTTATTTAGATCTTTACTGTGGCTCTTAATTCCAGAATCTGAAACTCCCTTGGTTCCTGCTGATTCTCTAAGCCCTGGCCTTGGGCCTCCCATTGATTTGGTGAGCTCTGAATAGCTTTCCAGTAATTTCCATCTGTACCTTCATCATTTTTCATGATCGAAGATGTTTAGTTATTTACTGTTACTAAAAACAAGAACCTCAATTTTATTTTAGCAGAGTAGCTGATACTACCCACTGTTCTCTATGATATTGTGAGGCATATTTAGAAAGCTTCATTGTGTAAAATCTCTAAAGAAGTAGAAAACCAGAAAACCTGCTAAATGATGCCTGTATATTATTTCTTATCAAGGTAATTTGTCAGCAGACCTCCCAACTCCACCAGAAACGTCAGTTCCTGTAACATTACCTCCACACAACTGCACAGACAATGAATTTGTCTGCAGGTCTGATGATCACTGCATCGAAAAAATGCAGAAATGTGATTTTAAATACGACTGCCCTGACAAATCAGATGAAGCATCCTGTGGTAGGTGGATTCTTAAAATTTGTTTAAATATTGCCACAAAATAGAAAATACAAGTGTAATCTCTAAGTAGCACAGCCTAGCATCATAGTTAGATATTTTCAACATGAGTTAGGGCAACTTCTAAATGTAACAGTTATTCATACAGAAAATTGTAATGGAAGAATCAGAATGCATTTTCTGCCAGGCCCAGTAAGTGGTAAGTGTCTTTAGATTAATGTTTTGGATTCAAAACTATCGTTTTCACAAACTTTACTTGACTCTGGGAGTAGCATTTAGTAGCTCTTTCCATCCATTCCCTTTGATCTGTACTCCTGACACTATAAAATAGGGAATGTTTAGGGAGGTAGCTTTATAATACTGTCAAATTAATTCATTCAAATTTTGCCATTGCCAAAATGCACATACAACATTAGTACTATTAAAATATGCGGAGTTCATGAGAAAACCTATCTTAATGCAAATGAGACTTTTATCCCCTGTGTCCTGGTTTTTACCTGCCAATTCAATGGCTTTTCCTAAATGGATCAAAGACAAACTATTTAATTTAAAAATGGACTTCTCAGCCAAAGATACAGTCTGAGAGGAGAAAAATTAATCTGTGTCTGAATGAGCAAAGCATAAGATCAGAAGGGTAAACACTTTGAAATATCTTTCCCTTCCCTGTTCTTTATGGAGTAGCCTGTGAATTGACTGTACCATCATATTTCTCAAGTGTCTTGATAATATTAAGGGCTTAGAACAGACAGATAACACAGAGAGAGTATTGAAACCCTTGTTTTATGTCAACCTTGTGAAGAAATTCTAGGACTTAAGAAATCCAGTGAGGTTAATATGTATTCTTTTAATCTAGAAAAAAAGGTTTTTCAATGTACAAATACACCACCAATTAACTATCTAATCTAGACTAAAAAAGTCATAAAATCAAAGCTGACTCACTTCGTGCATAAGATGAGACAGTAATTAACTCAACCTAGCCAGGGATTTATATCATGCATCACAGATGGAAAATAATACAATGGAAGGTGTGGTGGTGTTCAGACTTGCTCATCGGAAGGCATTCGAATCCCCTTATGATCTTATATAAGTTGTAGTGTTTGTAAGAGTTTATACAAAACCTAATTAATTACACAAAATGAGTATCTTTAGGGAATACTGAATTTCATCTAAGTTCAACTTTGTCATTTTAGTCATGTCGTTTATGATTAGAGGGGAAGTTTTGATAAATTCTTTAAACGTCCTAAATGAGGGCCTACTATTAAGTTATTCTTAGTCAAATAGTTTTTATAATTTTGAACAAATATAAATGAATTATTACCATTTTATTTATGAATAAACTGAGATATTGTCTCTTCCACCCTTTTCTAAGATAAAATAGTATGACAAATCTGCCTGTAAACTATAGAGATTTTCTAACTGATTTTGAAAATTGTGATAAAAACACATAACATGGCCAGGTGCAGTGGCGCACGCCTGTAATCATAGCACATTGCGGGGCCAAGGTGAGCAGATCAGTTGAGCCAAGGAGTTTGAGACCAGCTTGGCCAACATGGCAAAACCCCATCTCTACAAAAAGAATACACAAATTAGCTGGGTGTGGTGGCGTGTGCCTGTAATAACAGCTACATAGCATGTTTATACAGATAGCGGTGTAGATATTTCCATGTTTATACAGATAGCGATCTACATATTTCCATGTTTATACAGATAGTGGTGTAGATATTTCCTTGTTTATAAAGGTAGCGGTGTAGATATTTCCATGTTTATAGAGGGAGCGGTGTAGATATTTCCAAGTTTATAGAGGGAGCGGTGTAGATATTTCCATGTTTATAGAGATAGCGGTGTAGATATTTCCATGTTTATACAGATACCGGTGTAGATAATTCCATGTTTATACAGATAGCAGTGTAGATATTTCCATGTTTATACAGATAGCGGTGTAGATAATTCCATGTTTAAAGAGATGGCGGTGTAGATATTTCCATGTTTACAGAGATGGCGGTGTAGATACTTCCATGTTTATAGAGATGGCGGTGTAGTTATTTCCATGTTTACAGAGATGGCGGTGTACGTATTTCCATGTTTACACAGACGACGGTGTAGATATTTCCGTGTTTATACAGATGGTGATGTACATATTTCCATGTTTATGGAGATGGCGGTGTAGAAATTTCCATGGTTATACAGATGGCGGTGTAGATATTTCCATGTTTATACAATTAGTGATGTACATATTTCCATGTTTACACAGATAGCGGTGTAGATATTTCCATGTTTATAGAGGGAGCGGTGTGGATATTTCCATGTTTTTACAGATGGCGGTGTAGATATTTCCATGTTTATACAGATAGCGGTGTAGATATTTCCATGTTTATACAGATAGCGGTGTAGATATTTCCATGTTTATACAGATAGTGGTGTAGATATATCCATGTTTACAAGATAGCGGTGTAGATATTTCCATGTATATAGAGATAGCGGTGTAGATATTTCCACGTTTATAGAGATAGTGGTGTAGATATTTGCATGTTTATTGAGATAGCGGTGTAGCTATTTCCATGTTTATAGAGATACTGGTGTAGATATTTCCATGTTTATAGAGGTAGTGGTGTAGATATTTCCATGTTTATAGAGATAGCGGTGTAGATATTTCCATGTTTATACAGATAGTGGTGTTGCTATTTCCATGTTTATAGAGATAGCGGTGTAGATATTTCCATTTTATACAGATAGCGGTGTAGATATTTCCATGTTTATACAGGTAGCAGTGTAGATATTTCCATGTTTGTAGAGATAGCGGTGTAGATATTTCCATGTTTATACAGGTAGCGGTGTAGGCATTTCCATGTTTATACAGGTAGCGGTGTGGATATTTCCATGTTTGTACAGGTAGTGGTGAGGATATTTCCATGTTCCTACAGGTAGCAGTGTAGATATTTCCATGTTTATACAGATAGCGGTGTAGATATTTCCATGTTTGTACAGATAGCGGTGTAGATATTTCCTTGTTTATACAGATAGCGGTGTAAATATTTACATGTTTATACAGATATCGGTGTAAATATTTATGTGTTTATACAGATATCGGTGTAAATATTTACATGTTTATACAGATATCTGTGTAAATATTTCTGTGTTTATACAGATATCTGCGAAAACATATGTTCATACAGATATCTGTATTAATAATATTTACATGTTTATACAGATATCTGTATAAATATTTACATGTTTATACAGATATCTGTATAAATATTTACATGTTTATACAGATATCTGTGTAAATAATATTTGTATGTTTATACAGATGACTGTATAAATATTTATATGTTTATGCAGAAAACTATAAATATGTATATGTTTATAGAAATATCTGTGTAAATACTTATATGTTTATACAGATTTCTGTGTAAATATTTATATGTTTATACAGATATGTGTATAAATATTTATATGTGTATACAGATATCAGTATAAATATTTTCATGTTTATACAGATATCGGTATAAATACTTATATCTTTAAACAGATAGCAGTATAAATACTTATATGTTTATACAGACGGCAGTATAAATACTTATATGTTTATACAGTCAGCGGTATAAATACTTATGTTTATGCAGACAGTGGTATAAACACTTACATGTTTATACAGATAGTATAAACACTAACATGTTTATACATATAGCGGTATACTTACATGTTTATACAGATAGCGGTATAAGTATTTACATGTTTATACAGATAGCGGTATCAATATTTACATGTTTATACAGATAGCGGTATAGGTATTCACATGTTTATACAGATAGCGGCATAAGTATTTACATGTTTATAAAGATAGCGGTATAAATATTTACATGTTTATACAGATAGCGGTATAAATATTTACATGATTATACAGATAGTGGTATAAATACATGTTTAAACAGATAGCGGTATAAATATCTTCATGTTTATACAGACAGCGCTGTAAATATTTACATGGTTATACAGTTAGCGGTGTATTTACATGTTTATGCAGATAGCGGTGTAAATAATTACATGTTTATACAGATAGCGGTGTAAATATTTACATGTTTATACAGATAGCGGTGTAAATATTTACATATTTATACAGATAGCGGTGTAAATATTTACACGTTTACAGATAGCGGTGTAAATATTTACGTCTTTATACAGATATCGGTGTAAATATTTACGTGTTTATGCAGACATCGGTGTAAATATTTACGTGTTTATGCAGATATGTGTGTAAATATTTACGTGTTTATACAGATATCTGTGAGAATATTTGTATGTTTCTACAGATAGCTGTGAAAATATATGTTCATACAGATATCTGTATGGTTATATGTTTATACAGGTAGCTGTATAAATAATATTTACATGGATATACAGATATCTGTATAAATAATATTTACATGTTTATACAGATATCTCTATAAATATTTACGTGTTTATACAGATATCTGTATAAATAATATTTCTATGTTTATACAGATGACTGTACAAATATAGTTTATATATTTATACAGATAACTATAAATAGTTATATGTTTATACAAATATCTGTATAAATAATTATATGTTTATACAGATTTCTGTGTAAATATTTATATGTTTATACATATATGTGTATAAATGTATGTTTATACAGATAGCGATATAAATATTTTTATGTTTATACAATTATCGGTATAAATACTTATATCTTTATAGAGATAGCGGTATAAATACATATGTTTATAGAGACAGCGGTATAAATACATGTTTATACAGACGGCGGTATAAATACATGTTTATACAGACAACGGTGTAAATACTAAAATGTTTATACAGGTAGCAGTATAAATACTTCCATGTTTAAACAGATAACGGTATAAATACATGTTTATACAGATAGTGGTGTTAATATTTACATGTTTATACAGATAACGGTGAAAATATTTACATGTTTAAACAGATAGAGGTGTAAATATCTACATGTTTATACAGATAGCGGTGTGAATATTTACATGTTTATACAGATAGCGGTGAAAATATTTACATGTGTATACCGATAGCGGTGTAAATACCTACATGTTTATAGAGCTCGCAGTGTGAATATTTACTTGTTTATACCGATAGCGGTGTAGATATTTACAGGTTTATAGAGATAACGGTGTCAATACTTACCTGTTTCTACAGATAGCGGTGTAGATATTTACCTGTTTATACAGGTAGCGGTGTAGATATTTCCATGTTTATACTGATAGCGGTGTAGATATTTCCATGTGTACACAGATAGTGGTGTAGATATTAAAATGTTTACATAGATAGTGGTGTTTTTACATGTTTATACACATATCAGTGTAAATATTTACATCTTTATACAGATATCTGTGTAGATATTTCCATGTTTATACGGATAGCAGTGTAGACATTTCCATATTTATACAGATAGCAGTGTAGATATTTCCATGTTTATACAGACAGCGGTGTAAATATTTCCATGTTTATACAGACAGCAGTGTAGATATTTCCATGTTTATACAGATAGCGGTGTAGATATTTCCATGTTTATACAGATAGCGGTGTAGATATTTCCATGTTTATACAGATAGCAGTGTAGATATTTCCATGTTTATACAGATGGCGGTGTAGGTTTTCCATGATTATACAGATGGCGGTGTAGATATTTCCATGTTTATACAGATGGCGGTGTAGATATTTCCATGTTTATAGACATAGCTGTGTAGATATTTCCATGTTTATAGAGATGGCGTTGTAGATATTTCCATGTTGATAGAGATGGTGGTGTAGATATATCCATGTTTATAGAGATGGTGGTGTAGATATTTCCATGTTTATACAGACGGTGGTGTAGAAATTTCCCTGTTTATACAGATGGCGGTGTAGATATTTCCATGATTATAGAGATGGCGGTGTAGATATTTCCAGGTTTATAGAGATGGCGGTGTAGATATTTCCATGTTTACAGAGACGGCGGTGTATGTATTTCCATGTTTACACAGATGGTGGTGAAGATATTTCCATGTTTGTAGAGACGGCGGTGTAGATATTTCCATGTTTATACAGATGGTGGTGTAGATATTTCCATGTTTATAGGGACGGCGGTGTAGATATTTCCATGTTTATAGAGATGGCGGTGTGAATATTTCCATGTTTATAGAGACCCTGGTGTAGATATTTTCATGTTTATAGAGATAGCGGTGTAAATATATCCATGATTATGTAGACAGTGGTGTAGATATGTCCATGTTTATAGAGATAGCGGTTTAGATATTTCCATGTTTATAGAGACAGCAGTGTAAATATTTACATGTTTATAGAGATAGCGGTGTAGATATTTCCATGTTTATAGAGACTACGGTGTAGATAATTCCACGTTTACAGATCGCGGTGTAAATGTTAACATGTTTATGCAGATAGTGGTGTAGATATTTCCATGTTTATAGAGATAGCGCTGTAGGTATTTCCATATTTATACAGATAGCGGTGTAGATATTCCCATGTTTATACAGATAGCGGTGTAGATATTTCCATGTTTATACAGATAGCGGTGTAGATATTTCCATGTTTATATACATTACAGTGGAGATAATTCCATGTTTATTCAGATAGCGGTGTAGATATTTCCATGTTTACAGAGATAGCGCTGTAGATATTTCCATGTTTATACAGATAGTGGTGTAGATATTTCCATGTTTACAAGATAGCGGTGTAGATATTTCCATGTATATAGAGATAGTGGTATAGATATTTCCATGTTTATAGAGATAGCGGTGTGGATATTTCCATGTTTATACAGATAACAGTGTAGATACTTCCATGTTTTTCGGGTAGCGGTGTAGATATTTCCATGTTGATAGAGATAGCTGTGTAGATATTTCCATGTTTATACAGGTAGCGGTGTAGACATTTCCATGTTTATACAGGTAGTGGTGTGGATATTTCCATGTTTATACAGGTAGCGGTGTAGATATTTCCATGTTTATAGAGATAGCGGTGTAGGTATTTCCATGGTTATAGAGATAGCGGTGTCGATATTTCCTTGTTTATACAAATAGCGGTGTAGATATTTCCATGTTTATACAAATAGCAGTGTAGATATTTCCATGTTTATGCAGATAGCAGTGTAGATGTTTCCATGTTTATACAGGTAGCGGTGTACATATTTCCATGTTTATACAGCTAGCGGTGTAGTTATTTCCATGTTTGTACAGATAGCAGTGTAGATATTTCCATGTTTATACAGATAGCGGTGTAAATATTTACGTTTATACAGATATTGGTGTAAATATTTAGGTGTTTATACAGACATCGGTGTAAATATTTACGTGTTTATACAGATATCTGTATAAATATTTCTGTGTTTATACAGATATATGTGAAAATATATGTTCATACAGACATCTGTATGTTTATATGTTTATACAGACATCTGTATAAATAATTTTTACATGTCTATACTGATATCTGTATAAATATTTACATGTTTATACAGATATCTTCATAAATATTTACATGTTTATACAGATATCTGTTTGAATAATATTTGTATGTTTACACAGATGACTGTATAAATAATATTTATATGTTTATACAGCTAACTATAAATATTTATATGTTTAAAGAAATACCTGTATAAATACTTATGTGTTTATACAGATTTCTCTGTAAATATTTATATGTTTATGCAGATATGTGTATAAATATTTTTATGTTTATACAGATATCGGTATAAGTATTTTCATGTTTATACTGATATCGGTATAAATACTTATATCTTTAAACAGATAGCGGTCTAAATACGTATATGTTTATACAGACAGCAGTATAAACACTTATATGTTTATACAGTCAACGATGTAAATACTTCTATATTTATACAGGTAGCGGTATAAATACATGTTTATACAGACAGCGGTATAAACACTTACATATTTATACAGATGCCGGTATAAACACTAACATGCTTATACAGACAGCGGTATAAATACTTAAATGTTTATACAGACAGCGGTATAAATATTTACATGTTTATACAGATAGGGATATCAATATTTACATGTTCATACAGATAGCGGTATAGGTATTCACATGTTTATACAGATAGCGGTATAAGTATTTACATGTTTATAAAGATAGTGGTATAAATATTTACATGTTTATACAGATAGCGGTTTAAATATTTACATGATTATGCACATAGCGGTATAAATATTTACATGTTTACACAAATAGCTGTGTAGATATTTCCATGTTTTTACAGATGGCGGTGTAGATATTTCCATGTTTATAGAGATGGCGGTGTAGATATTTCCATGTTTATAGAGTTGGCGTTGTAGATATTTCCATGTTTATACAGATGGCGGTGTAGATATTTCGAAGTTTATAGAGATGGCTGTGTAGATTTTTACATGTTAATACATATAGCGGTGTAGATATTTCCATGTTTATAGAGATGGCGGTGTTGATATTTCCATGTTTATACATATAACATTCTAGATATTTCTATGTTTCCAGAGAGAGCGATGTAGATATTTTCGTGTTTCTAAAGATATCGGTGTAGATATTTCCATGTTTATGGAGATAGCGGTGTAGATATTTCCTTGTTTATACAGATGGCAGTGTAGATATTTCCATGTTTACAGAGATAGCAGTGTAGATATTTCCATGTTTATAGAGATGGCACTATAGATATTTCCACGCTTATACAGATGGCGCTATAGATATTTCCATGTTTATAGCGATGGCGGTGTAGATATTTCCAGGTTTATAGAGATGGCGGTGTAGATATTTCCATGTTTATACAGATGGCGGTGTAGACATTTCCATGTTTATGGAGATAGTGGCGTAGATATTTCCATGTTTATACAGACGGCGATGTAGGTATTTACATGTTTATAAAGATGGCGGTGTAGATATTTCCAGGTTTATAGAGATGGCGGTGCAGGTATTTCCATGTTTATTCTGATAGCGGTGTAGATATTTCCACGTTTATAGAGGTAGTGTCATAGATATTTCCATGTTTATAGAGATAGCGGTGTAGATATTTCCATGTTCATCCATATGGCGTTGTAGGTATTTCCATGTTTATAGAGATGGCGGTGTAGGTATTTCCATGTTTATAGAGATGGCGGTGTAGATATTTCCATGTTTATTGAGATATCGGTGTAGATATTCCCATGTTTTTACAGATGGCGGTGTAGATATTTCCATGTTTATACAGATAGCGATGTACATATTTCCATGTTTATACAGATGGCGGTGTTGATATTTCCACGTTTATTCAGATAGCAGTGTAGTTATTACCATGTTTATAGAGATAGAGGTGTAGATATTTCCACATTTATACAGATAGCGGTGTAGATATTTACAGGTTTATACAGATAACAGTGTAGATATTTACCTGTTTGTACAGATAGCGGTGTAGATATTTACATGTTTATACAGGTAGTGGTGTAGATATTTCCATGTTTATACAGATAGCAGTGTAGATATATCCATGTTTATACAGATAGAGGTGTAGATATTTACTTGTTTGTACAAATAGCGATGTAGATATTTACATGTTTATACAGATAGCGGTGTAGATATTAAAATGTTTACATAGATAGTGGTGTATTTACATGTTTATACAGATATCAGTGTAAATATTTACATCTTTATACAGATATCTGTGTAGATATTTCCATGTTTATACAGATAGCAGTGTAGACATTTCCATGTTTATACAGATAGCAGTGTAGTTATTTCCATGTTTATACAGACAGCAGTGTAGATATTTCCATGTTTATACAGACGGCGGTGTAGATATTTCCATGTTTATACAGATAGCGGTGTAGATATTTCCATTTTTATACAGATGGCGGCGTAGTTGTTTCCATGATTATACAGATGGCGGTGTAGATATTTCCGTGTTTATACAGATGGCGGTGTAGATATTTCCATGTTTATAGACCTAGCTGTGTGGATATTTCCATGTTTATAGAGACGGCATTGTAGATATTTCCATGTTGATAGAGATGGTGGTGTAGATATTTCCATGTTTATAGAGATGGTGCTGTAGATATTTCCATGTTTATACAGACGGTGGTGTAGATATTTCCCTGTTTACACAGATGGCAGTGTAGATATTTCCATGTTTATAGAGATGGCGGTGTAGATATTTCCAGGTTTATAGAGATGGCGGTGTAGATATTTCCATGTTTACAGAGACGGCGGTGTATGTATTTCCATGTTTACACAGATGGTGGTGAAGATATTTCCATGTTTGTAGAGACGGCGGTGTAGATATTTCCATGTTTATACAGATGGTGGTGTAGATATTTCCATGTTTATAGGGGCGGCGGTGTAGATATTTCCATGTTTATAGAGATGGCGGTGTGAATGTTTCCATGTTTATAGAGACGGCGGTGTAGATATTGTCATGTTTATTGAGATAGCGGTGTAAATATATCCATGTTTATGTAGACAGTGGTGTAGATATGTCCATGTTTATAGAGATAGCGGTTTAGATATTTCCATGTTTATAGAGACAGCGGTGTAAATATTTACATGTTTATAGAGATAGCGGTGTAGATATTTCCAGGTTTATAGAGACTACGATGTAGATAATTCCACGTTTATACAGATCGCGGTGTACATGTTAACATGTTTATGGAGATAGTGGTGTAGATATTTCCATGTTTATAGAGATAGCGGTGTAGCTATTTCCATATTTATACAGATAGTGGTGTAGATATTCCCATGTTTATACAGATAGCGGTGTAGATATTTCTATGTTTAAACAGATAGCGGTGTAGATATTTCCATGTTTGTAGAGATAGCGGTGTGGATATTTCCATGTTTATACAGATAACAGTGTAGATACTTCCATGTTTTTCAGGTAGCGGTGTAGATATTTCCATGTTGATAGAGATAGCTGTGTAGATATTTCCATGTTTATACAGGTGGCGGTGTAGACATTTCCATGTTTATACAGGTAGTGGTGTGGATATTTCCATGTTTATACAGGTAGCGGTGTAGATATTTCCATGTTCATACAGATAGCGATGTACATGTTTCCATATTTATACAGATAGCGGTGTTGATATTTCCACGTTTATTCAGATAGCAGTGTAGTTATTACCATGTTTATAGAGATAGAAGTGTAGATATTTCCACATTTATACAGATAGCGGTGTAGATATTTACAGGTTTATACAGATAACGGTGTAGATATTTACCTGTTTGTACAGATAGCGGTGTAGATATTTATATGTTTGTACAAATAGCGATGTGGATATTTACATGTTTATACAGATAGCGGTGTAGATATTAAAATGTTTACATAGATAGTGGTGTATTTACATGTTTATACAGATATCAGTGTAAATATTTACATCTTTATACAGATATCTGTGTAGATATTTCCATGTTTATACAGATAGCGGTGTAGACATTTCCATGTTTGTACAGATAGCAGTGTAGATATTTCCATGTTTATACAGATAGCGGTGTAAATATTTACATGTTTATACAGATATCGGTGTAAATATTTAGGTGTTTATACAGACATCGGTGTAAATATTTACGTGTTTATACAGATATCTGTATAAATATTTCTGTGTTTATACAGATATCTGTGAAAATATATGTTCATACAGACATCTGTATGTTTATATGTTTATGCAGACATTTGTATAAATAATTTTTACATGTTTATACAGATATCTGTATAAATATTTACATGTTTATACAGATATCTTTATAAATATTTACATGTTTATACAGATATCTGTTTGAATATTTGTATGTTTACACAGATGACTGTATAAATAATATTTATATGTTTTTACAGCTAACTATAAATATTTATATGTTTAAGGAAATATCTGTATAAATACTTATGTGTTTATACAGATTTCTGTGTAAATATTTATATGTTTATGCAGATATGTGTATAAATATTTTTATGTTTATACAGATATCGGTATAATTATTTTCATGTTTATACTGATATCGGTATTAATACTTATATATTTAAACAGATAGCGGTCTAAATACTTATATGTTTATACAGACAGCAGTATAAATACTTATATGTTTATACAGTCAACGATGTAAATACTTCTATATTTATACAGGCAGCGGTATAAATACTTACATGTTTATACAGACAGCCGTATAAACAGTTACATATTTATACACATGCCGGTAGAAACACTAACATGCCTATACAGACAGCGGTATAAATATTTACAGGTTTATACCGATAGCCGTTTAAATATTTACATGTTTATACAGACAAGGTTATCAATATTTACATGTTCATACAGATAGCGGTATAGGTATTCACATGTTTATACAGATAGTGGTATAAGTATTTACATGTTTATAAAGAAAGCGGTATAAATATTTACATGTTTATACAGATAGCGGTTTAAATATTTACATGATTATACACATAGCGGTATAAATATTTACATGTTTAAACAGATAGCGGTGTAGATATTTCCATGTTTTTAGAGATGGCGGTGTAGATATTTCCATGTTTATAGAGATGGCGGTGTAGATATTTCCATGTTTATAGAGATGGCGGTGTTGATATTTCCATGTTTTTACAGATAACGTTGTAGATATTTCTATGTTTCCAGAGACAGCGGTGTAGATATTTCCGTGTTTCTAAAGATATCGGTGTAGATATTTAAATGTTTATGGAGATAGCGGTGTAGATATTTCCTTGTTTATACAGATGGCGGTGTAGATATTTCCATGTTTACAGAGATAGCAGTGTAGATATTTCCATGTTTATGGAGATATCGGTGTAGATATTTCCTTGTTTATACAGATGGCGGTGTAGATATTTCCATGTTTACAGAGATAGCAGTGTAGATATTTCCATGTTTATAGAGATGGCGGTGTAGATATTTCCATGTTTATAGAGATGGCGGTGTAGATATTTCCATGTTTATACAGATGGCGGTGTAGACATTTCCATGTTTATGGAGATAGTGGCGTAGATATTTCCATGTTTATACAGACGGCGGTATAGATATTTACATGTTTATAGAGATGGTTAGGGTTAGGGGTTAGGGTTAGGGGTTAGGGGTTAGGGTTAGGGTTTGGGTTAGGGGTTAGGGTTAGGGGTTAGGGTTAGGGGTTAGGGGTTTGCGTTAGGGGTTAGGGGTTAGGGTTAGGGGTTAGGGGTTAGGGTTAGGGTTATGGGTTAGGGGTTAGGGTTAGGGGTTAGGGTTAGGGGTTATGGGTGAGGGTGAGGGTGAGGGGTAGGGGTAGGGGTTAGGGGTTATGGGTAGGGGTTAGGGGTTAGGGGTTAGGGTTAGGGTCAGGGTCAGGGTGGTTAGGGTCAGGGTTAGGGTCAGGGTCAGGGGTTAGGGTCAGGGTTAGGGTCAGGGTCAGGGGTTAGGGTTAGGGTTAGGGTTAGGGTTAGGGTTAGGGTTAGGGTTAGGGTTAGGGTTAGGGTTAGGGTTAGGGTTAGGGTTAGGGTTAGGGTTAGGGTTAGGGTTAGGGTTAGGGTTAGGGTTAGGGTTAGGGTTAGGGTTAGGGTTAGGGTTAGGGTTAGGGTTAGGGTTAGGGTTAGGGTTAGGGTTAGGGTTAGGGTTAGGGTTAGGGTTAGGGTTAGGGTTAGGGTTAGGGTTAGGGTTAGGGTTAGGGTTAGGGTTAGGGTTAGGGTTAGGGTTAGGGTTAGGGTTAGGGTTAGGGTTAGGGTTAGGGTTAGGGGTTAGGGGTTAGGGGTTAGGGGTTAGGGGTTAGGGTTAGGGTTAGGGTTAGGGTTAGGGTTAGGGTTAGGGTTAGGGTTAGGGTTAGGGTTAGGGTTAGGGTTAGGGTTAGGGTTAGGGTTAGGGTTAGGGTTAGGGTTAGGGTTAGGGTTAGGGTTAGGGTTAGGGTTAGGGTTAGGGTTAGGGTTAGGGTTAGGGTTAGGGTTAGGGTTAGGGTTAGGGTTAGGGTTAGGGTTAGGGTTAGGGTTAGGGTTAGGGTTAGGGTTAGGGTTAGGGTTAGGGTTAGGGTTAGGGTTAGGGTTAGGGTTAGGGTTAGGGTTAGGGTTAGGGTTAGGGTTAGGGTTAGGGTTAGGGTTAGGGTTAGGGTTAGGGTTAGGGTTAGGGTTAGGGTTAGGGTTAGGGTTAGGGTTAGGGTTAGGGTTAGGGTTAGGGTTAGGGTTAGGGTTAGGGTTAGGGTTAGGGTTAGGGTTAGGGTTAGGGTTAGGGTTAGGGTTAGGGTTAGGGTTAGGGTTAGGGTTAGGGTTAGGGTTAGGGTTAGGGTTAGGGTTAGGGTTAGGGTTAGGGTTAGGGTTAGGGTTAGGGTTAGGGTTAGGGTTAGGGTTAGGGTTAGGGTTAGGGTTAGGGTTAGGGTTAGGGTTAGGGTTAGGGTTAGGGTTAGGGTTAGGGTTAGGGTTAGGGTTAGGGTTAGGGTTAGGGTTAGGGTTAGGGTTAGGGTTAGGGTTAGGGTTAGGGTTAGGGTTAGGGTTAGGGTTAGGGTTAGGGTTAGGGTTAGGGTTAGGGTTAGGGTTAGGGTTAGGGTTAGGGTTAGGGTTAGGGTTAGGGTTAGGGTTAGGGTTAGGGTTAGGGTTAGGGTTAGGGTTAGGGTTAGGGTTAGGGTTAGGGTTAGGGTTAGGGTTAGGGTTAGGGTTAGGGTTAGGGTTAGGGTTAGGGTTAGGGTTAGGGTTAGGGTTAGGGTTAGGGTTAGGGTTAGGGTTAGGGTTAGGGTTAGGGTTAGGGTTAGGGTTAGGGTTAGGGTTAGGGTTAGGGTTAGGGTTAGGGTTAGGGTTAGGGTTAGGGTTAGGGTTAGGGTTAGGGTTAGGGTTAGGGTTAGGGTTAGGGTTAGGGTTAGGGTTAGGGTTAGGGTTAGGGTTAGGGTTAGGGTTAGGGTTAGGGTTAGGGTTAGGGTTAGGGTTAGGGTTAGGGTTAGGGTTAGGGTTAGGGTTAGGGTTAGGGTTAGGGTTAGGGTTAGGGTTAGGGTTAGGGTTAGGGTTAGGGTTAGGGTTAGGGTTAGGGTTAGGGTTAGGGTTAGGGTTAGGGTTAGGGTTAGGGTTAGGGTTAGGGTTAGGGTTAGGGTTAGGGTTAGGGTTAGGGTTAGGGTTAGGGTTAGGGTTAGGGTTAGGGTTAGGGTTAGGGTTAGGGTTAGGGTTAGGGTTAGGGTTAGGGTTAGGGTTAGGGTTAGGGTTAGGGTTAGGGTTAGGGTTAGGGTTAGGGTTAGGGTTAGGGTTAGGGTTAGGGTTAGGGTTAGGGTTAGGGTTAGGGTTAGGGTTAGGGTTAGGGTTAGGGTTAGGGTTAGGGTTAGGGTTAGGGTTAGGGTTAGGGTTAGGGTTAGGGTTAGGGTTAGGGTTAGGGTTAGGGTTAGGGTTAGGGTTAGGGTTAGGGTTAGGGTTAGGGTTAGGGTTAGGGTTAGGGTTAGGGTTAGGGTTAGGGTTAGGGTTAGGGTTAGGGTTAGGGTTAGGGTTAGGGTTAGGGTTAGGGTTAGGGTTAGGGTTAGGGTTAGGGTTAGGGTTAGGGTTAGGGTTAGGGTTAGGGTTAGGGTTAGGGTTAGGGTTAGGGTTAGGGTTAGGGTTAGGGTTAGGGTTAGGGTTAGGGTTAGGGTTAGGGTTAGGGTTAGGGTTAGGGTTAGGGTTAGGGTTAGGGTTAGGGTTAGGGTTAGGGTTAGGGTTAGGGTTAGGGTTAGGGTTAGGGTTAGGGTTAGGGTTAGGGTTAGGGTTAGGGTTAGGGTTAGGGTTAGGGTTAGGGTTAGGGTTAGGGTTAGGGTTAGGGTTAGGGTTAGGGTTAGGGTTAGGGTTAGGGTTAGGGTTAGGGTTAGGGTTAGGGTTAGGGTTAGGGTTAGGGTTAGGGTTAGGGTTAGGGTTAGGGTTAGGGTTAGGGTTAGGGTTAGGGTTAGGGTTAGGGTTAGGGTTAGGGTTAGGGTTAGGGTTAGGGTTAGGGTTAGGGTTAGGGTTAGGGTTAGGGTTAGGGTTAGGGTTAGGGTTAGGGTTAGGGTTAGGGTTAGGGTTAGGGTTAGGGTTAGGGTTAGGGTTAGGGTTAGGGTTAGGGTTAGGGTTAGGGTTAGGGTTAGGGTTAGGGTTAGGGTTAGGGTTAGGGTTAGGGTTAGGGTTAGGGTTAGGGTTAGGGTTAGGGTTAGGGTTAGGGTTAGGGTTAGGGTTAGGGTTAGGGTTAGGGTTAGGGTTAGGGTTAGGGTTAGGGTTAGGGTTAGGGTTAGGGTTAGGGTTAGGGTTAGGGTTAGGGTTAGGGTTAGGGTTAGGGTTAGGGTTAGGGTTAGGGTTAGGGTTAGGGTTAGGGTTAGGGTTAGGGTTAGGGTTAGGGTTAGGGTTAGGGTTAGGGTTAGGGTTAGGGTTAGGGTTAGGGTTAGGGTTAGGGTTAGGGTTAGGGTTAGGGTTAGGGTTAGGGTTAGGGTTAGGGTTAGGGTTAGGGTTAGGGTTAGGGTTAGGGTTAGGGTTAGGGTTAGGGTTAGGGTTAGGGTTAGGGTTAGGGTTAGGGTTAGGGTTAGGGTTAGGGTTAGGGTTAGGGTTAGGGTTAGGGTTAGGGTTAGGGTTAGGGTTAGGGTTAGGGTTAGGGTTAGGGTTAGGGTTAGGGTTAGGGTTAGGGTTAGGGTTAGGGTTAGGGTTAGGGTTAGGGTTAGGGTTAGGGTTAGGGTTAGGGTTAGGGTTAGGGTTAGGGTTAGGGTTAGGGTTAGGGTTAGGGTTAGGGTTAGGGTTAGGGTTAGGGTTAGGGTTAGGGTTAGGGTTAGGGTTAGGGTTAGGGTTAGGGTTAGGGTTAGGGTTAGGGTTAGGGTTAGGGTTAGGGTTAGGGTTAGGGTTAGGGTTAGGGTTAGGGTTAGGGTTAGGGTTAGGGTTAGGGTTAGGGTTAGGGTTAGGGTTAGGGTTAGGGTTAGGGTTAGGGTTAGGGTTAGGGTTAGGGTTAGGGTTAGGGTTAGGGTTAGGGTTAGGGTTAGGGTTAGGGTTAGGGTTAGGGTTAGGGTTAGGGTTAGGGTTAGGGTTAGGGTTAGGGTTAGGGTTAGGGTTAGGGTTAGGGTTAGGGTTAGGGTTAGGGTTAGGGTTAGGGTTAGGGTTAGGGTTAGGGTTAGGGTTAGGGTTAGGGTTAGGGTTAGGGTTAGGGTTAGGGTTAGGGTTAGGGTTAGGGTTAGGGTTAGGGTTAGGGTTAGGGTTAGGGTTAGGGTTAGGGTTAGGGTTAGGGTTAGGGTTAGGGTTAGGGTTAGGGTTAGGGTTAGGGTTAGGGTTAGGGTTAGGGTTAGGGTTAGGGTTAGGGTTAGGGTTAGGGTTAGGGTTAGGGTTAGGGTTAGGGTTAGGGTTAGGGTTAGGGTTAGGGTTAGGGTTAGGGTTAGGGTTAGGGTTAGGGTTAGGGTTAGGGTTAGGGTTAGGGTTAGGGTTAGGGTTAGGGTTAGGGTTAGGGTTAGGGTTAGGGTTAGGGTTAGGGTTAGGGTTAGGGTTAGGGTTAGGGTTAGGGTTAGGGTTAGGGTTAGGGTTAGGGTTAGGGTTAGGGTTAGGGTTAGGGTTAGGGTTAGGGTTAGGGTTAGGGTTAGGGTTAGGGTTAGGGTTAGGGTTAGGGTTAGGGTTAGGGTTAGGGTTAGGGTTAGGGTTAGGGTTAGGGTTAGGGTTAGGGTTAGGGTTAGGGTAGGGTTAGGGTTAGGGTTAGGGTTAGGGTTAGGGTTAGGGTTAGGGTTAGGGTTAGGGTTAGGTTAGGGTTAGGGTTAGGGTTAGGGTTAGGGTTAGGGTTAGGGTTAGGGTTAGGGTTAGGGTTAGGGTTAGGTTAGGGTTAGGGTTAGGGTTAGGGTTAGGGTTAGGGTTAGGGTTAGGGTTAGGGTTAGGGTTAGGGTTAGGGTTAGGGTTAGGGTTAGGGTTAGGGTTAGGGTTAGGGTTAGGGTTAGGGTTAGGGTTAGGGTTAGGGTTAGGGTTAGGGTTAGGGTTAGGGTTAGGGTTAGGGTTAGGGTTAGGGTTAGGGTTAGGGTTAGGGTTAGGGTTAGGGTTAGGGTTAGGGTTAGGGTTAGGGTTAGGGTTAGGGTTAGGGTTAGGGTTAGGGTTAGGGTTAGGGTTAGGGTTAGGGTTAGGGTTAGGGTTAGGGTTAGGGTTAGGGTTAGGGTTAGGGTTAGGGTTAGGGTTAGGGTTAGGGTTAGGGTTAGGGTTAGGGTTAGGGTTAGGGTTAGGGGTTAG